>NC_069504.1:80624790-80937290 GCF_027579735.1 Bombina bombina | reverse complement strand
GCCTTTATATGCACATTGCATAAAGAACATTTTCTGTATGGATTCATTCATATAGATAATAGATCTCATAAGTCCCAAAGAAATCCAGCACTCAAGTGGTCTTGCGGTGCAAATTTGTATGAGATGCTGCTCAATGTCATCAACTGCTAGCTACAAGTCTATATAAACACATCACCTTCACCAGCAATCACCACTCACTCTTCAATGGGAAATCCCATAAAAAACAAACAACGTTTAGGGCTACCATGTCACGTGGATGTGTGTCCGGATTCTGCCCTGGCCTGCCCCCCTTCCATGATGGTTAAAATTAAAATCTCACCACCACACTCTTACTCACCAACAGGAGTGCCCACTGCCCGCCCCAGGCTCACATTTTTTACAAATTCAAAGAAGAAGACAAACTAAGTAATAGTAGTAACTAAGAGTAACTAAGTGCACTCCACTGTGTACTGTAATGTACATTGTAAAAGTAACTAGTAGTATAGTAAGACTGTAGTAGCTGAACTGCTGCTGTACATATTAGCCATCTCTCTCTGCCATCCATGAATGATAGCCCAGTGACTGGTCTGAAGCCCACAAAAGTGGTGCAATGACCCACCCGGCTGTCACACTCACCCCACCTCCACCATGGAAACCAATTACAAAAATAGTACCTTAAATTAAAGTTCAGGCAGTCAGTGCGTCATGAGTCGTCACCATCAGCGTCTGTCTGGCACTTAGACTCTGTATGCAAACTCACAGGCTCTCCAAGACTCAGGCAGCTATGTCCTGTAAAACGTCTCTCTCCTCCAAGGCGGCTCTGTCTGCTCTGCTGCGTGTAGTCTCACAGTGAGTACGTGGTCACATGATCTCTCATCTGTCTGTCACTCAGTCACTGACTCACTGTTACTTACGGCCCGGCCGGGTACCGCGCGCTGCTGCTGGGGTCATGGGGAGACTGCCTGCTGCGTGGCTGCTGTTCAGTGATCTCATCACGTGTGTGTGTTGTTGCTCAAAGTCCCTCCAGTGTGGCATGTGAGGTGGGCGCCGGGGCAGAAGTAGTAAAACATCACGTGATGTCGGCAAAAGCCGGGTCACGTGACCGCAGAACGGCAATTTTTTTTAAAATCAATTTTAATATAACAATTAACAGTGCCAAACTTGCCAACATAGTGCCAGTGCCGCCCCCTCAAATCAGACGCTCTAGGCACCGGCCTTGTTGGCCTCTGCATAAATACGCCTCTGGAGCAAGGAAATAACTGACAAGTCACACAGGTTTTTTGCAATACTTACAATAACAATAATGGCTTTATTCCGCAATATCATTATAATAACAATATACCACAAAACTCTATTCATGCTTATAGCATTTATACATTTACAATACTCCTGCAATTATCTTATTCCTACCACATCTATGCAGTTTCAGTTACTGTTTAGCGATAAAAATTATAACTAAGTTGCCTGCGCAATCACCAATAACAATCTTATGTTATATTACTACTTAGACAATTCTAGCTAGTTTTAAACAAACAAGTAATACATCACCGTGATCCCCCATCTCAGCATCCTGTCCTGTGGCTCGATTTGGAGAAGACATCTGGGCAATCTGAACAGCAGGTACCTCTATTTATACTGTTAACTTATGTAACAGTTTTGGCGCAAATCCACAGACCCCTAGACACTCCCTGCAGGTTGGCTGAAGCCCAAAGCATCTGGCCAGTCTGCTTTAGCCTCACCCAAGCTTATCAGGGGAATTACAGGGTATTATCCCTTACGTCATTCCTAGGCTTATGCTGTCACCCTTCATATTTAACATTATACATCTGATAAGGTGTTCTAATACAATTACTTCTGTCAAATACAGTAACAATAATATTTAGCTTTAACAATCTCTCATAGCTTTATATAATAGCTGAAACACCATAATAGCTTTATTACTTAGCACACTGCAATTAATAATAATGAATCCTTTAACAAATAACTAATATTCAAGATGTTCTCTTAGTGTCAGTGAGTGACCCCCCCCTTGTCATAGTTACACCCTCGTTCTGTCTGGGTTTGACTCATTATCATTAGTGCTCATTGGTTGTTAACCAGTGTAACATGACTCAGTGAAATACAGTGTCATCTACTTGAAATTAACTCTGTTAAAGGCACACTCTCTTAAAGGGAAAGTCATACAAGTTAAAGCAAGTGTTACATGAGCAATTACCTCAACCATTTTCCTGGCAGCTTCATAGACTCCAGTTGACTAATTCCTTTTGGTCTCCACGGGTGAGAAATCCAATGCTGATTCTACTTGAAGGTTATTGTATGCTCCAAAAATTAAAGACAAACAGGAAGATCCAAAGTAGTAAAGGCTAAAAAAACTACTTGTAATAAAACAATTTAATAAAAGTATAATGTAAATATAAAAATATATGCAATGCGTTTTTCAATTTCAGCTTAAACTAGTTTCTTCAGGCATGATTTTATTTTATTTTTTTAAAATTTTTTATTTTTTGCGTATAAACCCATACGAAAAATTGTTAATTACAACCCCCCCCCCCAAACCCCCCCCCCTTGATTCTCAGTTTTATTTACATCCTATTGAATATGCTAAAGAACACATCCACTCAAAAAATGCATTTAAAAAGCACAAGATCAAAGTGCTATTGTGAGGTATTTAAACTCTGGAATTGTTTTGAATTTAAGAACTCGCTCACAAAACTCGATTGTAATGGACAGTATAGTCACCTAGGAACAAACTAAAAACTTCTGATTAGGACATTATATTGCTGAATTAAAATGTAATTTTACTGGCAGCTAAATAACACATCTAGAATGTCCTTTTAAAGCACCAGGGACAGGAACCCCCCAATTTTTCTTTCATGATTTGAATAGAACATACAATTTGAAACACCTTTCCAATTTATTTCTATTATCAAATTTGCTTCATTCTCTTGTTAGCCTTTGCTGAAGGAGCAGCATTGCAATACTGGCAGTTAGCTGGACACACTAAGTAGCCAATCACAAGAGACAAATGTGTGCACTGCAGGCAACAATTAGCAGCTAGCTCCCACTATTGTAGAATATTTGCATATTCTTTTTCAACAAGGGATACCAAGAGAACGAAGCACATTCGAAAATCACATGCTCTATTTAAATCATGCAAGTTTAATTTTGACTTTCCTGTCCCTTTAAGGTTATCTGTGGATTAAACACATTGGGCTATATTACAAGTGGAGCACTAAATATTGCTTGTGTGCAAGCGATATTAGCGCTCCACTTTATAATTCCACTGCACAATAATGTGCACTGGTATTACAAGTAAATCGCAATTTGAACGCTAGGAAGCATTGCGCTCACAAGAACGTGCTTCCATAGGCTCCAATTGTATCCTCATTCTGATGCTGTCAGAGATGGCATCAGAATCTCATGCAGCAAATTGGTAGTAGCGCAGCGATGGGCAGAATTTTTAAATATATATGTATATGAATATAAACATATATATTTATGTGTTAATATGTGTATATACAGATGTTAAAGGGGCAGTCAACACAAAAATTGTTATTGTTTAAAAAGATAGATAACGCCTTTACTACCCATTCCCCAGCTTTGCACAACCAACATTGTTATATTAATGTACTTTATAACCTTTAAACCTCTAAATGTCTGTCTGCTTCTAAGCTACTAAAGACAGCCCCCTGATCAAATGCTTTTTTTTATTAGCTTTTCACAACAGGGGAGTGCTAGTTCGTGTGAGCCATATAGATAACATTGTGCTCACGCCCATGGGTTGTGCACAATACAGAACTATACAGAACTAATTGGCTTAAAAGCAAGTCAATAGATAATAAATAAAAAGTCATGTGATCAGGGGGCTGTCAGAAGAGGCTTAGACACAAGATAATTATTAATTACAGAAGTAAAAAGTATATTAAAGGGACAGTCTAGTCCAAAAAAAACTTTCATGATTCAGATAGGGCATGTAATTTTAAACAATTTTCCAATTTACTTTTATCACCAATTTTTCTTTGTTCTCTTGGTATTCTTAGTTGAAAGCTTAACCTAGGAGGTTCATATGCTAATTTCTTAGACCTTGAAGGCCGCCTCTTAAGAATGCATTTTAACAGGTTTTTCACCACTAGAGGGTGTTAGTTCATGTTTTTCATATAGATAACACTGTGCTTGTGCACGTGAAGTTACCTGGGAGCCATCACTGATTGGCTAAACTGCAAGTCTGTCAAAAGAACTGAAATAAAGGGGCAGTCTGCAGAGGCTTAGATACAAGATAATCACAGAGGTAAAAAATATATAAATATAACTGTGTTGGTTATGCAAAACTAGGGAATGGGTAAACAAGGGATTATCTATCTTTTAAAACAATAACAATTCTGGTGTAGACTGTCCCTTTAATATAAACATGTTTTCTGTGTAAAACTGGGTAATGGGTAATAAAGGGATTATCTATCTTTTAAAATAATACATTTTTTGAGTTGACTGTCCCTTTAACACATAAATATATATGTATTTAAGCATATACATGTATATTTACTGGGAAAACCCAGTTCCCATAGACTGCAATGTAAACACACTTTTCAGTGCCGTTTTTTTCTAACACCCAGATACTACCAACTTTAAAGCCCCAAAACTGCCTAGTGCAGTTAATTTATTTAAAACAAAATGCTAAATTTAATGCTCCACTTGTAATCTAGCCCTTTGTAAATTCCAAATTCAGTGACAGTTTATCCATTAATATATTTTAGTATAATGATAGTTCACATTTCTATAGAATACTGCATGTACAATAATTGTTTAGACGATAATTATATTATATTTTATTATTCTCCAGCCCATGTCAGATGTGTCTTGTCATTTCTGGTAAAATCCCAATGTATTTGTTTCTCCCATAAATAAGAGAAAGAGAGAAGTGCTTTTTAACCGTGAATAAATACATAAGCCTGCTTTATTTTGCACTGCCACATTCAGTCTCTTTTAATACTTTTATCCTATAAGCTTTGTGCTAGTTGGCTATTTATATATTTACCAGTAGGGGAAGATTAGTTTATGGAAGTAAAGAGGCTTGATTTATCAATCTCTAAACTGATTTCCTCTCTTTGGCAGCAATCTAGAGAGCATAGAGAATTTTTATTTTTATAATATTTATTTACCACTTTTTCTGCTATTAATGTTAATTACATATTGTGTATTCTAATAAGTTATCATATTGCAGTTTCAGGGCTCCAAACTGTTCAGAATTTTGCAGGACAGGTGTGATTTGGGAGCTCTGTGTCGCTGTCTCTTCTGTAGCACTCCCTTCCCTATAAATGTCCCCTTTTTCAAAGTGACCCGCTCAGCCATGCCCTGAACAATCCCTACCCCACCTGTAGGTTACCCTGACTGCACCCCCAGCCTCCTAGTCCCAGGTACCAGTTCGGAAATGTTAGAAGATATGCAATATGTTTGAGAGTTGGTATTATCCTGCTATTGGCCCAATGTGAATGGCACCAAGGCCTATATTTCATTTTTTTATTTTTTTATTTTAATAATCTTTATTGAGTTTATAAGTACATACATATCAATAAACACATAACATAATTTAAGGAGTCAATTAACAATATTCTTGTACATCTGTAGTGCTATTGTGTCATGGCAATACAAGGAGTGCAGAATTATTAGGCAAGTTGTATTTTTGAGGATTAATTTTATTATTGAACAACAACCATGTTCTCAATGAACCCAAAAAACTCATTAATATCAAAGCTGAATATTTTTGGAAGTAGTTTTTAGTTTGTTTTTAGTTTTAGCTATTTTAGGGGGATATCTGTGTGTGCAGGTGACTATTACTGTGCATAATTATTAGGCAACTTAACAAAAAACAAATATATACCCATTTCAATTATTTATTTTTACCAGTGAAACCAATATAACATCTCAACATTCACAAATATACATTTCTGACATTCAAAAACAAAACAAAAACAAATCAGTGACCAATATAGCCACCTTTCTTTGCAAGGACACTCAAAAGCCTGCCATCCATGGATTCTGTCAGTGTTTTGATCTGTTCACCATCAACATTGCGTGCAGCAGCAACCACAGCCTCCCAGACACTGTTCAGAGAGGTGTACTGTTTTCCCTCCTTGTAAATCTCACATTTGATGATGGACCACAGGTTCTCAATGGGGTTCAGATCAGGTGAACAAGGAGGCCATGTCATTAGATTTTCTTCTTTTATACCCTTCCTTGAAAGCCACGCTGTGGAGTACTTGGACGCGTGTGATGGAGCATTGTCCTGCATGAAAATCATGTTTTCTTGAAGGATGCAGACTTCTTCCTGTACCACTGCTTGAAGAAGGTGTCTTCCAGAAACTGGCAGTAGGACTGGGAGTTGAGCTTGACTCCATCCTCAACCCGAAAAGGCCCCACAAGCTCATCTTTGATGATACCAGCCTAAACCAGTACTCCACCTCCACCTTGCTGGCGTCTGAGTCGGACTGGAGCTCTCTGCCCTTTACCAATCCAGCCACGGGCCCATCCATCTGGCCCATCAAGACTCACTCTCATTTCATCAGTCCATAAAACCTTAGAAAAATCAGTCTTGAGATATTTCTTGGCCCAGTCTTGACATTTCAGCTTGTGTGTCTTGTTCAGTGGTGGTCGTCTTTCAGCCTTTCTTACCTTGGCCATGTCTCTGAGTATTGCACACCTTGTGCTTTTGGGCACTCCAGTGATGTTGCAGCTCTGAAATATGGCCAAACTGGTGGCAAGTGGCATCTTGGCAGCTGCACGCTTGACTTTTCTCAGTTCATGGGCAGTTATTTTGCGCCTTGGTTTTTCCACACGCTTCTTGCGACCCTGTTGACTATTTTGAATGAAACGCTTGATTGTTCGATGATCACGCTTCAGAAGCTTTGCAATTTTAAGAGTGCTGCATCCCTCTGCAAGATATCTCACTATTTTTGACTTTTCTGAGCCTGTCAAGTCCTTCTTTTGACCCATTTTGCCAAAGGAAAGGAAGTTGCCTAATAATTATGCACACCTGATATAGGGTGTAGATGTCATTAGACCACACCCCTTCTCATTACAGAGATGCACATCACCTAATATGCTTTATTGGTAGTAGGCTTTCAAGCCTATACAGCTTGGAGTAAGACAACATGCATAAAGAGGATGATGTGGTCAAAATACTCATTTGCCTAATAATTCTGCACTCCCTGTAGTACGACTCTTATAAGAATCTATCAAATAGAATATTTAAGAGTCTTAAGACATCAGTATAATTGCAGATAATTTTTCTATATTGTATCATATCTCTTATTTGTGCAGTGAAAGGACAGAGAAGGAAGAGAAAAAGGGGTTTGGAAGTAATAAATTAAACTTGGATACACTGTATGAGCTAACCTAGCATCTATCTATGAATCTGCTCAATCACTAAGAGAGTCTTCTCATCGACTCCCAGGGTTTCCTTATTGTCACTAACCTAATATATAACAATATATAATAAATTAGATCAACTTGCAATCGAGATCTATAAACATGCTCCTCCATTGTTTTTAGATTATTAAGTAGGCTACAAATGCCCTTCTGGTGTTGTAGAGCTTGTTTTCTTCATGTTCCTAGAGATAGAAAGTTTAGTGGCCATTAGGATATAGATCAAAAAGCAACTTTTGTGCTTTGGTATCTTTTCAAGGTTCAAGTGAAATAAAGCTACTTAAGGCTGTAAAGTATACGGTAAGTCTAAGAGTTAACATAATTTGTGGACCTTAGTCCACAAAGGCCGTATCTTGGGGCATCCACACCAAATATGGAAGGAATCTCCTATCTGTCCACATCTCCTCCAATAGACTGGAGATCAGGCTGGGAACATTTTATGTAGGTTAAGTGGTACAATATGCCATCTAGTCAATTTGTAGCAAAGCTAGTATAAGGTAACATAGTGGATAGTGAATTTATTATGTCTGATGGCTTCACTCCATCTCTTTGGACAAAACTCTAATTTCAGATCAGACTCTCAGGCTCCTTGTTAGAATGAAACAGAGACATTTTAATAAACATTTATAATGTGCTGAGAAAGGAGTAACTGTCTGGGAGCCCGAAACCCATATTGTCTCCAAAGTAGTCAGAGATCTAAGAAAGTCAGGAAAGAATCCCCCAAGCTTTCATTAGAGATCAAAGACGTAACAAGTCAAAGTGGTGTCTAACTGGGAGTGAGAGGCGTTGGAGGAAATAATTATGATTTAACAGTGTAGAACCATCATAGAAGTTGCTGACATTGATACCAGATATCTCATTTCTTGTTAAAATTTTTGATTCAGGCAGTGCGAATATTAACCCTCTAACTGGATATATAGGAGGTGGTTTTGGTGCCACCTGAGACTGATGGCGGAGTTTAAACCCGTAATCTCTGCAGTGCTGTAAACGTTTGTTACAAAGGGGAATAATTGAAGAGCAAAGAGGAGGAGTCCATAGGAGGTTTTCTAAATTAGTGTATGCTGGGAAAGCGCCTGTTTTAATTCTCTCCACATCATCAAGGGTATAGAAAAGCTCCAGGTCATGACATGGTAAAGCATTGCAGCCTCATAATAATACCTAATATTTCTGAGGCCAATACCACCCATCTCCCCAGTACATTATAGGAACCCAGATACAAACCATTTACCATTCCATATATATCTATTAATAAGGGATCAATATCTCTAATTTTTTAACCTTTAGTGACACTTCAAATAATGCCTGTTACTGTGACCTAACTCTAACTTCACCTACACTACCTGCCTCACACTGTAAAGTTTCGCCACTAAAAAGGTGGGAAGACAAACATTGCTGACACCTACTGTAACCTGTACTTCAGAAATTGGAATATATTACACCACTGGTGACGCATCTCAATCAAAGCGCAGGCTACTCCCCTGGAACATCCAGCTAACTCCTACAGAACGCCAACACCTACGTCATATTTAAGGGCATTGCCATAAAGTTTATTTCAGCTCTCTTGCCCATTAAAATACCCTATTCTTAAAAAAAAACTAACCTGAAAAAACACAAAGTTAAGAAAAACCCTATCCTAAAAAATTATTGAACTGAAAAGTGCATTGTGCAGTGAACTAAAGTTATTTCACCTATTATGTCCATTAAAAAAAAAAAAAAACTACCCTAAAAACACACAAAATTACAAATAAACTATCCTAAAAAAAGATTGCAGAAAAGGGCATTTGGAAGGATAGTGCCCTAAAGTGAACATAGCTTTTGTGCCCAATAAAAAAGCACTATATTAAAAAAAAACTACATTTACAAAAAAACCCTATCTAAAAAAATCTGAATCTAAAAAACACTGCAAACCTAAAAAAATCCCTATACTAAAAAAAGATTGCTCTAAGAGGGGCTCTTTTGAGCTAACCCATACCCCATTAAAAAAAAACAACCCCACCCAACTTCACTTCGGTTCCTAAGTGATCAGCTTTGGTGGTGCTCCTCTTCTTTCTTCATTGCAGCGTTCCTCCCGGGCGGTCCTCTTTATCTTCATGCAGACAGCCCTCTTCTTCTACCTTCCATCTTCTTCCATCTTCCATCCGATGCTTCTTGCAGATGTCCTCTTCATGTGGTAACCACCGCACACTGAAGCTTGAATGCGAGGTTCCTCATTATATAGGGGTGCCCTTGCATTTCTATTGGCTAAGTTTTAAATTCCTATTTCAATAAACCAATAGAAGAAAAACTGTTTCTATCGGTTGATTGGACTAAGAATTAAAACAATCAGCCAATAGAAATGAAAGGGCACCCCTTGAGAAGCTGTTTTATTCTGCAAACTGCTGATGCATCATTGATGCTTGTTAATTGTCCAATTATAATGTAATATCTCCTTATAAAATCTTGATATTGATATCAAAGTATGTGTCTGACTCTGGTCACTTACCCTCTCACCAACAAAAGAATATATATAATTCATTATAGTTTTCCATGTGAACTCTTGGTAACTTTGGTAATTTTTGGCTTCCATTTATGTGTTATTAAAATCTATTAAAAAGCCAACTGTATTGCAAATAGTATATATTAGAAGTGAAGCTGGAAAGACTATACTGGGAGGAATGATCACAGTTGTGGGGCACTGGGGGGTCAGCCATTATGCTGGGTGGACTAGTGCTCCTCCCCCCAGCATCCCACGGTGATACCACTGTTTGTAAGAGACCAAAAAGAGTTTTAAATTGGTCATGGTTGTTTAAATAAAAAAAAACTGTGAAATGTTGCTTACAAATTGTTTCTTATAGATTGGAATGCCACTGTGGAAGTCTCTCAGTGCAAAGTATTGGTGGCATGTGATGCTACTTGAAATTCACATTACAAACAGATTTTCTAATGGACTGAATGGTTTTTACTCTACTAAGGGATTAAAATAGATCCTGTAGTTGTATGCCAAGAACATGTATTTTCTTAAAGGGACATTAAACTCCTGTTTATATCTATAGTAGGATGGCTTCTACTCACTATGCTATTGTTTTTCCTCCTGTGGTTACTGCTCTTTTCAAAGCTATTGTCATATTTTAATCCCTCACTAGTGTCAGTTGGTCAAGCTCCGCCTTTTTACACTGGGTGTTGCCACCTTGGTATGTTACATCATTGACAGAAGGAAATAAAGAATTGAAGCTCACCAATATGCCAAAAAGTGATTCACTTTATTGTAGAGACAGGCAGGGTTTGAATCTGTAATCAGGGCTTCATAGCTGTTTTTTGTTTTTATTTTGTATTGACTATTTTCTAGGAAATTATACACCTAGGGGGCCGCCAGATGGCGCTGTCCCTCTATTATTGTATTGTTAGAAAGATTGTAAGGGTTAATCCCAGGTAAGCTATTTAAACAGGTGTACCTGTATAGGTTGTTATCACATGATTAAGGGGCATACTGCCCCGAAACGTCGTGGTATTTGGACCCTGCCTGTCTCTACAATAAAGTGAATCACTTTTTGGCATATTGGTGAGCTTCAATTCTTTATTTCTTTAATTGATACATGGGAGGTTGGTAGTTACTCCCTGGAGCTTACACCATTGGCGTGATTGCTGGATAACACTGACTTTCTACTTATTGTTTGACTACCATATCCATGCACTGCCAAGCCATCATAAAGAAAATGACAAGTGAAGAGGATTTTGCAGGGTCCCAAACTTTCAACTATACAGAGTTTGAAGCCTCTAGAATTACAACTCTGGTTAAGGGCTCACGCAATTTTTTACATACAGCCCCAAACAAGTTGCAAGTAATCAATATGAGAAGTTCACTAAAAAACAACTGTCCTATGACTTGCATGAAACCACCCTGGCTGAATATCATCGGGTGAAAAGAATCCCCAGAGGATTACGAATTAATATTAGACCCACCTTGTTGAAGGACAATCCTGAATATTGCCGTAAATTTGAACAGATTCTCAATAAGTGTTCTTTTGACCTAATCGTTCTGACTGTGGAATATCTTCAGATCGATCTGGATAAACTAAAAGGAGAGATTGCTGCTTTAGAGGAGGAGATCCGGCAAACAATGTCATCAACTGATTCTGATAAGCTGCTTACGGCAAACAAGGAGTTATTGGCAGAGATGCGGTCGACCATTGAGGAGAGGAAACGGTTAAAATTTCAGAGAGACTCTGACGACTACTCCTCCAATAGAGTCTACAGATGGGTCTACGATCCAATGGGGAAGGAGCGCCGCGTCACTTCCAGTTTACGGAGAAGGCAGCAATCTCGTCATGCAGTGTCAGGGAGCAGCTCCGACTCATCCACGGATTTTTCCCAGGGAGAGGGCAACGACAGCCCAGGAGAAGCGGCCGCAGACATCGCTGGGGCCCAAAGGGGAGTAAAAGCAAAATCACAGGTAACAGCCAAATTGGGCAAGGCATCCTCACAGAGGGTGACGCGGGCCCGAAACAAAATATAGTCTTTAATATCTCGGACTGTCCACTTGTTGAGAGAGAAGCATCTGTCCTCCAGAAGGGACTGTCTTTTTGTCCATTTAAAGACTGTGATTTCTTCAATTTGAATAGAGACATTCACAAATGTTTCCGTAATGCAAGGTTAAAATTTTGGCACAATAACAAGACAAGCAATGTTTCTCAAATTGGTACAAGGTTGAATTGCAGTGGGTCTGTTGGGTCTAACACTATTGGGGATAATAAAGTTAATAACTTGAGCATCAAACAACTAGGGTTATTTAATAAAAGCTCTTTCTTTCCCTCTACCACTGACCACAGTATTGAGACCTTTGTAAAGTTAGTACTGTCCGATTTGAATGATTTGCAGGCTAAAACTAAGTTATGTAAATCTAAAGGTAAACCTAGGTTGTTTAACTTTACATCTGCGGATCATTCAGCCTTGAAATCATTGAAATCTAACAACAAAGTGATATTGAAGCAGGCTGATAAGGGCGGAGCGACAGTTGTTTTAAATAAGACCGACTATAGAACAGAGGTTTATCGCCAACTTGGTATTAAGGAGGTATATAAGGTAATTGCAGGTAATCCAATTAATAAGATTTCTAGAGAGATTCAATCTATTGTCAAATTTGCATTGAATAATGCTTTGATTGATGATAAAACAGCTAAATTTTTAATTGTGACTGATCCAATCACACCTGTGCTATATGTGCTGCCTAAGATTCACAAGTCCTTGACTGCTCCACCAGGGCGTCCTATTGTAGCGGGTACCAATTCCGTTTTTTCAAATATTTCCATTTTTTTGGATAGAGTATTGAGACCACCGGTGGAGCAGTCAAGTACCTTCATTAAAGACACTAATGATTTTTTGATCAAGCTGAGCAACTTGCAACTCCAGATTGATAAGTTTATTCTTTTCAGTTTGGATGTTTCCAGTTTATACACATCTATCACTCATGAGAGTGGCCTAGGAGCTGTGCAACATGCTTTGCTCACTGCTGGGTCACATTCAGAAACTCAGGTCGAATTTATCTTGCAACTGTTAGAATTAATTCTTTACAATAATTATTTTCTCTTTGAGGACTTATATTATTTACAGTTGTAAGGTACAGCTATGGGCTCCAACGTCGCCCCTAATTATGCCAACATTTTTATGAATCTCTTTGAAGAGAAGTTTGTTTTTGAAAGTGCCCTATTTCGTCAGTGTGGCGCCACCTGGTGGCGCTACATTGATGATATTTTTGGGGTTTGGCTGGGCGACGTTGGGGCCCTTGAGCTCTTTGTATCTGAATTAAACCATTCAACAAACAATATCAAATTTACACTGACTTTCAGTGAGAGTTCTATTGATTTTTTGGATGTGACCGTGATCAAGGATGGATTCAGTTTTAAAACTGATATTTTCAGAAAGAAACTGACAGGAATAATTTATTGATGTATGACAGTGCTCATCATCCCTCCTTGATTAGGTCACTACCTAAAAGTCAATTACTTAGGGTTAAAAGGATTGTCACAGAAGCATCCAAGGTTCCAATAAGATTGGCAGAGATGGGTGACAAATTTCTGGAACGTGGCTATCCACAAGATCTGATTTTGGACACCATTGATATGGTGTCCCAGTTGGATCGTGATGCCCTTCTAAAATCTAAAAAACTCTCAGATAAAAATCAAAAAAGGATGGTATTTGTATCTGAGTTTTCTAGACAGAGAGATCAGGTGTTGAAAATCATACAGAGACATTGGGGCATCTTGAGAAGATGTAATGTGGAAGTTGAGGAGTTTGACAAGTTCCCTATGCCAGCCTACAAGCGCAGTAAAAGTAAAAGCCTTAGGGATTCATTAATACGGGCTGACATTGGTTCTGTCAAATCTATATCCCAACAGTTTATTACCAAAAATAATCTTGGTTGTTTCCCTTGTCTCGGGTGTAGCAACTGCAGTTGCATAGTGAAAAGTCCCTATTTTTTACATCCACATAGTGGGCATAGATTTTATTATAGGGATTTTTTCACTTGCAACAGTAGTTATGTCATATACATGATCGAGTGTCCATGTGGGAAGGCCTATAATTTGGCGAGTCCACTAGGAGGGTCCGTGATAAAATAACTGAGCACAAGAGCAACATCAGGTGTGGTAAAGTGTCAGCCCCAGTGGCCTATCATTTTTTGGCAGCAGGTCATCAAATAAGCCAACTTAGGTTTCAGGTGATTGAACAGGTGAAAGTCCCTAGAAGGGGTGGAAACAGGGAAGTTTTACTTAAGCAAAGAGAATCCTTCTGGATTTTTCACCTTGACACCTTGGAACCGAAGGGGCTTAATAGAGAGATATATTGGTCAGTTTTTTACTGATCTGTCCCTCTATTATGTTTATATATAATGAAAAATCTATTCTGCCATTTTCTACAGTTGTATAGTGGATTAAATTTGATAGGTTAAAACTATCAAAATAAATAAAAAATCTTTTTGACATAGTTTGAATCTGTAATCAGGGCTTCATAGCTGTTTTTTGTTTTTATTTTGTATTGACTATTTTCTAGGAAATTATACACCTAGGGGGCCGCCAGATGGCGCTGTCCCTCTATTATTGTATTGTTAGAAAGATTGTAAGGGTTAATCCCAGGTAAGCTATTTAAACAGGTGTACCTGTATAGGTTGTTATCACATGATTAAGGGGCATACTGCCCCGAAACGTCCTGGTATTTGGACCCTGCCTGTCTCTACAATAAAGTGAATCACTTTTTGGCATATTGGTGAGCTTCAATTCTTTATTTCTTTCATTGATACATGGGAGGTTGGTAGTTACTCCCTGGAGCTTACACCATTGGCGTGATTGCTGGATAACACTGACTTTCCACATCATTGACAGAAGCACCACCCATTTACATATGAGTGCCATTGCTGGCTTTTTGACAGTTATATACTGTACACCTCAGGTTAATCGGCATGATACAGAGCAGGAGATTTTCATCGCATTGCTCTATATTATTGTGGATTTTTAATATGCTATGTAACTTTTAAGCTGTAAAAAATGTACACCTCATGCTCTGCATTGTACATGCTAACCTGAAGTGCAAGATATAGCTGTTAAAAAGCTTTTTTTTCTGTGATCACAATCTGAGTCACACAATGCCAAAATTGTAACTTACATGTGAATTGATCTCCATTTTCTCACAGCAGTACTCAGAACTGCCGATAATGGATGATGATTTCTCAAATCCCCAAAAGGGTTAAAGAGGTTAATGGAGTCTGTGTGTGTGTGTGTGTTACAACTGCATAAAGTGGTGTTTATCATAGGTGTTAAACAATCTGAATGTAATTTATATATGGACATTGTGGGCATACTGGACATGATTAATCAATTATATGTTTTGAACTTGTTGGAAAGGTCAGTTTTGCACTTTATGTGTTATATTTGATGTTTAAATAAACTGCAATACTCATATTCATGAGGATTGTGATCACTGAAACTATTGCTGTTCTTGTATGTTCAATATCCCACTGGCTACTTGGATCCGATCTGAAATTTCTCCAATATGAAAATATTGTTATCGCTTGGACTGTTATCACTCAGAACTTGAAAATCACAGATCAGCAGCCAACAAAATGGCTGATAAATGGTATTGGAAAAACTGAAATCGACCCCACTGTGTAGCATATAGAATTGTTAGGGTTTTGCAGTCCACAGAATGCACCCCAGCTTTACTGAGAGGAGTGAAAAGACTACAAATGTCAGCATTAAAATACAGGAAAAGAAGGACAAATATGCTATTAAAGTTTTATAATTGTATAAGTAAACATTTTATGAGGAATTGAGTTTGTTGTAATTTGTTTCCTTTTTATATACAAGGTGAGAGATAAAGTGAAAAAAATTACTGGTGATTTTTTTTTAGTAATATTTATGACCGTTTGTTTTTTTGTTTTGTTTACACAATTTATCTATCTATACATCTATCTATCTATCTATCTATCTATCTATCTATCTATCTAGCTATCATCTATCCATCTATCTATCTATCTATCTATCTATCTATCTATCTATCTATCTATCATCTGTGTGTCTGTCTAATCTAATCTCTCTCTCACTCTATCTCTCTGTCTGTCTGTCTATTTATCTATCTTTAAAAAATGACCATATTCAGACCAATATACAGTTTCCTGGAGAGCAGGAACCACTAACATAAAGCTTCCCCAGTCACCTCTGAATTTCAGAGCCTCCTCTTGGCGTATCTTGCTTGTACAACTAATAAAGAGATATTCTAGTCATGCAAGAACACACTAAAAGATTCCAATTATATTTTTTCTTTTTGCTCTCTCTTGTTAGGTGTGAAATAGTATTTGTTGGGACCAACCAATAGCAATTATTTCATACACTAGACAGCATGTCCTCTGTTATAAAGAAAAGAAAGAAGCGGTTCCTCAATCCCCAGAGGTCTATTTATTTAGATTTAAGCCATTGCAGAAATTGGTCTCATAGGGGCATATTTTCAAAGCCGCACATGGAGTTTAGACTCAAATCCTGTTTCTGTAAAATAAGATATGTATGCCCAATGTTAAGCCTTGTTTCTAAAACAAAGGCTTTTGCTTTTGTTTGTGCGAATATAACTTAACAAGTGTCTACTGCCTAGTGTATGACATACATGAATACTGAATGAAACAGGGGAATACACAAAATATTTTTTTTGTATCCATCACCAGAGAATTATTTGTGGAAATATATTGTGCTTGCTTGAAGAACAAATAATACTGGGAGAAAATACCATGATGAGAATATAGGTTAGATTAAAATTGCATTAAATCAGGCAACATATCATATTAAAGATTTTTTTTTTATGGGTCAATTGTTTTCAGTAGAATTGCATAATCAAAACAAAAACATATTAAAAATACAGTGCAGTAATACTTAGGCCCCATGTATAAAAGGGTGGGCGGACAAGGTTCCCTACTTGGTAACAAATATGCCCCTTTTTGCTTTGAAGTGGACACTGTATCACCAATAAATGTACCAATCCATAGATGGTCCAGAAACAAAGAAGCCAACCTGTATGTTTGAATCACAGGGTGTTTAGTTGAAGGCCTGCATTGTGTGGGCCTATCACCATTTGGTTAAATACTTTAACTAACACTTCCATTTAGTTTTTAAACAAGCTGTGTTCTTGCAAAATAGTGACAGACTTTCTATGTTTTGCAGGACCATGGGATGTGTACCCAGTCCAGTTTGAGAGTACAGTCCATTACCGTGTTTTGAATGTGTCTAGGGAAATAACAAAGGGCCAGTTTCACCCTTGATGTGGTCCTGGGTAGGGATGGGCGAATGTTTCTAAAAATTTGAAATTTAAAACGAATTTTGATACATTCGTTCAAATTGAATTTCGAATGTTTATATAACATTCTAACATTCTATTTTCGAATTTCCGTTTTTGAATTTTTCAATAAAATCCAAAATATTTGTTCGAATAATAGAATGTTTAGCTATGTATTCTTTTAATTTCGAAATGTAATATTCGAATTTGAATGTGACATTCAAATTAGAATGTAACATTTAAATTTGAAATAGTATTTCTAGTCTACAACTGTGTTTAATAAATGTAATATTCGAATTCGAATTCGAATGTCACATTCAAATTTGAAATAGTATTTCTAGTCTAATACTGTGTTTTAAATGTGATATTCGATTCAAATGTGATATTCGATTCGAATGTGACATTTGAATTTCAAATAGTATTTCTAGTCTAATATTGTGTTTTATAAATGTAATATTCGAATTTGAATGTGACATTCGATTCGAATGTTATATTCGATTTGAATGTGACATTCGAAATAGTGTTTCTAGTCTACAATTGTGTTTTATAAATGTAATATTCAAATTCGAATGTGATATTCGAATGTAACATTCGAATGTGACATTCGAAAACTATAAATAACATTCGAAAATCGAATTTTTAAGAATATTCGTTCTTATCAACATTCTATTATGTAAATCGAATTTCTACAATAACATTCGTTCTAACATTCAAATTCGGATATAAACACATTCGCCCATCCCTAGTCCTGGGCCTATCACTATTTGCTCAAATGCTATAACTAACTCTTCCATCTGTTTTTAATCCAGCTGTGTGCTTGCAAGAGAGTTCCAGACTTTATATGTGTTGTGTTGATATTTTTGTTTTTAAAATTTTCCCTATGGTCTTTGCACCAATGCTTGTCTGGGGATAACTTCCTGAGTTACTGAAAACTGTGCAGCTGGCTGTGAGTGCTGGTGAGAATCCAGGACTGTGAGTTTTGCAGGGTCTAAACTCACAGCCAGCTGCATAGTTTTCAGTGTACCCAGTCCAAGTTGAGAGTGATGTCTATTTCCGTGTTGTATATCTATCTATCAATTTATCTATCTATCTATCTATCTATCTATCTATCTATCTATCTCTTAAAAAATGACCCTGTTCAAACAAGGAGCCTGCTATGGAGAATAGATAAGGTGGGATATTATTGAACAACATTTGAATGAATTTCAGCTGATCATTCAATTATCTGATTGGATAATCTATCCCCCAAGCGTCATGAATAAAGTGGAGACTTGTTCATTTGTTTATACACACACTTACACACTGATACTCATTTATACGCTGGGAGCGAGCAAACTGTACTGTATAATGATGTAATTTTTGTATACACTATACCCTGATAAGTTTATTGTTATATATAAATATGATGAGTATGTATACTTTCATGAATATGCTGTGCTGTTTAATGATGGAATATATATAACTAATAGTGAACATGCTGCACTGTATAATGATATGAGTATCTATACACAGATATATATATATATATATATACAGGTGGCCCTCGTTTTACAACGGTTCAATTTACACTGTTTCAGAATAACAACCTTTTTTCCAGTCATGTGACTGCTATTGAAAAGCATTGAGAAGCAGTGTATTTATTAAAATAACCAGTAGGTGGAGCTGTCCGCTTGTGTTGTAGCAAAGCCAAGCAAGCTGAAATTAATCAGTTTAACCAGACCTGAACTATCGAGCAGATTTCAAAGGAACAAGATCTTCCTGTCTATAAATCAGTCCAGATTGGAATGTATAGAAAGAACTGTTTGCAGAAAAATGCAAGTGAAGTCTGTGTTGTGTGATCATTTTATTAGGTTTATAATGCTGTTTAGCAAATGTTTTTGTTCATTTAACTTAGTTTAATTATATATTCTGTGTTGTGTGATTACTTTATTAGGTTTATAATGCTGTTTAGCTTTTAAAGTCTTCATTTCAAAGCTTTAAAAATAATGTATTAGATGCCTGCTGCACCAATATAAGTTCACCCCTGATTGTAATACCAGATTGTGCACTAATAGTCCAGCAATATCGATAGAGCACCCTGTGCCATCAAATGCGCGCCACTTGTAATCTCTGCCTTTATATATTAATGGAAGGAACACTCACCAACGAAATGATGGAAAAGGTATGTGGAGCAAGCCTCAATAAATGTCAAACACAATTTCACCTTTAAATAAGGTTACTTTGCAGTCTTATGAGCTTTTATGAATCTAGCCAATTGTATATCATAGACTTTAGTTTCTAGTTATCAAGAAAATCACTAAAATAAATGCCGCATATTCAGCAATGTTTTATTCAAAGACAATCAAAACAACTAGGTCGCTCTGAAAAGAATGTAAAAAAAACTTCCTTGTAAACCTGAGGCTATTGCACTTTTTAATATTTTTCAGCACACGTTTTCTCAAAAAAATGTAACCAGTGTAGAATGAAACAGACATATTAACATTTGTATCCAGAGGGGAAAATAAGCAAATTAACAAATCCAATTAAAAGTTCCTGGCAGTACTGAAACGTTGTCTTTTTGGAGGACAAAGCATTTACGAAAAGTATGAGGTTTTGCTATATTCAGGTTAAGTTACAATGGATTCATTATCCAGTTAAAGGGAAAATCGATTTTTAATGTTTTAAATCATACAGGAGGACATACAATCATTTTTTTTTTACTTCTGTTAAGTTTACTTTATTCTTGTGGTATCCTTTGCTGAAGATGATACCTAGATAGACCCAGGAGTGTGCACATATCTTGAGCACTGTATGGCAGCTGTTTTGCAAAAATGCTGTTGAGAATATTATACACTTTTGAGCACTAGATGGCAGCAGTGGTTTTACCATTTTTAACACTGGAGCAGAAAAAGTATACTGGATGCTTTCATATGGTATTATACAAGTTATATGATGTATTCAGCATATTAAATATTATTATATATCCTATTCATTTCAATAAATTTAAATTAAATTGTCACAAATTGTTAAGGGATTTAATAAAGTTGTAGTTTTAAAAGGATATTGAACTATGAGTTTGTAAAATGTATATTTAAATAACTTTGCAATGTACATTCATTATTTATTCTGTCCCTCTTTCCTGTAATTTAAAGGGACACTCAAGTAAAAATTTAACTTTCATGAATCAGAGCAACAATTTTAAACAACCTTCCAATTTCTTCCATTAACAAAACGTGCACTGTCTTTTCATATTTACACTTTATGAGTCACCAGCTCCATCTGAGCATGTACAGGAATTCCCAGAATATACGTATGTTCATTTGTGATTGGCTGATGGCTGTCACCTGGTACAGGGGGAGTGGAAATAGACATAACTGATACTAATTTGAAGTTCAGACTAAGGGGCATATTTAACAATGTGCGAGCGGACATGATACATGACATGTCAGCATTTATCACTGCACCAGCAGTTCTTGTGAACTGCTGGTGCAATGCCGCCCCTGCAGATTCTCGGCCAATCGTCCACTAGCAGGGGGTGTCAATCAACCCGATCGGATTAGATCGGATTGATTTCTGTCCGCCGCCTCAGAGCAGGCAGACAAGTTATTGAGGCTCGCCGGACACAAGGGCCTCACGTTCCATACGGAGCTTGATAATTATGCCCCACAGTGCTATTGCATTGTCTTTTTATCATGCATTTGTTGATTATGCAAATCTACTGTATTTACTGGTCCTTTAAAGGGACAGTCAACACCAGAATTTTTGTTGTTTAAAAAGATAGATAATCCCTTTATTACCCATTCCCCAGTTTTGCAAAACCAACACTGTTATATTAATACACTTTTTATTTCTGTGACTAACTTGTATCTAAGCATCTTCTGACCGCCCCTAATCACATGACTTTTAGTTATTATCTATTGACTTGCATTTTAGCCAATTAGTGCAGTGTCTGCCACTAGCCACGAGCGTGATCACAATGCTATCTATATGGCCTACATGAGCTAGCTCTCCCCTGCTGTGAAAAGTAAATAAAATAGAGGCAGTCTTCAAGGGCTTAGAAATTATTATATGCACCTTCCTATGTTTGCTTTCAACTAGAATACCAAGAGAACAAAGCAAAATTGTTGATAAAAGTAAATTGGAAAGTTGTTTACAATGACATGCCCTATTTGAAAAATGAAAGTTTTTTTTTGGACTTGACTGTCCCTTTAACTCTGAACCTTGTTGTTTTCTAAATTCCACTGAGTTTCTGTAAAATAACGGGCGCCGCCTTATCTCACATTCCTGCTCCAAACAATAAGGGGCAGATATAAAACAGGCAATAAAATAGACTATCCAAACAAGTACTACACAAACTTTATTTTATTGACTAATTCATATATATTTATTTAACTTTTCTCAGCAGAAGACAGATAAATAGAAAACTAGTTCTAACATGGTGACGCCCATTTATATATGTATACACACACAGTATATACACACATACTCTATAGATCCCTTTCCTCTCAAATACATGAAAACTTGAAGAATTATTTTTATTAAATTTTAATATTTAAAGGGACAGTCTACACTAAAATTGTTATTGTTTAAAAAGATAGATAACGCCTTTACTATCCATTCCCCAGCTTTGTACAACCAACATTGTTATATTAATGTACTTTGTAACATTTAAACCTCAAAATTTCTGTCTGTTTCTAAGCCACTACAGACAGCCTCTTATCACATGCTTTTTTATTTGCTTTTCACAACAGCAGACTGCTAGTTCATGTGGGCCATATAGATAACATTGTGTTCACACCCGAGGAGTTATTTAAGAGTCAGCACAACACAGCACTAATTGGCTAAAATGGAAGTCAATAGATAATAAATAAAAAGTCATGTGGTCAAGAGGCTGCCAGAAGATGCTTAGATACAAGGCAATCACAGAGGTAAATAGTATATTAATATAACTGTGTTGAGGAATGGCTAATAAAGGGATTATCTATCTTTTTAAACAATAAAAATTATATTGTAGATTGTCCCTTTCATAATGTTTTTAACTTTGTATGTATATTTTACATTCCAATGTTCTTCACATAGTAGAAAATGTTCTTTGCATTTTTAAATATATATATATGTACCTGTATATATTCATATATAAAGGTTAGGATATATATTTTACAAAAAAAATATCATATATATATATATATATAGAAATAAATATTTAAAAATATTCATAACTACTTTCAGGTTTAGCGTAGTTGGTCTAATGTGGTCTTGGGTTAGCACGCGAGCGATAAGTTTTTTTCTTCTGTGCGCTCCTTTGAAGTCTATGTTAATGCGGTCGTGAAGTCCAGCTGTTATCGCACATTGGGTTTCGTTAGTGCCCAAACAAAAAATAAATTTCAACTTGATATAGGTGCGCTGTCACGCCCACATTTGCCATGACCTAAAAAATTATTTAGCGTGCCACTTGGAATCTGGCCTTTTGCCTCTCGCCTGTGCCACTACACTAAATTCCATATACACAGTAAGAGAGCTGTTATATAGAGTAATCTTGTGTGTTGCTTATAGCCCCCAAGAAATAAGCATCTGGTTACTAATCTGGTTATTCCAGACGTCAGTGGTCAAAATCAAATCTGCATATGATCTCAGCATGTTGCAAATTATTATGTGCGCAGTGCAAAGCTTACTCCAGACATTTCTATGTCAGTTACTTACTCCAGGTTTTGCCTGGTACCCCAGACTGAGTCTGCCCTGCTTGCGACTAAGAGCCTGACAAATCTTGTTTGCTGCTAAAGCCTGTGTCTATCCTGTTTCATGCTAAAGCCTCTACCCATCTTATTTCATGCTAAAGCCGATACCCATCCTGTTTCATGCTACAGCTGGTACCCATCCTGTTTCATGCTACAGCCGGTACCCATCTTATTTCATGCTACAGCCAGTACCCATCCTGTTTCATGCTACAGCCGGTACCCATCCTATTTGATGCTACAGTCGGTACCCATCCTGTTTCATGCTACAGCCGGTACCCATCCTGTTTCATGCTACAGCCGGTACCCTTCCTATTTCATGCTACAGCCGGTAACCATCCTCTTTCATGCTACAGGCAGTACCCATCTTATTTCATGCTACAGCCAGTACCCATCTTATTTCATGCTACAGCCAGTACCCATCTTATTTCATGCTACAGACTGTGTCTATCTTATTTCATGCTAAAGCCTGTGCCCATCCTGTTTAATGCTACAGCCGGTACCCATCCTGTTTCATGCTACAGCCGGTACCCATCCCGATTCATGCTACAGCCTCTACCCATCCTGTTTCATGCTACAGAATGTGTTCGTCTTATTTCACGCTAAAGCTGATACCCATCCTGTTTCATGCTACAGCCGGTACCCATCCTATTTCATGCTACAGCTGTTACCCATCCTATTTCATGCTACAGTCGGTACCCATCCTATTTCATGCTACAGCCGGTACCCATCCTGTTTCATGCTACAGCCGGTACCCATCCTGTTTCATGCTACAGCCGGTACCCATCCTGTTTCATGCTACAGCCGGTACCCATACTGTTTCATGCTACAGCCGGTACCCATCTTATTTCATGCTACAGCCTGTACCCATCTTATTTCATGCTAAAGCCGGTACCATCCCGTTTCATGCTCCAGCCAGTACCCATCCTGTTTCATGCTACAGCCTCTACCCATCCTGTTTCATGCTACAGTCAGTACCCATCCTATTTCATGCTACAGCTGGAACCCATCCTATTTCATGCTAAAGCCGATACCCATCTTATTTCATATTATAGCCTGTGCCCATCCTGTTTCATGCTACAGCCAGTACCCATCCTGTTTCATGCTACAGCCGGTACCCATCTTATTTCATGCTACAGCTGGTACCCATCTTATTTCATGCTAAAGCCTGTGCCCATCCTGTTTCATGCTACAGCCGGTACCCATCTTATTTCATGCTAAAGCCGGTACCCATCCTGTTTCATGCTACAGCCGGTACCCATCCCATTTCATGCTACAGTCGGTACCCATCCTGTTTCATGCTACAGCCGGTACCCATCTTATTTCATGCTACAGCCTGTACCCATCTTATTTCATGCTAAAGCCGGTACCCATCCTGTTTCATGCTACAGTCGGTACCCATCCTGTTTCATGCTACAGCCGGTACCCATCCTGTTTCATGCTACAGCCGGTACCCATCCCATTTCATGCTACAGCCAGTACCCATCCTGTTTCATGCTACAGCCGGTACCCATCTTATTTCATGCTACAGCCTGTACCCATCTTATTTCATGCTAAAGCCGGTACCCATCCCGTTTCATGCTACAGTCGGTACCCATCCTGTTTCATGCTACAGCCGGTACCCATCCTGTTTCATGCTACAGCCTGTACCTATCCCATTTCATGCTACAGCCGGTACCCATCCTGTTTCATGCTACAGCCGGTACCCATCTTATTTCATGCTACAGCTGGTACCCATCTTATTTCATGCTACAGCCAGTACCCATCTTATTTCATGCTACAGACTGTGTCTATCTTATTTCATGCTAAAGCCTGTGCCCATCCTGTTTAATGCTACAGCCGGTACCCATCCTGTTTCATGCTACAGCCGGTACCCATCCCGATTCATGCTACAGCCTCTACCCATCCTGTTTCATGCTACAGAATGTGTTCGTCTTATTTCACGCTAAAGCTGATACCCATCCTGTTTCATGCTACAGCCGGTACCCATCCTATTTCATGCTACAGCTGTTACCCATCCTATTTCATGCTACAGTCGGTACCCATCCTATTTCATGCTACAGCCGGTACCCATCCTGTTTCATGCTACAGCCGGTACCCATCCTGTTTCATGCTACAGCCGGTACCCATCCTGTTTCATGCTACAGCCGGTACCCATACTGTTTCATGCTACAGCCGGTACCCATCTTATTTCATGCTAAAGCCGGTACCATCCCGTTTCATGCTCCAGCCAGTACCCATCCTGTTTCATGCTACAGCCTCTACCCATCCTGTTTCATGCTACAGTCAGTACCCATCCTATTTCATGCTACAGCTGGAACCCATCCTATTTCATGCTAAAGCCGATACCCATCTTATTTCATATTAAAGCCTGTGCCCATCCTGTTTCATGCTACAGCCAGTACCCATCCTGTTTCATGCTACAGCCGGTACCCATCTTATTTCATGCTACAGCTGGTACCCATCTTATTTCATGCTAAAGCCTGTGCCCATCCTGTTTCATGCTACAGCCGGTACCCATCTTATTTCATGCTAAAGCCGGTACCCATCCTGTTTCATGCTACAGCCGGTAACATCCCATTTCATGCTACAGTCGGTACCCATCCTGTTTCATGCTACAGCCGGTACCCATCTTATTTCATGCTACAGCCTGTACCCATCTTATTTCATGCTAAAGCCGGTACCCATCCTGTTTCATGCTACAGTCGGTACCCATCCTGTTTCATGCTACAGCCGGTACCCATCCTGTTTCATGCTACAGCCGGTACCCATCCCATTTCATGCTACAGCCAGTACCCATCCTGTTTCATGCTACAGCCGGTACCCATCTTATTTCATGCTACAGCCTGTACCCATCTTATTTCATGCTAAAGCCGGTACCCATCCTGTTTCATGCTACAGTCGGTACCCATCCTGTTTCATGCTACAGCCGGTACCCATCCTGTTTCATGCTACAGCCTGTACCTATCCCATTTCATGCTACAGCCGGTACCCATCCTGTTTCATGCTACAGCCGGTACCCATCTTATTTCATGCTACAGCTGGTACCCATCTTATTTCATGCTACAGCCAGTACCCATCTTATTTCATGCTACAGACTGTGTCTATCTTATTTCATGCTAAAGCCTGTGCCCATCCTGTTTAATGCTACAGCCGGTACCCATCCTGTTTCATGCTACAGCCGGTACCCATCCCGATTCATGCTACAGCCTCTACCCATCCTGTTTCATGCTACAGAATGTGTTCGTCTTATTTCACGCTAAAGCTGATACCCATCCTGTTTCATGCTACAGCCGGTACCCATCCTATTTCATGCTACAGCTGTTACCCATCCTATTTCATGCTACAGTCGGTACCCATCCTGTTTCATGCTACAGCCGGTACCCATCCTGTTTCATGCTACAGCTGGTACCCATCCTGTTTCATGCTACAGCCGGTACCCATCCTGTTTCATGCTACAGCCGGTACCCATACTGTTTCATGCTACAGCCGGTACCCATCTTATTTCATGCTACAGCCTGTACCCATCTTATTTCATGCTAAAGCCGGTACCATCCCGTTTCATGCTCCAGCCAGTACCCATCCTGTTTCATGCTACAGCCTCTACCCATCCTGTTTCATGCTACAGTCAGTACCCATCCTATTTCATGCTACAGCTGGAACCCATCCTATTTCATGCTAAAGCCGATACCCATCTTATTTCATATTAAAGCCTGTGCCCATCCTGTTTCATGCTACAGCCAGTACCCATCCTGTTTCATGCTACAGCCGGTACCCATCTTATTTCATGCTACAGCTAGTACCCATCTTATTTCATGCTAAAGCCTGTGCCCATCCTGTTTCATGCTACAGCCGGTACCCATCTTATTTCATGCTAAAGCCGGTACCCATCCTGTTTCATGCTACAGCCGTTACCCATCCTGTTTCATGCTACAGCCGGTACCCATCCCATTTCATGCTACAGCCGGTACCCATCCTGTTTCATGCTACAGCCGGTACCCATCTTATTTCATGCTACAGCCTGTACCCATCCTGTTTCATGCTACAGTCGGTACCCATCCTGTTTCATGCTACAGCCGGTACCCATCCTGTTTCATGCTACAGCCGGTACCCATCCCATTTCATGCTACAGCCGGTACCCATTCTGTTTCATGCTACAGCCGGTACCCATCTTATTTCATGCTACAGCCTGTACCCATCTTATTTCATGCTAAAGTCGGTACCCATCCCGTTTCATGCTCCAGCCGGTACCCATCCCGTTTCATGAAACAGCCGGTACCCATCCTGTTTCATGCTACAGCCGGTACCCATCTTATTTCATGCTAAAGCCGGTACCCATCCTGTTTCATGCTACAGCCGGTACCCATCCCGTTTCATGCTACAGCCAGTACCCATCCTGTTTCATGCTACAGCCGGCACCCATCTTATTTCATGCTAAAGCCGGTACCCATCTTATTTCATACTACAGACTGTGTCCATCTTATTTTATGATAAATCCGGTACCCATCCTGTTTCATGCTACAGCTGGTACCCATACTATTTCATGCTACAGTCAGTACCCGTCTTGTTTCATACTACAGCCGGTACCCATCCTGTTTCATGCTACAGCCGGATACCCATCTTATTTCATGCTAAAACCTGTACCCATCTTATTTCATGCTACAGACTGTGTCCATCTTATTTCATGCTAAAACTTGTGCCCATCCTGTTTCATGCTACAGCCGGTGCCCATCCCATTTCATGCTACAGCCGGTACCCATCCTGTTTCATGCTACAGCCGGTACCCATCCTGTTTCATGCTACAGCCAGTACCCATCCCATTTCATGCTACAGCCTCTACCCATCCCGTTTCATGCTACAGCCTCTACCCATCCTGTTTCATGCTACAGCCGGTACCCATCCCGTTTCATGCTACAGCCAGTACCCATCCCGTTTCATACTACAGGCTCTACCCATCCTGTTTCATGCCACAGCCGGTACCCATCTTATTTCATGCTAAAGCCGGTACCCATCCCGTTTCATGCTACAGCCGGTACTCATTCTGTTTCATGCTACAGCCGGTACCCATCTTATTTCATGCTAAAGCCGGTACCCATCCTGTTTCATGCTACAGCCGGTACCCATCCCATTTCATGCTACAGCCGGTACCCATCCTGTTTCATGCTACAGCCGGTACCCATCTTATTTCATGCTACAGCCTGTACCCATCTGATTTCATGCTAAAGCCGGTACCCATCCCGTTTCATGCTACAGCCGGTACCCATCCTGTTTCATGAAACAGCTGGTAACCATCCTGTTTCATGTTACAGTCGGTACCCATCCTGTTTCATGCTAAAGCCTCTACCCATCCTGTTTCATGCTACAGCCGGTACCCATCTTATTTCATGCAAAAGCCGGTACCCATCCCGTTTCATGCTACAGCCAGTACCCATCCCTTTTCATGCTACAGCCGGTACCCATCTTATTTCATGCTACAGCCGGTACCCATCTTATTTCATACTACAGACTGTGTCCATCCTATTTCATGCTAAAGCCAGTACCCATCCTGTTTCATGCTACAGCCGGTACCCATACTATTTCATGCTACAGCCGGTACCCATCTTGTTTCATGCTACAGCCGGTACCCATCCTGTTTCATGCTACAGCCGGTACCCATCTTATTTCATGCTAAAGCCTGTACCCATCTTATTTCATGCTATAGACTGTGTCCATCTTATTTCATGCTAAAACCTGTGCCCATCCTGTTTCATGCTACAGCGGGTACCCATCCCATTTCATGCTACAGCCGGTACCCATCCTGTTTCATGCTACAGCCGGTACCCATCTTATTTCATGCTAAAGCCTGTACCCATCTTATTTCATGCTATAGACTGTGTCCATCTTATTTCATGCTAAAACCTGTGCCCATCCTGTTTCATGCTACAGCGGGTACCCATCCCATTTCATGCTACAGCCGGTACCCATCCTGTTTCATGCTACAGCCGGTACCCATCCCGTTTCATGCTACAGCCTCTACCCATCCTGTTTCATGCTACAGCCGGTACCCATCCCGTTTCATGCTGCAGCCGGTACCCATTCCGTTTCATGCTACAGCCTCTACCCATCCTGTTTCATGCTACAGCCGGTACCCATCTTATTTCATGCTAAAGCCGGTACCCATCCCATTTCATGCTACAGCCAGTACTCATCCTGTTTCATGCTACAGACGGTACCCATCTTATTTCAAGCTAAAGCCGGTACCCATCTTATTTCTTACTACAGACTGTGACCATCTTATTTCATGCTAAAGCCGGTACCCATCCTGTTTCATGCTACAGCCGGTACCCATACTATTTCATGCTACAGCCGGTACCCATCCTGTTTCATGCTACAGCCAATACCCTTCCTGTTTGATGCTACAGCCAGTACCCATCTTATTTCATGCTAAAGCCTGTACCCATCTTATTTCATGCTACAGACTGTGTCCATCTTATTTCATGCTAAAGCCTGTGCCCATCCTGTTTCATGCTACAGCCGGTACCCATCCCATTTTATGCTACAGCCGGTACCCATCCTGTTTCATTCTACAGTCTCTACCCATCCTGTTTCATGCTACAGCTGGTACCCATCTTATTTCATGCTACAGACTGTGTCCATCTTATTTCATGCTAAAGCCTGTGCCCATCCTGTTTCATGCTACAGCCAGTACCCATCCCGTTTCATGCTACAGCCGGTACCCATCCTGTTTCATGCTGCAGCCGGTACCCATCTTATTTCATGCTGAAGCCTGTACCCATCTTATTTCATGCTACAGGCTGTGTCCATCTTATTTCATGCTAAAGCCGGTACCCATACCATTTCATGTTACAGCCGGTACCCATCTTATTTCATGCTAAAGCCTGTACCCATCTTATTTCATGCTGCAGACTGTACCTATCTTGTTTCATTTTACAGACTTAACCCATCCTGTTTTATGCTACAGATTGTATCCATCCTGTTTCATGTTACTGCCTGTACCAATCCTGTTTCATGCTACAGACTGTATCCATCTTATTTCATGCTAAAGCCTGTGCCCATCCTGTTTCATTCTACAGCCTGTGCCTATCCTGTTTCATGTTACTGCCTGTGCCCATCCTGTTTCATGCTACAGCCTTTACCTATCCTGTTTCTTGCTATCTTATTTCATGCTCTTGCCTGAGTAAATCCTGTTTTATGTTACAGCCAGTATGTGTTAATCCTGTTTCATGTGTTCCTCCTGCTTGCTGTTACAGCCTGTGTCCATCGCTTTTCACGCTACATCCTGGAATAGCTTTCTCAATGCTACACCCAATGTCCTTCTTGCTTACTGCTAGAATATTTATCTTTATTATCTTGCTTGCTGCTACAGGCTACATCCCTTATGTTTGATGCTAACGCCTGTGCCTATCTCTTGCTTGCTGCTACAGGCTACATCCCTTATGTTTGATGCTAACGCCTGTGCCTATCTCTTGCTTGCTGCTACAGGCTACATCCCTTATGTTTGATGCTAACGCCTGTGCCTATCTCTTGCTTGCTGCTACAGGCTACATCCCTTATGTTTGATGCTAACGCCTGTGCCTATCTCTTGCTTGCTGCTACATGCTACATCCCTTATGTTTAATGCTAACGCCTGTGCCTATCTCTTGCTTGCTGCTACATGCTACATCCCTTATGTTTAATGCTAACGCCTGTGCCTATCTCTTGCTTGCTGCTACAGGCTACATCCCTTATGTTTAATGCTAATGCCTGTGCCTATCCCTTGCTTGCTGCTACAGGCTACATCTCTTTTGTTTTATGCTAACGCCTGTGCCTATCGTTTGCTGCTACAGGCTACATCCCTTATGTTTAATGCTAATGCCTGTGTCTACCCCTTGCTTTCTGCTACAGGCTACATCCCTTATGTTTAATGCTAACGCCAGTGCCTATCGTTTGCTGCTACAGGCTACATCCCTTATGTTTATTGCTAACGCCTGTGCCTATCTCTTGCGTGCTGCTACAGGCTACATCCCTTTTGTTTGATGCTAACACCCGTGCCTATCTCTTTCTTGATGCTACAGCTAACATCCCCTATGTTTGATACTAACGCCTGTGCCTATCACACTTGCTTGCTGCTACAGGCTACATCCCTTATGTTTGATGCTTACCCCTGTGCTTATCTCTTGCTTACTGCTACAGGCTACATCCCTTATGTTTAATGCTAATGCCTGTGCCTATCCCTTGCTTGCTGCTACAGGCTACATCCCTTATGTTTAATGCTAACGCCTGTGCCTATTGCTTGCTGCTACAGGCTATATCCCTTATGTTTGATACTAACGCCTGTGCCTATCTCTTGCTTGCTGCTAAAGGCTACATCCCTTTTGTTTGATGCTAACACCCATGCTTATCTCTTTCTTGATGCTACAGCCAACATCCCTTATGTATGATACCAAAGCCTGTGCCTATCACTTGCTTGCTGCTACAGGCTACATCCCTTATGTTTGATGCTTACCCTTGTGCCTATCTCTTGCTTGCTGCTACAGGCTACATCCCTTATGTTTAATGCTAATGCCTGTTCCTATCTCTTGCTTGCTGCTACAGGCTACATCCTTTATGTTTAATGCTAACGCCTGTGCCTATCGCTTGCTTGCTGCTACAGGCTACATCCCTTTTGTTTGATGCAAACACCCGTGCCTATCTCTTTCTTGATGCTACAGCCAACATCCCTTATGTTTGATACTAACACCCGTGCCTATCACTTGCTTGCTGCTACAGGCTACATCCCTTATGTTTGATGCTAACGCCTGTGCCTATCTCTTGCTTGCTGCTACAGGCTACATCCCTTATGTTTAATGCTTACGCCTTGCTGCTACAGGCTACATCCCTTATGTTTAATGCTAATGCCTGTGCCTATCCCTTGCTTGCTGCTACAGGCTACATCCCTTATGTTTAATGCTAATGCCTGTGTCTACCCCTTGCTTTCTGCTACAGGCTACATCCCTTATGTTTAATGCTAACGCCTGTGCCTATCGTTTGCTGCTACAGGCTACATCCCTTATGTTTATTGCTAACGCCTGTGCCTATCTCTTGCGTGCTGCTACAGGCTACATCCCTTTTGTTTGATGCTAACACCCGTGCCTATCTCTTTCTTGATGCTACAGCTAACATCCCTTATGTTTGATACTAACGCCTGTGCCTATCACACTTGCTTGCTGCTACAGGCTACATCCCTTATGTTTGATGCTTACCCCTGTGCTTATCTCTTGCTTACTGCTACAGGCTACATCCCTTATGTTTAATGCTAATGCCTGTGCCTATCCCTTGCTTGCTGCTACAGGCTACATCCCTTATGTTTAATGCTAACGCCTGTGCCTATTGCTTGCTGCTACAGGCTATATCCCTTATGTTTGATACTAACGCCTGTGCCTATCTCTTGCTTGCTGCTAAAGGCTACATCCCTTTTGTTTGATGCTAACACCCATGCTTATCTCTTTCTTGATGCTACAGCCAACATCCCTTATGTTTGATACCAAAGCCTGTGCCTATCACTTGCTTGCTGCTACAGGCTACATCCCTTATGTTTGATGCTTACCCTTGTGCCTATCTCTTGCTTGCTGCTACAGGCTACATCCCTTATGTTTAATGCTAATGCCTGTTCCTATCTCTTGCTTGCTGCTACAGGCTACATCCTTTATGTTTAATACTAACGCCTGTGCCTATCGCTTGCTTGCTGCTACAGGCTACATCCCTTTTGTTTGATACAAACACCCGTGCCTATCTCTTTCTTGATGCTACAGCCAACATCCCTTATGTTTGATACTAACACCCGTGCCTATCACTTGCTTGCTGCTACAGGCTACATCCCTTATGTTTGATGCTAACGCCTGTGCCTATCTCTTGCTTGCTGCTACAGGCTACATCCCTTATGTTTAATGCTTACGCCTTGCTGCTACAGGCTACATCCCTTATGTTTAATGCTAATGCCTGTGGCTATCCCTTGCTTGCTGCTACAGGCTACATCCCTTATGTTTAATGCTTACGCCTTGCTGCTACAGGCTACATCCCTTATGTTTGATGCTAACGCCTGTGCCTATCTCTTGCTTGTTGCTACAGGCTACATCCCTTATGTTTGATGCTAACGCCTGTGCCTATCTCTTGCTTGCTGCTACTGGCTACATCCCTTATGTTTGATGCTAACGCCTGTGCCTATCTCTTGCTTGCTGCTACTGGCTACATCCCTTATGTTTGATGCTAACGCCTGTGCCTATCTCTTGCTTGCTGCTACAGGCTACATCCCTTATGTTTGATGCTAACGCCTGTGCCTATCACTTGCTTGCTGCTACAGGCTACATCCCTTATGTTTGATACTAACACCCGTGCCTCTCACTTGCTTGCTGCTACAGGCTACATCCCTTATGTTTGATGCTAACGCCTGTGCCTATCTCTTGCTTGCTGCTACAGGCTACATCCCTTATGTTTGATGCTAACGCCTGTGCCTATCTCTTGCTTGCTGCTACAGGCTGCATCCCTTTTGTTTGATGCTAACACCCGTGCCTATCTCTTTCTTGATGCTACAGCCAACATCCCTTATGTTTGATACTAACGCCTGTGCCCATCACTTGCTTGCTGCTACAGGCTACATCCCTTATGTATGATACTAACGCCTGTGCCTATCTCTTGCTTGCTGCTACAGGCTACATCCCTTATGTTTGATGCTAACGCCTGTGCCTATCTCTTGCTTGATGCTACAGACAGTGTTCATACAATTTTTTGCTGCTACAACCTTTTTTCATCTTGCTCTAAGCCCTGTCAGCTAGTTCCTGTATACCAGAGGATTGTGCAAGGTACGAGTGGTCAGCAATGTGTATTGCTGACCTTATTTTATTCACATAGAGTGCAAGTAACTTCAGACTTTGCAGGACAGCATGAAGCTATTGGACTTATCTTACAGAACTTTTTTTTTAAATGTTTTGTGGTCTGGTAACCAGTTTACTTCTGAGTTATTAGAATCAATTTATTAAGCTCCATTTTCTTAAAAAGATGTCATACCTTGAAAACAACCAATTCTTAAAAAGACATGAAACCCAACATTTTTTTGTGTGATACATACAGAGCATACCCTTTTTAAAAAAGTTACCAATTTACTTCTATTATCATTTGCTTTTTTTTCTTACAGTATCCTTTGTTGAATAGCATACCTAGGTAGATAGTTTGCACATATCTGAAGCACTATATGGCAGCAAACACTGGTGCCCTCTAGTGCCTTTGCATATGTATAACATTATTAAAAGCATTTCAAGAGTATGAAGTAAGCTTTATAATAAAAGTTAATTGCACTCAATCTCAATTATGAAAGAAAAAATGTGTTTCATGTCCTTATCACCAGCATCATACACAATATGTCATTTTTTATTTTATTTTACTCATCTCACACTTTCTACTGCATAATAAATATAACTGAGCTTTATTTAGAAATCTTGCTGCCTGACAAAGGGACCTCATTTTCCTGAAGGCTTTCAGTTATACTATCTGTAACTTATCTATTACTTTGGTCATTTTTATTTGCAAAACAATTTCTGCTGTCTTCAGATACACTGGCTAAAAACAGATTATTGTAAATGTGGATGATAATGCAATGCAAATCGGTGCAGTCTAAACTAATTAAACACTGTAACAAACACTTAGGCCTAGATTTAGAGTTTTGTCGGTAAGGACCCGCGTAGCTAACGCCGGCTTTTTTCTGGCTGCACCATAAAAATAACTCTGGTATTGAGAGTCCACATAAAGGCTGCGTTAGGCTCCAAAAATGGAGCGTAGAGCATTTTTAACGCAGCTTCAACTCTCGATACCAGAGTTGCTTACGCAAGCAGCCAGCCTCAAAAACGTGCTTGTGCACAATTCCCCCATAGAAAACAAGCCGCGTTCAGCTCCTAACGCAGCCCCATTGTTTGCTATGCGGAAACACTTCCTACGTCTGCACCTAACACCCTAACATGTACCCCGAGTCTAAACACCCCTAACCTTACACTTATTAGCCGCCCCCGCTATCGCTGACCCCTGCATATTATTATTAACCCCTAATCTGCCGCTCCGTAAACCGCCGCTACTTACATTATCCTTATGTACCCCTAATCTGCTGCCCTAACATCGCCGACCCCTATATTATATTTATTAACCCCTAATCTGCCCCCCACAACGTCGCCTCCACCTGCCTACACTTATTAACCCCTAATCTGCCGAGCGGACCGCACCGCTACTATAATAAAGTTATTAACCCCTAATCCGCCTCACTAACCCTATAATAAATAGTATTAACCCCTAATCTGCCCTCCCTAACATCGCCGACACCTAACTTCAATTATTAACCCCTAATCTGCCGACCAGAGCTCACCGCTATTCTAATAAATGGATTAACCCCTAAAGCTAAGTCTAACCCTAACACTAACACCCCCCTAAATTAAATATAATTTTAATCTAACGAAATTAATTAACTCTTATTAAATAAATTATTCCTATTTAAAGCTAAATACTTACCTGTAAAATAAATCCTAATATAGCTACAATATAAATTATAATTACATTGTAGCTATTTTAGGATTAATATTTATTTTACAGGCAACTTTGTAATTATTTTAACCAGGTACAATAGCTATTAAATAGTTAAGAACTATTTAATAGTTACCTAGTTAAAATAATTACAAAATTACCTTTAAAATAAATCCTAACCTAAGTTACAATTAAACCTAACACTATACTATCATTAAATTAATTAAATAAAATACCTACAATTACCTACAATTAAACCTAACACTACACTATCAATAAATTAATTAAATACAATATCTACAAATAACTACAATGAAATAAACTAACTAAAGTACAAAAAATAAAAAAGAACTAAGTTACAAAAAATAAAAAAATATCTACAAACATAAGAAAAATATTACAACAATTTTAAACTAATTACACCTACTCTAAGCCCCCTAATAAAACAACAAAGCCCCCCAAAATAAAAAATACCCACCCACATACCCCTAATCTAACCCAAACCCCCCTTAAATAAACCTAACACTAAGCCCCTGAAGATCTTCCTACCTTATCTTCACCATACCAGGTTCACCGATCCGTCCTGAAGAGCTCCTCCGATGTCCTGATCCAAGCCCAAGCGGGGGGCTGAAGATGTCCATGATCCGGTAGAAGTCTTCATCCAAGCGGGGCAGAAGAGGTCTTCCATCCGATTGAAGTCTTCATCCAAGCGGGGCAGAAGAGATCTTCCATCCGATTGAAGTCTTCATCCAGGCGGCATCTTCTATCGACATCCATCTGGAGCGGAGCGGCAGCATCCTGAAGACCTCCGACGCGGAACATCCATCCTGGCCGACTACTGAACGACGAATGACGGTTCCTTTAAATGACGTCATCCAAGATGGCGTCCCTCGAATTCCGATTGGCTGATAGGATTCTATCAGCCAATCGGAATTAAGGTAGGAATATTCTGATTGGCTGATGGAATCAGCCAATCAGAATCAAGTTCAATCCGATTGGCTGATCCAATCAGCCAATCAGATTAAGCTTGCATTCTATTGGCTGTTCCGATCAGAATATTCCTACCTTAATTCCGATTGGCTGATAGAATCCTATCAGCCAATCGGAATTCGAGGGACGCTATCTTGGATGACGTCATTTAAGGAACCGTCATTCGTCGTTCAGTCGTCGGCCAGGATGGATGTTCCGCGTCGGAGGTCTTCAGGATACTGCCGCTCCGCTCCAGATGGATGTCGATAGAAGATCCCGCCTGGATGAAGACTTCAATCGGATGGAAGACCTTTCTGCCCCGCTTGGATGAAGACTTCAATCGGATGGAAGACCTCTTCTGCCCCGCTTGGATGAAGACTTCTACCGGATCATGGACATCTTCAGCCCCCCGCTTGGGCTTGGATCAGGACATCGGAGGAGCTCTTCAGGACGGATCGGTGAACCTGGTATGGTGAAGATAAGGTAGGAAGATCTTCAGGGGCTTAGTGTTAGGTTTATTTAAGGGGGGTTTGGGTTAGATTAGGGGTATGTGGGTGGTGGGTTGTAATGTTGGGGGGGGGGTATTGTATGTTTTTTTTACAGGCAAAAGAGCTGAACTTCTTGGGGCATGCCCCGCAAAGGGCCCTGTTCAGGGCTGGTAAGGTAAAAGAGCTTTTAACTTTAGTAATTTAGAATAGGATAGGGCATTTTTTATTTTGGGAGGCTTTGTTGTTTTATTAGGGGGCTTAGAGTAGGTGTAATTAGTTTAAAATTGTTGTAATATTTTTCTTATGTTTGTAGATATTTTTTTATTTTTTGTACTTTAGTTAGTTTATTTCATTGTAGTTATTTGTAGATATTGTATTTAATTAATTTATTGATAGTGTAGTGTTAGGTTTAATTGTAGGTAATTGTAGTTATTTTATTTAATTAATTTAATGATAGTATAGTGTTAGGTTTAATTGTAACTTAGGTTAGGATTTATTTTACAGGTAATGTTGTAATTATTTTAACTAGGTAACTATTAAATAGTTCTTAACTATTTAATAGCTATTGTACCTGGTTAAAATAATTACAAAGTTGCCTGTAAAATAAATATTAATCCTAAAATAGCTACAATGTAATTATAATTTATATTGTAGCTATATTAGGATTTATTTTACAGGTAAGTATTTAGCTTTAAATAGGAATAATTTATTTAATAAGAGTTAATTAATTTCGTTAGATTAAAATTATATTTAACTTAGGGGGGTGTTAGTGTTAGGGTTAGACTTAGCTTTAGGGGTTAATACATTTATTAGAATAGCGGTGAGCTCCGGTCGGCAGATTAGGGGTTAATAATTGAAGTTAGGTGTCGGCGATGTTAGGGAGGGCAGATTAGGGGTTAATACTATTTATTATAGGGTTAGTGAGGCGGATTAGGGGTTAATAACTTTATTATAGTAGCGGTGCGGTCCGCTCGGCAGATTAGGGGTTAATAAGTGTAGACAGGTGGAGGCGACGTTGAGGGGGCAGATTAGGGGTTAATAAATATAATATAGGGGTCGGCGGTGTTAGGGGCAGCAGATTAGGGGTACATAAGGATAACGTAGTTGGCGGTCGGCAGATTAGGGGTTAAAAAAATGTAATCGAGTGGCGGCGATGTGGGGGGATCTCGGTTTAGGGGTACATAGGTAGTTTATGGGTGTTAGTGTACTTTAGAGTACAGTAGTTAAGAGCTTTATAAACCGGCGTTAGCCCAGAAAGCTCTTAACTACTGACTTTTTTCCTGCGGCTGGAGTTTTGTCGTTAGATTTCTAACGCTCACTTCAGACACGACTCTAAATACCGGAGTTAGAAAAATCCCATTGAAAAGATAGGATACGCAATTTACGTAAGGGGATCTGGGGTATGGAAAAGTCGCGGCTGAAAAGTGAGCGTTAGACCCTTTTTTGAGTGACTCCAAATACCGGAGTTAGCCTAAAACCAGCGTTAGGAGCCTCTAACGCTGGTTTTCACGGCTAACGCCAAACTCTAAATCTAGGCCTTAGAGTCCTGGAGCTGCAGTAAAACACTTGTTCTTTATTAATCCAGTAAAAGCATACATGAAGACATCAAAAACAAAAAGCATGCCCTTAGTATCTTAAGCTTACGCGTTTCGGCTGGTGTGTCGTACTCATAGCTCTCTGACCACCTCCTCACTAATGGGCTATTTAAGAGGTGTAAAAACAATTGATTCGCTAAGGCTCATGCTCTAATTCTTTTAACTGTTTAATTGCTGAGCATATTCATTTATTTAACAATTCAATATGTTAGTGAATCCTGTGCAGTGGATACATGTAAAGTATAGATAGCAAGTACTATGCGACTCAAATTTAGGAGAAAGTAGTACACTCGCATGTAGTTTAATTGCTCAGCAATTAAACAGTTAAAAGAATTAGAGCATGAGCCTTAGCGAATCAATTGTTTTTACACCTCTTAAATAGCCCATTAGTGAGGAGGTGGTCAGAGAGCTATGAGTACGGCACACCAGCCGAAACGCGTAAGCTTAAGACACTAAGGGCATGCTTTTTGTTTTTGATGTCTTCATGTATGCTTTTACTGGATTAATAAAGAACAAGTGTTTTACTGCAGCTCCAGGACTCTAAGTGTTTATTCCAGTTTATAGCCTGTTCCTGCCTGGAGCAAGTTTGCAGTGGGTTAAGTCTTGGAGGCTTAAAGCAAAGGCTACGGTGCATTGTGACCTTTTTACTTACAATCCAAGTTGGCTTCAAGGATCGTTTTGCCAAGTTCCCGGTCCTGTCTCCTTTCCTCCCTTGCTAGTCGGCCGCGTCTGAGTGACGTCATCAGGTGGTGCCCTGGAGTGTTTCGATGGATGCCGGTGCAGCGTGTGAGCTGCGGTGAGCTCGTGGGAGCGTGCTCCGAGCAGGACGGCGTACCTTAGAGAGCCTAGGAGAAGGGTCTCCCAAAAGGCTTTCCACTCCATACGAAAAGGCCGTGAAGAAAGGGTAAGTCCCGTTGGGGATTATTAATCTCAATATTTGGCGGAGCCGAGAGTGTAACATTCCTAAAAGGTCACCTAAGTGGAGATATCGATCAGGTCACGATATCACTTACACCGTATGAGAGTGACACTCTTATGTATTCCTAAAGGGTCACCTCTTCATTGAGGTATTTATTGATGTTAATTAAACACTGTGCCTAGTCTTGTCTTCTCCAGAAGCCCCTATTGGCTCCTCCAGATAAGGCAAGTAGTGGAGGAGTTTACCTATTGAAAACAATTGTAGCAAACAAGATGCTAATTTATTGAACAAATGTTTAAACTTGGGTATGTTTTTCTTTAGCAAGACAGAAAGAAATATCTTGTAATTACAAGGAGTTCAGTGTCCCATTAAGGTAAAACAAAGACTCAACCATTACTAAAAAAGTAGAACAATTAAAAGTTCCATAGACAGAAATGTTGCACTAAACTGTGTATTGAACTGTTCAAACTATACACCAACAAAAGAAGAATACAATGTGCTTTATATCTGCCCTAAAGAACCCGTAGACCAACCAGGGGGTCGATCCGATAAAAAAATCGTCGCCCGCAAAAGCCGGCAACGCCAATATTTGCGCTGGTTTGGTATCACATATACAGCGTAACTTAGAAGTTACGCGCGTATATTTCTGCCGTCGCCCGTAGTTTTTTGGGCCATAGGCAGGTATACCAAACCAGCGCAGTTTGGTATCCAATATACAGCGTAAGGATTTACGTGGCGAAAATGGAGAAATCTTACTCCATTTTCACCTCGCCACAAAAAGCAGCCGTAAGAAGCCTTACACTGACTATTGGAGCCCCGTAACTCCCTAAACTAGCTAGAAAATAAACCTAACACCTAACGCATGCGCAATGTCTATCTAGCTGTCACCCGCGATCTGCTAAATAAAACCTAACACCTAACGCATGCGCAATGTCTATCTACCTGTCAACCGCGATCCCCCACCGCAATCCCTAATAAAGTTTTTAACCCCTAAACCATTGCTCCCGTACCCCGCCGCCATCTACATAAACTAACCCCCTACTTTGAGCGCCTAAAACCACCGCCATCTACCGTATCTATCGCCTAATGTGAACCCCTAAAACCGCCGCCATCTACCTTATCTATCCCCTAATGTGAACCTCTTACACCGCTGCCATCTACCTTATCTATCCCCTAATCTGACCCCTTACACCGCCACCACCTATGTAAAAATTATTAACCCCTAATCTAATACCCCTATACCGCTGCCAGCTATATTAATATTATTAACCCCTAATCTAATCCCCCTAAAGTAATAAACTCTATTACCAGCCCTTAAAAGGGCCTTTTGCGGGGCTTTGCCCCAAAGTAAACAGCTCTTTTGCCCTATAACCTGCCCTCCCTACACCGCCGCCACCTATATTAATAGTATTAACCCCTAATGTAAGCCCCTTACACTGCCGCCATCTCTATTAAAATTATTAACCCCTAATTTAATCTACCTACCCCGCCGCCAGCTATATTATCTATATTAACCCTAAGTATAGTATAGTTAATATAGTTATTACATTATATATATTAACTATATTAACCCTAATTATATTAGGGTTAATATAGTTAATATAGTTACTAGAGTATTTATATTAACTCTATCTAACCCTAACACCCCTAACTAAATTCTTATTAAATTAATCTAATTCATATTATAAACTAAAATATTCCTATTTAAATCTAAATACTTACCTATAAAATAAACCCTAAGATAGCTACAATATAATTAATAATTACATTGTAGCTATGTTAGGGTTTATATTTATTTTACAGGTAAATTATTAATTATTTTAACTAGGTATAATAGCTATTAAATAGTTATTAACTATTTAATATCTACCTAGTTAAAATAATTACCCAATTACCTGTAAAATAAATCCTAACCTAACTTACAAATACACCTACACTATCAATAAATTAAATAAACTACAAATATCTATCTAAAAATACAATTAAATAAACTAAACTAAATTACAAAAACAACAAACACTAAATTACAAAAAATAAAAAAGATTACAGCAATTTTAAGCTAATTACACCTATTCTAAGCCCCCTAATAAAATAATAAAGCCCCCCAAAATAAAAAAAATTCCCTGCCCTATTCTAAATTAAAAAAAGTTCAAAGCTCTTTACCTTACCAGCCCTTAAAAGGGCCTTTTGCGGGGCATGCCCCAAAGAATTCAGCTCTTTTGCAATCAGATTCAAGTTCAATCCAATTGGCTGAACCAATCAGCCAATCGGATTGAACTTGAATCTGATTGGCTGATTCAATCAGCCAATCAGATTTTTCTACCTTAATTCCGATTGGCTGATAGAATCCTATCAGCCAATCGGAATTCGGCGGACGCCATCTTGGATGACGTCATTTAAAGGTACCTCATTCGTCGTTCAGTCGTCGGCCGGGATAGATGCTCCGCGGCGGCGGAGCGAAGAAAGAAGATTGAAGATGCCGCTTGATGGAAGATGTTGCCGGATGGAAGAAGACTTTGCTGCCGCTTGGAGAAAGACATCGCCGAGATGAAGACTTCTTCTTTGCCGCTTGGAGAAAGACATCGCCGGGATGAAGAATTCTTCTTTGCCGCTTGGATAGACATCGCCCAGATCGGATGAGGAGTTCGGCCCGGTTGGGTGAAGACAAGGTAGGGAGATCTTCAGGGGGGTAGTGTTAGGTTTTTTTAAGGGGGGTTTGGGTGGGTTTAGAATAGGGGTATGTGGGTGGTGGGTCTTAATGTTGGGGGGGGGGTATTGTATATTTATTTAAATGCAAAAGAGCTGAATTCTTTGGGGCATGCCCCGCAAAAGGCCCTTTTAAGGGCTGGTAAGGTAAAGAGCTTTGAACTTTTTTTAATTTAGAATAGGGCAGGGAATTTTTTTTATTTTGGGGGGCTTTATTATTTTATTAGGGGGCTTAGAATAGGTGTAATTAGCTTAAAATTGCTGTAATCTTTTTTATTTTTTGTAATTTAGTGTTTGTTTTTTTTTTGTAATTTAGTTTAGTTTATTTAATTGTATTTTTAGATAGATATTTGTAGTTTATTTAATTTATTGATAGTGTAGGTGTATTTGTAACTTAGGTTAGGATTTATTTTACAGGTAATTGGGTAATTATTTTAACTAGGTAGATATTAAATAGTTAATAACTATTTAATAGCTATTATACCTAGTTAAAATAATTAACAATTTACCTGTAAAATAAATATAAACCCTAACATAGCTACAATGTAATTATTAATTATATTGTAGCTATCTTAGGGTTTATTTTATAGGTAAGTATTTAGATTTAAATAGGAATATTTTAGTTTATAATATGAATTAGATTAATTTAATAAGAATTTAGTTAGGGGTGTTAGGGTTAGATAGAGTTAATATAGTTAATATAAATACTATAGTAACTATATTAACTATATTAACCCTAATATAATTAGGGTTAATATAGTTAATATATATAATGTAATAACTATATTAACTATAATATACTTAGGGTTAATATAGATAATATAGCTGGCGGCGGGGTAGAGGGATTAGATTAGGGGTTAATGTGTTTAATATAGGCGGCGGCGGTGTAGGAGGATTAAATTAGGGGTTAATACATTTATTATAGGTGGCGGCGGTGTAGGGGGATTTAGATTGTAGGCAAAAGAGCTGATTACTTTGTGACAAAGCCCCGCCAAAAGCCTTTTTAAGGGCTGGCAAAAGAGCAGTTTACTTTGGGGTAATGCCACGCAAAAAGCCCTTTTCAGGGCTATTTGTAGGGTTAGACTTAGGTTTAGTGGTAGGGATAGTTTAGTATTTTAGGGGTTAAATAATTTAATATAGATGGCGGCGGGGTAGGGGGATTAAATTAGGGGTTAATAATTTTAAAATAGATGGCGGCGGGGTAGGGGCTCACTTTAGGGGGTAGGTAAGGTAGATGGCAGCGGTGTTAGGGGCTCACTTTTGGGGGTTATAGATTTAATGTAGCTGGCGACGGGGTCCGGGAGCGGCGGTTTAGGGGTTAATAACTATATTAGGTGGCGGCGGGGTACGGGAGCGGCGTTTTAGGGGTTAATAACTTTTTTATTGTTAGGATAGTGAGGGGGGATAGCGGATAGAGGGTTAGACGTGTCGGGCTATGTTTAGGAGGCGTGTTAGACAGTGCGGTTGATTTCATACTTTAGTCAGGTTTTGTAGGCGCCGGCAGTTTCTAACGTGGCGCAAGTCACTGGCGACTCCAAAAATCTGTACTTACGCAGATTTCTGGACATCGCTACTTTGTCAGACTTACGCCACTTTAGCAACTGACGGCGCCGCATATTGGATAGCTCGAGTTGCGAGCTGAAACTGCGGGCGACGCGGATTCCCTCGCTTGCGTCACAAACTACGCCGTATATCGGATCGCGCCCCTGAAGTCTGCAGTGACATGAACGAGTTAATCAGGAAGTTATATCTTAAGAATTGCTTCCATGATAAGGCAGTTCAATGCCATTAACTCAAAATAACAGTTTCCCACTCAGCACAAAAATTAATCTTTCTGGACACCACCTCCAGGGAGCAATCACCCACTGGGTGCAAACATAGAGACATTCAAAATTAGGGTAAAACATCAGCATTTTGGATAGAAGAAAGAAAATGCCATATAATTTGAACATTTAGGGAAGAAGCACAATCTAAAAAAAAACCAAGGATATCATAATTAAGCCAGATGATATGGGCAGCTCTGCAATCATCATCATAAACACTGCAGACTATATTAGCGAAGCAAATAGCCAGCTGTATAACTCCATCCTCTTCAGTCTTTACTGACTTCCAAAACAGCAGCAAAAAACAAGTAACTTAGGCCTAGATTTAGAGTTTGGCGTTAGCCGTCAAAACCAATGTTAGAGGCTCCTAACGCTTGTTTTTTACGGACTCCGGTATTTAGAGTTTAGTTACCGACACTCAAAAATCACCCAACGCTCAAATCTCTACCGACAGCTCAAACCCAGTAGTTAACATATACCGACAAAATAAACATCCACGAATCACAAAACAAATATTACACAAACTACACTTACACTCATACAAACACTACACTATATTTTTTTTTCAGATTTAATAATTTTTCATCAAAATACAAAGGATCAAAGTTGCGAGATCTCGGGTGTTAGAAAAAAAACAACACAAATCCATTTTGCCATTGACTTACATTGACACATGGGAAAAGACCCTCATGTAGCTACATCTAACTAATAAGATTATCACAAACATACACTCATCGATGCATACAAACAATATACACCACATGACATACACAAAAAAGTTATTTATTACAAAATGAACACGATTTAGTTACTTTTTCACACAAGCTCATGATGTCACTCACTTTACGAGGAAAACCAGTCTTTGAAAAAAAATTTACCAAAATTTAGAGCCTCCATTGACTTCTATGGGGAAGACGTGCTCGTGCACGCGAAAGACAGATTTCCCTAACGCACGCAAATAGCGTAGACCTAAAAACTCCAAATACCAGCGCTAGAAATAGGAAAATAATACATGCTTTTCTGCGTTAGACCCAGCTATGATAAATAGATCAAGAAATGACTATTTCCCTATGGTGGACTTATGGATTGTACTTATTGAATATTCACAACAGCATTAAATTGTTTCATACTTTTATATTACATCAACTACAAATCAACATCACTAGTAACAAACATTTTAAGCAAAAAAATCACATTTAAACGGACACAAAAATAATTTTAAAATTTCAGGATTCACAAACAGTACACAATGGGAAACACCTCTCGTTTACCTTTATTATTGCATTTCATTTATTCAACTCATATGCTTGCAGCAACTGCATATCTACATAGGCTTAACACATGATCAGTCATGGATGCACATACATTACTTTTAACATTCACTCATACATGTGCATTCAAATGATGGGGGAAAAACACATTACTTTCTCTCTAGGAATCACAAAACAGAACATATGGATTTTACTGTACTTTAAACATCATGATTCCATCACAATAAACCATTAGGAATTACGTACAAGAAGAACATCATTACACCAGATTACAGATGTCACTTTATGGGAAGGAACAACAATGCCAGACCGCTATATAGAAGTCAGCATATGTGGGACACAATCACAATATATACGTAGTAGACATGTGCACCGCTAAAAAATTCGGTTCGTTTTCGGTTCGGATCGATTCGGACTTTTCGAATTTCGTTTCGGATCGAATCGGATTCGGCAAAATTTGAATAAATTCGTTTCGGATTTATTCGGATCCGAATAAATTCGTTTCGGATTTATTCGGATTCGGCTGAATTCGGTTCTATTCCGTTCCGAAATTCGGTATGTTTTTAGTACACTAACACCCATTTAGTACACTAAGTCACTAACACCCATAAACTACCTATGAACCACTAAACCGAGGCCCCCCCCACATCGCAAACCCTATAATAACATTATTTAACCCCTAATCTGCCGATCGGATATCGCTGCAACCTACATTATAGCTATTAACCCCTAATCTGCTGTCCCTAACACCGCCGACCCCTACATTATAGTTATTAACCCCTAATCTGCCCCCCCCAATGTCGCCGCAATCTAACTACAAGTATTAACCACTAATCTGCCGACCCGATATCGCCGCCGCCTACATTATAGCTATTAACCCCTAATCTGCTGTCCCTAACACCGCCGACCCCTACATTATAGTTATTAACCCCTAATCTGCCCCCCCCAATGTCGCCGCAATCTAACTACAAGTATTAACCCCTAATCTGCCGACCCGATATCGCCGCCGCCTACATTATAGCTATTAACCCCTAATCTGCTGTCCCTAACACCGCCGACCCCTACATTATAGTTATTAACCCCTAATCTGCCTCCCCCAACGTCGCCGCAATCTAACTACAAGTATTAACCCCTAATCTGCCGACCCGATATCGCCGCCGCCTACATTATAACTATTAACCCCTAATCTGCTGTCCCTAACACCGCCGACCCCTACATTATAGTTATTAACCCCTAATCTGCCCCCCCCAACGTCGCCGCAATCTAACTACAAGTATTAACCCCTAATCTGCCGACCCGATATCGCCGCCGCCTACATTATAGCTATTAACCCCTAATCTGCTGTCCCTAACACCGCCGACCCCTACATTATAGTTATTAACCCCTAATCTGCCTCCCCCCAACGTCGCCACAATCTAACTACAAGTATTAACCCCTAATCTGCCGACCGCAAATCGCCGCCACTATAATAAATGTATTAACCCCTAAACCGCCGCACTCCCGCCTCGCAAACACTATAATACATTTTATTAACCCCTAATCTGCCCTCCCTAACATCGCCGCCACCTACCTACAATTATTAACCCCTAATCTCCCGCCCCCAACGTCGCCGCTACTATAATAAGGTTATTAACCCCTAAACCTAAGTCTAACCCTAACACTAACACCCCCTAACTTAAATATAATTTAAATAAAACGAAATAAGTTTACTATAGTTAAATAAATGAATCCTATTTAAAACTAAAGACTTACCTGTAAAATAAACCCTAAGATAGCTGCAATATAACTAATAGTTACATTGTAGCTATTTTAGGATTTATTTTTATTTTACAGGCAACTTTGTATTTATTTTAACTAGGTACAATAGTTATTAAATAGTTAATAACTATTTAATAACTACCTAGCTAAAATAAATACAAATTTACCTGTAAAATAAATCCTAACCTAAGTTACAATTACACCTAACACTACACTATCATTAAATTAACTAAATAAATGAATCATATTTAAAACAAAATACTTACCTGTAAAATAAACCCTAATATAGCTGCAATATAACTAATAGTTACATTGTAGCTATTTTAGCATTTATATTTATTTTACAGGCAACTTTGTATTTATTTTAACTAGGTACAAAATCTATTAAATAGTTATTGACTAATTAATAGCTACCTAGTTAAAATAATTACAAAATTACCTGTAAAATAAATCCTAACCTAAGTTACAATTAAACCTAACACTACACTGTCATTAAATAAATTAACTACAAGTACCTACAATTATCTACAATTAAATAAACTAAAGTACAAACCCCCCCACTAAATTAAAAAAAAAACCAAACACTAAATTACAAAAAATAAAAAATATTACAAGAATTTTAAACTAATTACACCTAATCTAAGCCCCCTAATAAAATAACAAAGCCCCCCAAAATAAAAAAAATGCCCTACCCTATACTAAATTACAAAAGTTAACAGCTCTATTACCTTACCAGCCCTGAACAGGGCCCTTTGCGGGGCATGCCCCAAAGAAAACAGCTCTTTTGCCTGTAAAAAAAAAACACAATCCCCCCCCCACATTACAACCCACCACCCACATACCCCTACTCTAACCCAAACCCCCCTTAAATAAACCTAACACTACCCCCCTGAAGATCTCCCTACCTTGAGTCGTGTTCACCCAGCCGGGCCGAAGTCTTCATCCGATGGGGCAGAAGAGGACATCCAGACCGGCAGAAGTCTTCATCCAAGCGGGGCAAGAAGAGGTCTTCCATCCATCATACAAGTACCAAAATACAAACAAACACTAAATTACAAAAAAATAATAAAATATTACAATAATTTTAAACTAATTACACCTAATCTAAGCCCCCTACTAGCTATTAATATAGCTTCAATATAACTAATAGTTACATTGTAGCTATTTTAGGATTTATATTTATTTTACAGGCAACTTTGTATTTATTTTAACTAGGTACAATAGCTATTAAATAGTTAATAACTATTTAATAACTACCTAGCTAAAATAAATACAAATTTACCTGTAAAATAAATCATAACCTAAGTTACAATCCACCTAACACTACACTATCATTAAATTAACTAAATAAATGAATCCTATATAAAACTAAAGACTTACCTGTAAAATAAACCCTAATATAGCTGCAATATAACTAATAGTTACATTGTAGCTATTTTAGCATTTATATTTATTGTACAGGCAACTTTGTATTTATTTTAACTAGGTTCAATAGCTATTAAATAGATATTGACTATTTAATAGCTACCTAGTTAAAATAATTACAAAATTACCTGTAAAATAAATCCTAACCTAAGTTACAATTAAACCTAACACTACACTATCATTAAATAAATTAACTACAAGTACCTACAATTAAATACAATTAAAAAACTAAACTAAAGTACAAAAACCCCCCCACTAAATTACAAAAAATAAAAAAATATTACAAGAATTTTAAACTAATTACACCTAATCTAAGCCCCCTAATAAAATAACAAAGCCCCCCAAAATAAAAAAAAATGCCCTACCCTATACTAAATTACAAAAGTTAACAGCTCTATTACCTTACCAGCCCTGAACAGGGCCTTTTGCGGGGCATGCCCCAAAGAAAACAGCTCTTTTGCCTGTAAAAAAAAACACAATACCCCCCCCCCCACATTACAACCCACCACCCACATACCCCTACTCTAACCCAAACCCCCCTTAAATAAACCTAACACTACCCCCCTGAAGATCTCCCTACCTTGAGTCGTGTTCACCCAGCCGGGCCGAAGTCTTCATCCGATGGGGCAGAAGAGGACATCCAGACCGGCAGAAGTCTTCATCCAAGCGGGGCAAGAAGAGGTCTTCCATCCATCAGAAAAGTACAAAAAAACAAACAAACACTAAATTAGCAAGAATAATAAAATATTACAATAATTTTAAACTAATTACACCTAATCTAAGCCCCCTACTAGCTATTAATATAGCTTCAATATAACTAATAGTTACATTGTAGCTATTTTAGGATTTATATTTATTTTACAGGCAACTTTGTATTTATTTTAACTAGGTACAATAGCTATTAAATAGTTAATAACTACCTAGCTAAAATAAATACAAATTTACCTGTAAAATAAACCCTAACCTAAGTTACAATTACACCTAACACTACACTGTCATTAAATTAACTAAATAAATTAATCCTATATAAAACTAAATACTTACCTGTAAAATAAACCCTAATATAGCTACAATATAACTAATAGTTACATTGTAGCTATTTTAGCATTTATATTTATTTTACAGGCAACTTTGTATTTATTTTAACTAGGTACAATAGCTATTAAATAGATATTTACTGTTTAATAGCTACCTAGTTAAAATAATTACAAAATTACCTGTAAAATAAATCCTAACCTAAGTTACTATTAAACCTAACACTACACTATCATTAAATAAATTAACTACAAGTACCTACAATTAAATACAATGAAATAAACTAAACTAAAGTACAAAAAAAACAAACACTAAATTACAAAAAATAAAAAAATTACAAGAATTTTAAACTAATTACACCTAATCTAAGCCCCCTAATAAAATAACAAAGCCCCCCAAAATAAAAAATTGCCCTACCCTATACTAAATTACAAAAGTAATCAGCTCTATTACCTTACCAGCCCTTAAAAGGGCCTTTTGCGGGGGCATGCCCCAAAGAAAACAGCTCTTTTGCCTGTAAAAAAAAACACAATACCCCCCCCCACATTACAACCCACCACCCACATACCCCTACTCTAACCCAAACCCCCCTTAAATAAACCTAACACTACCCCCCTGAAGATCTCTCTCTACCGTGTCTTCACCCAGCGGGCCGAAGTCTTCATCCGATGGGGCAGAAGAGGACATCCAGACCGGCAGAAGTCTTCATCCAAGCGGGGCAAGAAGAGGTCTTCCATCCATCAGAAGTCTTGATCCAGGCGGCATCTTCTCTGTTCATCCATCCGGAGCGGAGCGGCAGCATCCTGAAGACATCCCACGCAGAGCATCCTCTTCTTTCTTGATCCGACGACTAGGTGACTGTACCTTTAAGTGATGTCATCCAAGATGGCGTCCCTTGAATTCCGATTGGCTGATAGGATTCTATCAGCCAATCGGAATTAAGGTAGGAAAAATCTGATTGGGTGATTCAATCAGCCAATCAGATTCAAGTTCAATCCGATTGGCTGATCCAATCAGCCAATCAGATTGAGCTTGCATTCTATTGGCTGATCGGAACAGCCAATAGAATGCGAGGTCAATCTGATTGGCTGATTCCATCAGCCAATCGGATTGAACTTGAATCTTTCCCCATAGGAAACAATCGAGCTGCGGTGTTAGTTTTTTTTCAGCCGAAACTCCCATTGTTTCCTATGGGGAAATGCCGAATTTTAACGAGCTAATTCGGATTTATTCGGAGATACGGCAGCTATTTCGGATTCATTCGGTAGATTCGGAAGTATTTTAATTCGGAAATCCGAATCGATCCGAATCTCCGAATTTACCGAATTTACCGAATTTCCGAATTAATCCGAAACGAACCGCACATGTCTAATACGTAGATGTACATAACACGCATCACCCATCACGCAACCACAAAGCACACATTTAGATTTTATTCAGCACACAATAACAATGTAGCACAATACAACAACACAATGAGGATTTCAGAACTACATAGGCAGGTTAATAATATCATGACGTCATTAGAAGATTCAACCATACACATTACAGATTCACGACTGTACCGCCCCTTTCTGAACTTTAACACTCAATACTACAATACAACATATACGTAAATAACAGTTTGGAACAGCATTATTAGGGAGATTTGAATGGGACAATTAAGAAATATTGTCAGATCGCAAATCACTTATATATATAATACTACAGATGACAGCCGGAAGTTATTCAGTATTAGTGCCATTTGAATGGGACGCATACAATATTGACAGCTCGGCAATCACTTATATATACAATACTACAGATGGCAGACGGGAAGTTCGGAATTATTATTGCGATTTGAAAGGGATGCATACAATATTGACAGCTCGGCAATCACTTATATATACAATACTACAGATGACAGCCGGAAGTTATTCAGTATTATTATTATCCACTGATTCAGAGAATCTTAAATTAAACTATCTTTTTTTAATTAATTGGGGAGTGAGATCCATCGATGCTTTTCTTGTGAAAATCTTAGATGTTAAAATAATTTCGGATATGTAGTTAGAATTTGACCTAAATTTATTTTTTTCACTTTTAAGAAGGGGAAGTGGTTCACTTACATTAAAGTGACAGTGTTGTTGAATGTAAAATTAATTTTATAAGATCTTGTATCTCAAAACATTATTTTATAAAATTTATAAATTGTTAAATTTATAAATGGTAGGTCATTTAACTTCATATTTTGCACAAGCTAGTTATTGGATGCCATGTTAATAGATTTTATTTTCTAGTGGAGTCATTTAAAGGGACATTTAACTATAGTTATTAATATTATGTAGTTTTTAAAATCTTACCTCTTGGGTTAGACATCACATATCTATATATCATTTTCATTCCCCTTTAGTTTCTTTCGACAATGTTAAATCAACATTCCGAATGTTTTTGTCCTTAAAGGGACATTCACAAAATATATTGTGTATTGATTTTTAAAAAATCATAAAAGAATTTAAACATATTTAGAAAGTACTATAGAATTACATTCAGTCTTTAAATATACTTCGAAAAATATACATCAATGCACATATCTTATTCAATTACATAAGGCATCTATGTGCAACCAACAATCAGCATCAAAGTAGCCTATGTAGATATGTATTTAATCCAAGAATATATATAATTACAATCTAATGATTGAATACCAAAACATATTAAGTTGTTCAAATATTATAATCTTATCCAAAATGCATAAATAACATATAGCTTAATGTCCCTCTAAGCTGAAGACTGCGAAATACATCCATTACAATATATATTTCAGTCAGTGTGTAAAACAATCCAGAAGTTAATCTAAATATGCTTTACTCATATGTTATACTAATTTAGCAAAAGGAAGGTGCCTAGGTTTCTGATTTTTCAAGCATTATTGTGAAATGTCTCTTTAAAGGGACATGAACTCAAAATATACTTAAAGGGAGACAGTAAAAAAAGTAATGATTGGGGGGGCGGAGTTAACCGCCGAACTAGTTGGTCGCATTTCTATAGAGCTCCGGCTCCAACTATTATAAAAGAGACTCATACGACTTATTTCATAGCTCAAACTCATCTGGATTGAGTCCCATTGATAGAAATCACTTTCAGAACGAGCTGGAGAAGCCTTTATAACCCTTATAATACTTTATTGGACGACTATTGGCATAGTGGATAAGGCATTCGAGATAATCAAAATGGCGGAGCCTTCATGTGAACAGAGACTTATAGGTGTATTGGAGGAATGCTTTTCACATTTCAGGCAAGAACTTGCAAGAATGTTTGGGCAGGAACCGGCAGAAGAAGCAACTTCTAAAGATTCTAAGAGAATACAGTGCTTTCCCGAGGGTAATCTGCAATATTGCTGTGTGACTCACCCTTGCGGTATCGGAAGCGAAGCTGTCTTGAAGCGCGAAGGGAGCCTTGGGTCTACACTGAACTATCTGATCTCGGATGTGTCAGATGTCCACCTTGATGGACACAAGGTCCGGTATTTGGGTCATACCGTCCAATTACAGGCCCTGAGTGAGCACATGGCGGGGCCGTATCTAAACCTGACTAAACAACAAGAGAGCTTTTGGCCTAAGCATACTTACTTTGAAGCTCTGGAGTCAAGCGTTGGAGAGACTTCAGCAGACAAGGGTAATCCTCTTGTGCTTCTAAACCAGGGCTCCTGGCTACCGTTCATACCGGAGAGTGACCCACCCGTAAGTAAACAAAGTGCCGTCCTATCATTACATGGAGGAAGGAGACCCTGTCCTAATGCACTGGAGACCTATCTTCTAATACTGGAAAGTGCAACACCAGAGAGACCCAGCGCTAGTGGTCCGGTTAGTCGATGGGGTAGAGTATCTATAGGCTGGATAAAGGAACTATGCACTGCAGATCTCTTATTGTTCTGGGGAACCGCTGCTTGGATTCTTGGCATTGGATTAGGATGACTTATAGATGTACCCCCACGCTGCTACTTGGAGTAATGGCGTAGTTCCAAAAATATACCCGTTGTTAATGCTGTGCAATGTTTTCTGTTTGGTCTGGTTATTATTGTATGTTTACAATTGTTTTATATAAGCTAGTTTATGAAGCCATTGTTTAGCTGAATTAATGTTTCAGGTTTGCGCTATACACCCCGTGCACTCATCCTGAGCAGACTGTAATGCATTGTCTTGGGACATGATCTCTTTATGCAGTGAACATCGTGCAGAGTCCGGTGCATATCTGATGAGACTTTATGTTAGTTTGACAGTTCACCTCAGTTTGCCTGTTCTACAGTTACCGGTACTGTTCTACACATGCTAATGCACATGTACCACATCCTAGAGTGGAGTTATACTTGCTGACTCTTAATATGTTGCCCTGTTTGTACCAACTCGCAGGGCTCTATATGTTCCATATGATCCTTGCTTTCTATGTCAAGCGACAGCTTAGTCTAATGTTAATGTATATTTACCTCTAGACATAATAGCAAAGTGATAAGTGACAATGTTCTACCATGCACAGTTTGACATATCATTTTCTATTTACTTCATATGTTAGTTTTCACAGCAAGGAACTGTTGTACTGGCTTATATTTATATGTTATAAGAAGGTATTAGCTATACTGGTGCAACTTGGGTATGCAGTAATTAGCAGCCCATATATATTATTTTATATTTTTACTCCCCATCCTTGTGGTTAGTTTCCTATTCATACTCCGGCGCGGGCTGATTATTTTCAATTTTTATTTTTTGATCTATATGTCTATACCGGACATGTCCACTAGATGGGAGTACAACCACAATTCTACATTCACCAGTGAAGTGGGGTTTCTATTTTTGTTTTTGTTTATATCTTTAGCGCAGCAGTGAGTTGCAGTATGAAAAAGCTTATGCTGAACTCCTAGAGACTTTCTAGATCGTATGAGACTCTGGTAAGACAGGCTAAGCAGCAGCTGATATTTTTCATTGTAAGATACTACAGGAAACAGGGTTATCCATATCATGTATGTATTTTCTGTAAAGATATTTGTATTTTTTATTCTCCAGAAATTATGCGAGTGCAGGGTTTCTAGTTGTATTATGTACATAAACATAAATATATTTCTATGGGTCTTTCTTAACCTATGGGATCATCCAGATTGTTACACATGCTGTATACATGTTCTGAATTTAGCCTCCCCCCTGGAATATTAACAGACATAGTATGGAACACAGCTCTTGCAGGTCTCTGGGTGGGTTCTGACAGGGTTGATAGATATCCAGAGGTTCTTAAGATAATTGGGTATTTGGAGGCTGGGCTGTCAGCGGCCGAGATGGCCCAGCCTTGACTATGTAGTAAATGATATTGAAGATTCTCCTTAACATATTAACACCCCAGGCACTTCAGAATATATTTATTTTTTTTGTAAAATAGTTTTTATTTATTTTTCCAAAAGATAAATCTTACAACAAGACATAGGTATTTCATTTAAGCATTATTCAGTGACAGAAACCTACGCATTGTCAAAAACAGTAAACATGTATAAACAAAAACAACAGTCGCAGTTGCTGTATTCTTCAGTCATCATTTATCTTTTACCAAAGAACACCCGTTCTGTATCTTTTATTATTCATCCTTTATCATTTTAACAATAACTTTTACCTTTGTTATATCGAAGCGACATCATACCACTCTGTCTGGTGGGCTGAAAGGATAGTAGAGAACGAAAAGGGAGAGAAGGGCAATAAGTGGGGGGGGGGAAGGGCAGGGAGAAGTCAATCTGAAAAATTTGTTTCCATGTGGCATTATCTAAGTCTATGTCCAATTCTTTGTGCCAATTGTGTGTATATGATGGCAACTCTGGGCCCATACCTGTAAGCACTATATGTTTTGCTATAGTTAGTGTGTGTCTAAGAGCTCCCTCGGCTAAACATTGTGTTTCAAATGGAGTCAGTGGTCTCGTCCAGTCTTGTTTGTGTTCAGATGTCTCTATCAAATGTACCAGTTGTTTATATTTGAGCCATTGTGAGAAGGCTCCGTTTAAGTACCCCGCTAGGTCGTTCCTCTGTTTAACTTTTGTGTTAATTAACAGGTTGCATATCTGAGTTGTGTAACCTATCTCAAGTATGTTTGGCATAGCTTTTGTGTATTCTAAACCCCCCAAGAATTCTGCGTTTGGTGAAATTGGAGACATTGGCGAACGTGGAGTGGAAATGCGTCTGTATCATGTAATCAATTTATCCCATACAGAGAATACATTTTCAAATTGCGGGTATCTAATAGTAGGGTCAGGTCTGTGTGTCCTAGGGATCCAACATAGTGCTCCTACATTTGGGGCCTTTAAAATATGAGAGTCTATGGTTACCCAAGCTTTAGTCATTGTGTTCCTATGCCAATCTAGTATTCGTTGGAGTGCTATGGCTTTGTAATATGTGTCTAGGCATGGGAGGCCTAATCCTCCTTCAGCTTGAGGTTTATATAGTGTATTTCTTTTTATTCTAGGTTTTATCGTTCCCCAGATGTATTTATTAAGTATACCCTGCCATCTATTAAGAAAAGGTGTGGGGAGTTTAATCGGAATAGCTTGCATGACATACAAAATTCTCGGAAGGGTTGTCATCTTCAATGTTTGGATCCTACCTAGCTAGGAGAAGGGTCCTTTTTTCCAAGAGTCTAAATCAGCTTGGGTGGAGTTGAATAGTTTGGAGTAATTTAATTTAAAGAGTAATTTATTATTTGGGGTAAGATTTATTCCGAGATATTTTAACGCATTTTTTTGTAATTTGTATGGGCAGTAAGTCATCAGGGCATTTAGGTCTGACCTAGGGAGGTTAATATTTAGTAATTCAGATTTAGAATAATTTATAGAAAAATAGGAGAGTTTCCCGAATATATTAAATTCCTCTGTGACTGCTCTTATGGAGGTATGTGGCATGGTGAGGGACAGGAGGATGTCGTCCGCGTAAAGCGATACTTTGTATTCATTATCTCCCAAAGAGATTCCCCTGATGTCTTTATTTTGTCTAATATGGGCTGCCAAGGTTTCTATACTAAGAACGAATAACAATGGGGACAGAGGGCAACCCTGTCGTGTGCCATTACCTATATGGAATCCTTCTGAGAGCATCCCATTAAGTCTAACTTTGGCCGTCAGAGAATTATATAATGCTCGAATTCTGTTGATAAGGATGTCCCCAAAGCCAAATTTTTTTGAGTGTAGCAAATAGGTAATCCCAATTTAACCTATCAAAAGCCTTTTCGGCATCTGTAGATAGGAAAATAGTGTTTATCTTATTTAATTTGGAGTGTTCCATCAGTTGTAGTGCTCTAATAGTGTTATCTCTAGCCTCCCGTCCCTCCACAAAGCCCGTTTGATCCATGTGTATTAAAGAGGGGAGTATAGGACTCAGTCTAGTTGCTAGTATCTTTGCTAGAATTTTTAGGTCTGTATTTAATAATGAGATGGGTCTATAGTCTGAAGGGGAGTCTAATGTTTTCCCTGGCTTTGGGATAACTGTAATATGTGCTTCTTTCATTGGGGTTGGAAGTTGGTTATTTTCATCTACCGTGTGATAGAGGGTTAATAGTGGGGCCACCAATTCCTCTTTAAAGGTTTTATAATATTTGTTTGTTAGACCATCTGGGCCTGGACTCTTGCCCAAAGGCAGATCTTTGATAGCCTTTATTATTTCCAAGGTCGTTATTGGCGAGTCTAGGGCCGTCTTTTGTAGTAGAGTGATCGTGGGCAGGTCCACAGATTCTAAGTATGAGAGTATATTTATAAGGGAGGGATGCTCCTTCTCTTTTGATAAGTTGTATATCTGGTCATAGTATTTCTTAAAGGACTCTGCTATTTCTGGGCTATTATATTTCTTGTTTCCTTCACTATCATTAACGTGATATATGTGATTTATAGCTGTTTTCTTTTTTAAAGCTTTGGCCAGTAAGGAACCCGCTTTATTACCCCCGTGGAAATAAATCTTTTTAAGATAAAGTGCTTTCTTATGTGCTTCCCTTTGTAGGTGTGTGTTTAGTGCAGCCCTTGCTTTGGTGAGAGTTCCTAGAGATTCCATATTACTTGGGTTCAGTTTATGTATGTGTTCTGCTTCCTTGAGAAGCTGTGTTAACTTCCGATACTCTGCATTCCTGTCCCTGTTTTTCCTTGCCTTGTGTTGTATACAACAACCCCTAATAACCGTCTTATGGGCTTCCCATAGAATGCCGCTGTTATTTACTGAATTGGTGTTTAGTTTAAAGTATTCCCTCATTTTTGTTTTTATGTCTTTAGTTATCTCTGGATCATGAAGTAGTGATTCATCTACCCTCCAAGATGCCGATCTCAAAGGCTTATTGTGCCAATCTAGATCCATTGTAACCGATGCATGGTCTGTCCATGCAGCTGGGCTTATCTCTGTGTGCGTTGCAAGATGTATATGACTATGGTCGATAAGAAAATAATCAAGTCTAGAGAAAGATTTTTGTGCGTGTGAATAATGGGTATAATCTTTTGTTCGGGGGTGTTGCAGTCTCCATATGTCTACCATGTTGTTATGTCTGAAGCAATCTATTTCTGTTGGGGCCTTGACTAGTGAATGCGTTTTCCTCTTCCTCATAGAAGAGCTATCCATTTGGAGATCAAATGTAATATTAAGGTCGCCTCCAATGATAACTATACCTTTCCCTAATTCTAATATTTTATCGTTAGCTTTCCTTAAAAATTTCCTCTGTTGAGAATTAGGTGCATATATGCAAGCCAAGGTCACTAACGTGTTAAATAGTAGCCCTATGAGTATGATAATCCTACCCTCTTCGTCCTCGTATTTGTTTTGAAGGTGAAAGTGTATGTTCTTATGAAAAATAATTCCAACTCCAGCTGCCTTCCTGTTTGGGTGTGAATTAAAGAAACCAGTGGGGTATTCCCTGGATGTGAATCTGGGGGTATTTAACCTAGTAAAGTGCGACTCTTGAATAAATATAATATCTCCTTTTAATTTGTGGAAATGTGACAGCGCTACTGACCTCTTTGTAGGTGAGTTAAGGCCCTTACAATTTTGTGTTAGACATTTAATTTGACTTAGTGCCATCCTAGTATAAATAAAAAAGAATATGTATGATCTCTGTTAGTGCTTGCATGTTGGAAAGCGTCACATTTTAGTATGCCACACGTTGGTCCCCCTAGATTTCTACTACGGGCATCTTGTCTAGATAGGGAGCTGAGAAAATTGAGTTTAGGATAAAGTCTTTCTTTTCCCTGTACAGGAAAGCTTAGCCACTTACCCAGTGAGTTGGTATGAGTCTTTATGCTGCTATTAAACGTTATATCAGCGACTGCAAAATATAGAACAACAATCCAAACAATAACAACCATGAACAAACATAACTTAAATAACTTCAAACAATCAACAACATAACTATACCTGGTACTAACCAAGTTTTTTCCTGACATAAATGTCACTATAGTTCGGGGGTACCTTAAGTTCAAGTATTAGAGTACTTGATTTGTATAACTGGGGGTTTCATTGTATTGAAATAGCTAATATATTTTAATCATTCCTTCATCACTGTGTTCTATACAATTTTAACATAAACATTTCCTGTATTTCTATTTGACGTTCTTAATTTATTATGGTAGCTAAGAACCCAGGTTCACATTACAAGAGTTTAAATCTTGAATTTTAATTCCTAGATAGAAAGTGATGCAAATCTCTAACATATATATAAACAAATTTAAGGGATATTAGAGCATCTTTATCTATACATATTACCAGTCCCTTTTCAGTCTTAATTCTTTGCACAATCTTCTGATTTTCTGGTGTCCTTCAATTCTCCTCTGCTGGATGTGGGAGAGTCGGTGTATTTCTTTGCCTTTTACGGTTCACTGTTTGACAGTGAGAGCGTTGTGGTTGTGGAGTATCCGATGGATAATTCTTTGTTGATGTCATTTTCTCCTGCAGGCGGGGCAATGTGGGAGAGGGTATCTGCAATGCTCTGCAAAATTCTTTTAGGTCCTCAGGGCTTCTGTATGTTATGATCGTGTTGTCCTTATTCACTTTAAGGCAAAAAGGGTATCCCCACCTATATGGGATCTTGTGTTCTCTTAAATGTTCCGTTAGGAATCTTGCCTCTCGACGGTTGGATAGAGTCATTGGACTCAAGTCTGCGTAGATCTGGATGGGTCTCCCTTCGAACAGGAGAGGGGTGGTTTTTCTAGCTGCTTGGGCTATTGTTTCTTTGTCCTGATATTTATGAAATTTTAGGATTATATCCCTGGGTGGTTCAGAGTCTTTTGGTCTGGGCCTCAGAGCCCTATGCGCTCTGTCTAATTGATATTGAGTTGCAGAGGGGTCATTAGTCAGGTGCTGGAACAGTTTCTGTAGATAGTGTGGAATTGTGTCCCCTGTCACTGTCTCTGGGACACCACGGATCCGTAGATTTTGCCGTCGGCCCCTATTATCTAAATCTTCTAGTTGGCTTTTGAGTTGCTGTATCTGAATATCTTGTATTGAGAGGCATCTGGAATGCCCATCTACTATGTTAGCGACATCATTAGTTTGTTCTTCAATATATTCAAACCTTTCATTAAGTTCTGTAATATCTTTTTTGACTTCTGCTAGGCCATCTTTTAGAATTTTCCCAACCTGCAGCAATAGTGTGTTAAAGTCCTCCTTAGAAGCAAGTGAAGTGAGGTCTGCTCTAGTGAGTGGTGCTTCACTTTCTGTTTCAAGAATTGGGGGTTTTTGAGGAGGTGAATTTTCCTCTTGATCAGAATCCATCTCTTGTTCTTGTAAGGTGCTGAGAGCTTTAAAATATGTATTCATTTTAGTTGCTGAAGCAGACACATTTTTGTTTGTCTTTTCTCCCTTATTTTGTTTTCTTGCAGCCATGCAGAACTATTTTAAGTTTGTTCTCTGCTCCTCTCAGTACCTCTATGTTATGCGCAGCTATTTTTCTTTAAGTAGTTAAGGCCTTATTACTCAATCCCTCCTGTGAGTGTAAATAGATACGTCTGTTAGATTTCCCTGTACAAGCTGTTCCTTGGTGCAGCGTGTATAATGCTTTTAACCCTGTGTAGCTTTATTTGTATAGTCATAGAGTTAGATTAGTGGGAGATGAAGGCAAAGTGTGATATGGCATATGTGGCCGGGTTCACTTTCTGTTTGAGTTTTGTGGTCTGCCGCCCCTTATTAAATATATGCGCTATTCGCGCCCTTTTATCTTGATCTGCTGTATTTTGTGGTATGCTGCTTGCCGATCGAGCTCCGGGTGCTGTCTCTTGTGAGTATTTTCTGCTCCTGTCACTCCTTGGTGGTGTATGTAGTTTTTAGCTTACTGGGAGTAGTAGCCAGGATCGAGGCCCAGACCGGAATTGAAGCGGCTGCTATTTCTAGCGATCTTCCGTGTGTAGATGCGGTCCGCTTCTTGTATAATATCTCCAGCAGATGTGCTTATGTTAGGGGTGCTTTTTAGCTACTTCAAGCTGATTTTACATGCCAATAATTAGTACCCAGTTAAAGTTTGTCACGGAGCTCACGCTACATGCGACTGCTCATGGCGGCAGTCGACTCCGCCCCCTCAGAATATATTTATATAAGTTAACCACTACTATTACTTTAACAGCGCGGCCAGGGTTTCCTCATAATTTCCCCCCAAATAGTTCCGTATTTTATTTACATACTGCTTATTCTTAAACTCTTTATAGCAGCGATGAACATTTATTTAACATTCTTGCGAGTCATAAAAAAAAAAAAAAAAAAAAAAAACCGTGAGACAAACTCCCTGCAATTTTATTGACTCTTTAATGGGTCCTGTATAAGCAAGGAAGTTAAGCTTCTGTATACCTTTATAGAGAATATGATTTACCTCATCTGAAGACGCTATAGAGTACATATGGTATGAGTCCTTTATATTATGACAAACTCCGTTCCCCCATCATACAGCTTAATGATTAAGCAAAGGGGCACAGACCCCACACGAAAATCCCTAAACTTTGGATAAAACTTATCATACACAGCAGTTGTTGATATAATCCCCACCTACCCTCTATGAGGCATGATTATAACCATTTTACATGCTCTATCTGGTATAGTCATGTTCTATTAGTTTCAATAGCACCTAAAAGGTCCATAGGGGGGACTTCCGGTGGGCGGAGCAAGCGACTGGCAGCAGGGAGTAAGAGCTCCGTGAACTTGGGGCTGCAAACTCCCCTATTCTTGCTGCCAGCCGCCTTCCCACACCTTAGCCTTGTGGGGTAACAGCTTATCCCTACCGGCGACATTCTGTGGAGGGTCCCTACATCACCCTCGACCCCGGAAAAATACAGTTGCGCAACACCGCGTGAAGACACCATCACTGCCGGGCGCCATATTGGACTGGGCCCACAAGTATCAAGCCACGCACCGGAGCTCAGTAGTGGGCTGTGGGCTTACAACCTTAGACCCTTTGACACCGGAAGGCGCAATAGGGACAAGGAGACATAGGAACAGCTGCAATTGGGGCATAATACGGAGCTTCACTCAGCTGCGCCATACAGAAACAGCCCCCGCCCCACGGACCTCACAATACCGCATGTCAAAGGGCTACTGCCGTCTAAAGTTTGCAGCACCGAAGGGGACGATAAGTCGCAGCCAAGGAACAACCTAAGGAGAGGTATCACACTCAAGGTACTGGGAATAGGCTTATACTAAGGACAGGCATCAACTGAACTCATAGGCTGGGTAAGCAGTGACACTACCATACAGACTGCCTACCTCTATTCAACTATTGCACACTTGCCCAAGCCACCTAAGCCTTTAATTTAATACCACATTACTGGGGTCATTTACATTATAAAAAAGTCGCAGCATAATCTACCTGGGCCCTGCTGGGGTGGCTGCATCGGGTTCTAAAAGACTGCCTAATCCCTTGCATGGTTTAAACTGGAACACTGATGAAAGCCTTCTCTTATCTTTCCTTTTAAAAGAAGATAAATAGGGGTGCCTTCTGCAAGCCCCTACATACATTTTTTCAATGCTACATCATTTATTAGCTAACAGTGACACCTAGTGGCATAAACATTTTAAGCTCTATTTCCACTTGAATTGTGCTGTTATATTGTCAGAGTCTTCTGCATCTCACATGAAGGTTGATAAGTACTTCAAACCCCTTACCAGCACGCTAGAGGGCAAAATGACGTCCAAATCTAAACAAACTGACAGGAGGCAACGCCATGCTACAGAAACACAGATTGAAAACCCCCCATCCCCAGGCTCCGCTCATCTAGCGAATAATGACTCAGCAAATCTCCTGCAGGAGCTGAAAACTTTCTTTCTGCCTAAGATGGAATCTCTACAGGCAGGTATAGACACTCTAACTAGTGAGGTGCGCCAATTCTCAACGAGAATGAACCAGGCGGAACAGAGGATTTCGGACATGGAAGATCGTCAGAACAATACTTCCACCTCTCAGACAACTGCTACGCCAGAATCAGGCGCTACAGGAAAAGGTAGACGACCTTGAGAACCGTAGCAGGCGCAACAACCTACGCATAATAGGGATACCAGAAAGCATAAAAAACAAAGATTTATTGGAATTTACAGCTTCCATTATCATCAATGGTCAGGTCTCCCCCTCATTCCTTCTAGAGAGAGGAACAAGGCAGGGGTGCCCCCTTTCCCTGCTGCTCTTCAACTTGGCGATGGAGCCTCTAGCATGTTACATTCGCCAAAACAGTGAGGGCTTAAAAATCCATAGGCAGACTGTACACCTATCTCTATATGCGGACGACCTTCTCCTTTATGTCTCCAACCCACACACTAACATACCTGTACTTCTCCGCATCTTAGACAAGTTCAGTGCTATCTCCAGATACAAAATCAATTTAGATAAATCCGAACTCACATGGTTGCGAAACACTAAAAAAACACAACTGCAAAGTACTGGCCTCAAGGAGACCACAGGCACCTTCACCTACTTGGGGATACAACTACATACTGACATGAGCAAGCTGTATCAACTAAATATAAGCAAAACTCTAACTCATATTCAAAGCCAGCTGGCAGGCTGGAGAAAGCTGCCACTATCCCTTACGGGGAGAATACAACTTTTGAAAACGATCATCCTACCAAAATTGCTTATCCCCTCCAGATGCTCCCTTTACTATTGACTAAGCACGACTTAAATACCTTGACAACCTTGTTTGGCAACTTTGTCTGGCAGCATAAGAAACCGAGAATTAATAGACTCCATCTCACAATGCCAGTCAACTCAGGGGGACTTAGTCTACCTAATCTCAAGTGGTACAACTGGGCGTCCCTAACAAAGATAGTACTGGGATGGCTGACGCAATCTGATTATTTCTCACCCCCCATAGAGAGGGAACTCTTGGCACCTATACACCTGGCTTTTTTACCACATACATCTCTGGCCTCACTCCCCCAACACATAAAACACAATGTACTATTTAGGGACCCCTTGAGAGCCTGGACCAAACTTTGCAAAACATGGGGGATGGAGTTCAAATTTAGTAAATACTTACCGCTCCAAGGAAATCCTAACTTTCTCCCAGGCTACACCACCGCTGCCTTTAAACAATGGGAACGCCAAGGTCTGTCCATGATAGCACAATTGATTACCCCTACGACACAACAGTTGCTTCCCTTCTCTGACCTTCAAACACAATACACTCTCCCGGTCTCCCACAGATTCGCCTATTTTCAGAGCAGACATTACATACAAACTCTTCTGACTGAGGGATTGACCTCGCCAACTACTAACAAAATTGTCGCTCTATGCAATCTGGCCTCTCAGGGAAACCACTCAATCTCTCCCATTTATAAAGCAATAGTCACATACCACGAAACGCAAACACTGCAGGACATCAGCATTAAATGGCAGGGACAAAGGATACCTGAGGTCACAGCAGAACACATCTTGTGTAGTATAGCTACAGTCAGACAAACCACCCTATCTGCGGGTCTACGAGAAACGCAAATAAAATTCTTGCACCACGCATACATAACACCCTCAATTAGATCCAAATGGGTCAAGGCTGCAGCACGTGAATGTCCTAAGTGCTCGGGGCCGACCCCGGATTGGACGCATTTAGTTTGGGATTGCCCCAAGTTGCAGAGGTTTTGGGGTAAGGTTAGATTTTGGATGTCCAGGATACTCAAAACCTCTATAACTTTAAATGCAGCTAGTATATTTTTCTTTCACGACATCCCATTACCGCTAAAACACCAAACATTTTCAAATATAGTAGTGTTGGTGGCCAGGAAACTAATCCCACAATACTGGGCCAAGAACAGAGAACCTCCTTTCAAAAAACTAACCCACGCAATACACCAACAGTTCCTGACAGAACACGCAGGCACACAAAGTAACCGCGATGCTAGAATCAAGTCGTTTATAACTTAATGGGACCCATACATCTTACACCTGCCAAAGAGATTAAGGGAAAAACTGCTGCGCCCCTTTCAGCACTCTGTATATATGCTGAATGAGAACCTGCGGGGACGCTGGTGTGTAACTGAGTCTGACTCAGACCCTGACCCCTAACTGACACGCTACTGACCTGGACTGACTATACCACAGGGAAGCCTAGAGGCTACATGAGGAGACCCTTGGACTGTGAGCACACCCATCCGCCGATGCAGCAACCTGAATACTTCCTCCACCACATATCAAAGGTACCTAAATTGTCTTATGTTACTGTTCTACATTATGTGTTACATGTTGGCAAGACTGCATCAGCCTATTGTCATAACTAAAGACTTGCAGCATTAGTACCCATTATGGAAGGCCTGACTGCGCACTAACACTATAAGCACAAGAGGAACCCTACCTGAGTATGTAAATGGACTTCATTATAGTGCAGTTAGTGCCTCAGAACTTACTGCCCCCATACCTGGCACGGTATTACTCTGCAACACCCTTTAGACTCATTGATGCAGTTTGCCAGTATTTATTTACTTGTGAATTTGTTTTGTTGTGTTTGTATTGTTATGTTTTCTTAAATGTTTTAAAAACGCAGGAGGCCTGACCACTTCACTTGGTTCGAGATAAGATCGGATGGACTTAATTCGAACTCAGATATCTTGAAAAGTATACATCATACCTCACAATGTTTTTCACCTTATGATGACAACTAATGTATAATGCCATATGACAGTGTATGGGTTCACCTGTAAGAAAATTTTCAAAAATAAAGTTTAAAAAAAAAAAAAAAGGTCCATAGGGGACCTTATATTCTTGTAAACCTCCTTATATTCGCTATAATAGATGTGTTAATGGTCTGAAAGAGACCCTATTTTTAGTTAGGAGGCAAAAAACTGAGGATTACCACTAGATAATATTCCTACATTTATTTTGGTTGTATCAAGTAGTTGTTGCTTAGATAGTTGGTAACAATGTGGTACTAATCATATTTTCTCTTGTCCACATATCTATGCCTTCTTGTTCTAATGTCTCTTCTATGCTAAGGAATATATAATATGTACATTTTATACTGTTTGATTTGTTATAGTGGATTGTCTGTATGTATATTCTAATCCTCAATAAAAATATTAAAAAAAAAAAAAAAAAAGTAATGATTTATACATTCAGAATGAGTATTCTATTTTAAGCAACTTTATAAATTGTCTCATATTATCAATGTTCCTCGTGATGTTGCTATCATTACTTTAAAAATAAGGCATTAAATTGATTATTTATTAGCTTCAGTACTCTGGACAGAACCTTTTTTTTTTGGTTGGATTAATTTCTCCAACAATCATCAAGGACAACCCAGGTTTTTTTCAAAAATTGTCCGTAATCTAAAATATCATTATTGATTTGCTAAGAAAGATAACAAGATAATTCTTAACATTTGAGAATCGGATTAAATTATAAAGTTGCTTAACATTTCATGCTCAATCTGAATCACGAACGCTAAATTTTTTTGGACAGTGTCCCTTTAAGAGATTTAAAGAGTGTATTTACTTCTCTTCTTATCTTGACATACTTTGCTTGAAAAGCATATCGAGATAGGCTCAGTAGATGAAGATTGTTGGATGCACAGAGATGCCTTATGTGATTGGCTCAACCATGTGCATTTAAATTTCTTCTGTTGAGGATATCTAAATACAAAGATAAATTGAGTTACATTTTAAAGTCTAAACAATTTTCTATCTCTACAGATCATTTGATACAATTGTTTGTTTGTAATGTCTATTTAAAAGTAAAGACGCCATTGCACAATAACATATATGAGCAGTTCAGACAAATACAAGCTCGAGGTTTATTTACTAATAACAAACAAACAGTTTAACATCTATAAACAGATTAGCCAAGTTACTGACATTATAACCTGAATTTGAACATTCAGAAATGTTGCGTGGGAAACGGATCTTGAAACACCAGATTTGCATCTTTAAACATTAGAGTCTAATGTCACGCAATAGCACACAATCAATGTGCATTCTAAAATACATTTAATAGAGCAATGTCAATACTTCACAATAAGTCAAAAAATTGATTTTATGAACAATAAAGACATACAATATTAAATGTGTATTTGTATTAAAGAAACAGACCGTTATTAAACCGAAAAATGTATACAACATTTAATAATGTGACAGTATTAGATTTTAAAGTTAATTTAAACATTAAGATTTAATGGATCACGGATATTAAATCTGCGTCACACATATCCACATGACAGGCCCATGAGTTACAAATAAGTCTACATGAAAAATGAAGTAACAGCACCACCAGGAGGTATGTGTAAGAAAGTTACTAAGATATGAAACATTAAGGAACGGCCAATCAGAGTTCATCACACAAACACAACTTGAGTCAGGATGGTCTCACAGACATTCTAACAATATTTCAAACATTTATCCAATCAGATATACAGATAACTTGTCCCATGGTGCATCTCATGTTTACTTCACCATATAAAAGTCCATTACACGTTGCCATCTTTGTCAGTTCTCTAATGCCTGCAGGCAGTATATATTATATCCCTACATATATTCTACAACCCAGCAGGCATGTCATCTCCCAGGTTCACCAAGCAGGAGAGCGCTGCACTGGTCCACGCCGTCAAGGACTTTTATCCCCAGCTGTTTGGGAACAAGAGGAGGTCGACAGATGCGCCTGTTAAGAAGGCCCTCTGGGAGTCTATCACCAATGTGGTTAAATTGGTGTGTGGCGTCCAGAGGAGCCAGGATCAAATCATGAGGAGATTCAGAGATATGAGGTTGCGCTTGTCAAAAAAAGTCAACCTCATAAGGGACTGGGTACAAGCCAGTAAAAGAGGGGGCCAAAGAAAGGCCCAGCGGAAACTATACCTACTCCCTTATGAGGTGACTTTATGCGAGCTCCTCACTCTCCGGGTCCCCAAAAGATTTCGATCCTCGCCATCCTCGGCCTCCTCTTCTTCCCTCCCAGCTGCGGGATCTGAAAGTCCTGACGCGGGGGCCAGGGCAGCTGCTTCTCCGTCCGGTGGCCTGGGAGGAGATGAAAGAGAATCTGAACCAGGTAACTATCCAACTTCATATAATATCTTAATATTTGATTAGAATTTTAGAAAATGTGTATATAGTCAGATACTAAATCTATACAGATCTCACAACATACACTACATATGATGTTTAGATATCTGATTTTAGATTAGTGACACATGAAATAGGAATGATGTTTCTTGCGCTCTACAGAATATGCGTCACAGAGCGAAAATGGAATAGCGCATACACGTTAACATGGGTTTGCTGTAAGTGGCATTGCTTTATACATGTTGGTCAAATGACGGATGCGTAATTCCGCTTGGAATCATTGCGCAATGATCGCGAAAATGGAATTGCGCATACACGTTAACATGGGTTTGCTGTAAGTGGCATTGCTTTATACATGTTGGTCAAATGACGGATGCGTAATTCCGCTTGGAATCATTGCGCAATGATCGCGAAAATGGAATTGCGCATACACGTTAACATGGGTTTGCTGTAAGTGGCATTGCTTTATACATGTTGGTCAAATGACGGATGCGTAATTCCGCTTGGAATCATTGCGCAATGATCGCGAAAATGGAATTGCGCATACATGTTAATATGGGTTTGCTGTAAGTGGCATTGCTTTATACATGTTGGTCAAATGACGAATGCGTAATTCCGCTTGGAATCATTGCGCAATGATCGCGAAAATGGAATTGCGCATACACGTTAACATGGGTTTGCTGTAAGTGGCATTGCTTTATACATGTTGGTCAAATGATGGATGCGTAATTCCGCTTGGAATCATTGCGCAATGATCGCGAAAATGGAATTGCGCATACACGTTAACATGGGTTTGCTGTAAGTGGCATTGCTTTATACATGTTGGTCAAATGACGGATGCGTAATTCCGCTTGGAATCATTGCGCAATGATCGCGAAAATGGAATTGCGCATACACGTTAACATGGGTTTGCTGTAAGTGGCATTGCTTTATACATGTTGGTCAAAATGAAATGTGAATTATTATATATGTAAAGAATACAGTATTCTTATTTTCAATATTATACATAATAAAAACAAAAATGCAGAATACAAAAAAATAATAACATATGCCCATCAATTGATGAGAATGAAATAACACTAAAAAATAATTAAAGCTACAGTAAACAACACAAATGATTGAAAATAAGAGTACAGGATATATTTATCATGAATTTAATTGAGGAAACAATTAACTCATGGGACTACCAAAAGATCAATAGTTTTTAATTGATTTGCAAATAATAAGATTTTAAACATGGCATGATTTGTATTAATGATATCCAATCCTCATTTAATATATTACAGATCTGGATGTTGGTGCTGGATCCTCAAGACAGGGCTTGTCACAGTATGGTATGTCTCATTTTAATTGACATTTGTCTTAGAAACATGGACAGAACATTACATACTAAATCCACATTGTTCAATATTTATATGTATCTGCAAAATGGATTATTAAAATCTTTACAAATAAGAATAAACAAAAAAAAAACCTAGGATTACATTGTAAGACTACTATGATTTTTTTTCGAATTTAAGATATCCCATCTATTCTGGATATCTTAATTTTACTGTAAGATTCTTTGAATGTCCAATTTATATTCTTCCCTTGTGTATTGCTTAATCTTATTTGTATACATTTTTAAAAAATTCACACACTTTTGCATATGATTTGATTTTAAAAATATAGATTCCATTATTGAAATTGATCACATCATTTAAGGGACATGCCAACTAAATTTTACATTGAATGATTTTTAAACGTGATTTTATTGTTTTGTTTAAACATTTTATGAGCTACATTGGTTCAGTCTATTGTTTTAGTTCTTCTAAAAACATATTGATTTTGGTTTAGGTTAAACAATGCATTACTGGTATTATCCTGCTTTTTTTATGCATAAATTGGCATTGGGTCAAAAGTTAAAATCATGTGTTCAGATAACAGTAGTACATAGTTTCAAAAAGTATACAATTACACATTTAGAGCTTCATGTCCCTTTAATAGATGAAAATTAAATAATTCATAGGATATCCTTAAATAACATATTAGATTGGAATTGCATGTTCAATCCCATTCATTACATCAACATATGGAGTAGAGAATTCATTAACACCAACATTGTCAAATCAATATATTTTTTTTCCATCAAATACTTTTTATTATTTTTTCTCAGAAAGAAGAACAACAAAAACAAGAAATCAAATACTAACAGACAATAGACAAATCAGTTCAAGTGCATCAAAGAAACATAAGCAGAAGGTTTCTAATTTTTTGACAGACAGTGATCACATATGTAGCTAAGGTGAAAAGCTAGGCAAAGGCTTATTATCAGTTTAAAACTCAAGAAAACAGTTGAGACAGTTTAACCTAGAACAGAAAATGGTCACACAAGGAGGTATATTAGTCAAACGGGTCACATTAAGCCAGACTACATGGTGGGTTCCCCCCTAATGGTATTGTCAATGTTTTGCTGTTCCCAGATGAAAATTATGTCTAAGATAACATCTTGCTTCCCTTTGTACGTATAGTACAACTTTTCTAGATCTAACATGTAGCTCACTTCTTTTATCCACATATGGTAGGTAGGAGGGGCAGTTTTTTTCCAGAACCTAGGGACCAAACGTCTGGCGCAGCTAAGCATACAATGCAACAGTTTCTTTCGATATAGGCAGGAAATTTTTGGGATGTCACTCAGTAGCACCAGGCTAGGGGTAAATGTGATTGGTATCCCCAGTACTCTGTCCACATGTCTGTTTATGTTGTCCCAGTAAGAGCTAAGAAGTGGGCAAGACCACCAAATATGTGAGAGTGTACCCACCCCCCCACAGTGTCTCCAACATAGGGAAGAGGAGTTAGGGAATATGCTTCAAAGGCGATGTGGGGTAAGATACCACCTTGAAAGTAGTTTGTAATTCATTTCGACCATCGCTAGGGACAGAGAGGATTTTTTAGTTTCAGAGAAGATATGAAGCCATTGGGCCTCGGTGAATTCTATGTTTAGCTCCTTTTCCCATTTCGCAATAAATGTTGGTGTCTTATTAGGGAAGGAACCTCTAAGCAGTTTGTATATAGTAGAAACATGGGATTTGGCGATAGTGGGAGATGTACACAGAGTTTCAAAGGGGGTCAGGGGTCTTACAAGGTCTGGCTTATATGTGCTAGTAGAAATAGCATGCCTAATTTGCAAATACGGGTACCACAAGTGAAAGGGGGCTCCCAGTTGTTGGTGTAAGTCCGCTTGAGTCTTAATAATTCCATTGTGTAATACTATGTGTGTCGGGATGTTAGTAGGGATGCCTGAAATAAGTGGCGAAGGAAAGGTATGTGGTTGCAACAACAAGGGGTTGTTAAGTAAAGGGGTTAGGGGGGAGATCTGTGACGAGATCTGCTTCTCCTCGGATAGAAGTCTATCCCATATTCTGAGGGTGGTAGCAATGTAGTGATTCCCCCAAACGTCTGTTGGTCTTTGTTTACTAGGTATCCAACATTGGTCACCCAAATTCAAGCCACCTGCTAAGCAGGATTCTATTTGGGTCCAGGTTTTCCCAGCCGGGGAGTGCTTCCAAGCAACTATACGGGCCATATGGGCCGACTTGTAATAATTCAGGAGGTTCGAGGAACCCAATCCCCCGTTCTCTTTGTGTAAAAATAAGGTGTTTCTAGCTACTCTGGATCTCTTATTATCCCATATAAATGCGTCTAGCATTTTTTGTTGTCTTCTTAAATACTGCAAGGGGAGGTCTATGGGGAGTACTTGAAATAAATATAAGTACTTAGGGAGAAGGTTCATTTTTATAGCGTTAATACGCCCCATCCACGAAAGATGGCCCCTTTTGCTCCAGAGTTCTAATGACTTACTAGTTTCCTGTTGAAGTGGCATGTAGTTGAGGCTGAACAGCTCTGTATATGTAGGTGATATGTCAATCCCCAGGTAATGTATTTTATTTGTCATTTGGAATGAGGTGTGAGTCGAAATAAACTGTAGTTCTTCCTCCCTAAGGTGTATCGGCATTAACATTGACTTTCCCATATTAATAGAAAAATTTGAGACTGATTTATAATCTTCCAGTTCATGTAGGAGGGTGGGGATAGATATTAGCGGGGAATGTATTGTAAATATAATGTCGTCCGCGTACAGAAGACATTTTTGGTGGATCTCCCCAAAGGAGATTCCACTAACAAGAGGGTTATTTCTGACTCATACAGCCAGTACCTCCACCACTAAGGCAAATAGTAGTGGAGAAAGAGGGCACCCTTGTCGAGTGCCGTTGTTTATATAAATTACTTGTGAGAGTGTGTTATTTGCGTTAACTCGCGCCGATGGGCTCGTATACAAAGACTTAATGCGGGATATTGAGGTATGTGAGAATCCAAATTTTGACAGGGTGGACCAGAGGAAGTCCCAGTCCACCCTGTCAAAAGCTTTTTCCGCATCTGTGGACAGTATGACTAGGGGTTTTACATTAGATGATGCAGAAAGTAAAGTGTGCAACAACCGGATGGTGTTGTCTTTAGCCTCTCTGCCCGGTATAAATCCGGTTTGGTCCGGGTTCACCAGGAAGGGTAAGTATTTATTTATTCTGGTAGCGATCAGTTTGGCATATAGTTTAATATCTATATTTATTAGGGAAATGGGGCGGTAGTTAGTTACTTTATCACAGGGTTTATTTGGTTTGGGGATAACTGAGATAGTAGCTTCCAAAAGGGATGGGGTCAATTGTCCATCTTGGTCTAAGGAATGATACATATTTAATAAAGGGGAGCAGAGCAGGGACTTAAACTGATGATAAAATTTAGGTGTAAACCCATCGGGGCCTGGGGCTTTGCCTTGAGGGAGGTTTTTGATAGCTATCATAAGTTCTTGGGCCGAGAATTTCTCGTCTAATGCCTCGCAGTCCGACTCAAGTAGTGTAGGGAGTTGAATTTCGGATAAATAATTGTTAATTTTAGCAAGTTTGGACACTTTGTCTTGAGTTGGAAGGTTATACAGTGTAGAATAATATTGCGCAAATTGGTTAACAATGTCAGCATTTGTGGTATAAGTTATGCCCTCCTTGTCTGTTATTTTATCTATAAATGTTTTGTAACGCTTCTTCTTCAGGGACCTAGCAAGGAGACGCCCCGCTTTATTGCTCTCAATAAAGAATTTTGATTTGGATGTTAAAGCCCGCATGTGGGCGTTCTTAATTAAGTATTGGTGTAACTCCTCTCTAGCTTGTTGAGATTTTTGTAACAATATTGGGGACTGCGGGTTTTGCTTAAGTTCTCTTTCACAGTTATTGTAGTTAGAGGTCAAAAGGTCATATTGGGCTCTTCGTTGCTTGCGCTGTTTATGTGTATGTCCCATTATTACCCCCTAATGAAGCACTTATACGCTTCCCAGTTGTTGGTTGCTGAGGTAGCTAAAGGATCATTAAAGGAAAAGAACTCTGCTGTCTTTTCAGCTAAGTCCTTCGTGATCAGAGGGTCTAAGAAAATTTGGTCGCTCAGTCTCCAATTTTGTTGGTATTGTGGCTTAGTTGACCATTGGAAGCTAGAACACACCATACTATGGTCAGACCAAGCGGTGTGGTAGAGCCTGGATTCACATAGGGAGGAGAGCGTCTGTTGTTTGCAAAAAATATAATCTAAGCGGGTGTATGAGCGTTGTGGGTTTGAGAAGAATGTGAAATCCCTGGTAGTTGGGTTAGCCACTCTCCAGGAGTCAAATAGGGGCATGGCTCTTATGTCTTGCCAGTTAGCTTTTATTTGCGAGCTCTGCATGTAAGAACGGCCTGAGGAAGTGTCTAGCATGGGGCTCATTGGGAAGTTAAAGTCTCCGCCCATGAATACCGGGCCTTTCGAGATGTCTAGGATTTGATTGATTACTTTGCGAAAGAATGGGGGTCTAGGGTGAATAGGGACATATATATTTACTAGGGTAATGGGCCTGCCATAAAAAAGTCCTACTAGAATTAGTATTCGCCCATCTGTGTCTGAGTATTTATCGAGTAATACAAATGAGGTGCCCTTTCTAAAGGAAATACACACGCCATTGTGCTTTGTCGGCCCTGAGCTTAGAAAGTGTTGGTCATAGTGGAGCTGTGAAAGCTTGGGCTCATTAGTTTTTTTAAAGTGAGTCTCTTGCGTCATAATGATGTCGACTGTCTTTTTATAAAAATCATGGAATGCTATTGATCTTTTCTGTGGGGAGAGGAAGCCCTTTACATTTTGTGTGGCTATGCGAAACTGGTTAGGTCTGTCTCGGTCTGTCATGTATTTCTAGCTGCGAGTGTCACTATCAGTACAACAAGTGATGTAGATAGTTATGTGTGGTCGTAATCTTCCTGCCACTGCCTGAACACAGATAAATACTGATTCTTCAAGTACACTTCAAACAAACAATCAATTTAAACAAACAGTTCTCTAATACCTCCTACTCCTTGGACTACAATTTGAAGAGAGATTGAGGAAAGCTAAAGAAGTTCCAGAAATAGGGAGTAAAGAGTAAAGAGATGAGAGAAAAGGGTAGTAGGGTAGGGAAGCAACTAGGGAAGAGAAAGAAGAAGCAAGTTGGGTTAGAAAAGAGGTAAAGATTAAGTAGAGGGTGTAAGAGGGGAAAGAGCAGCATGACGGAGCTTCCCCATCAGGCCAAGGTCAGAAAGACACAAAAACAAAAACAAGAACCCATATTCAGAACTAGAGCAGAGATGTGCAACAATATAAACGTTTGAAACATGGTTAACTGTGGATTGAATAGACTTTGGAACATTCAGTTACATAAAACATATAAATTTCAATGCAGGAGTCTTCTCATGTAACAGTGTCCGTTAGCTTAAGTTCAAGTTCAAGTTCTTCATTGCAAGAGCTAGGCTAACAAACAGTTAAATACTATTTCCTAGAATAAACAAACTTATCTGCTGAAAGTTTTTTCACATGTTAATGTCTCGTAGTTTAATTTCTACATTACATACTCACAACCTCCAGGAATGAAGAAAGTAGTAGATTACTCTGAAAGTAACCTCGAAGGAGAGAGCACCTTCAAGTCCTGTTCTTCTGTAGTATGTGGGCATATAACAAATACACCAGCTGTTTATGACTGGTGCTGGGGGGTACCGCCATGTTCTTCGCAAAACATAGAATCGTGGTAGAAAAAGTGCTTGTTTAAGCGGTAGCCACTGGAGTGTCAGGATCTGTATCTGTGCACAGCTTTTTCCCGTTCGTTCTGTCCACTACCTCGGACCAGAGTCGTCTCTGTGGCCTCGGCAGGTGTGTAGCATGGTCTTTTGGCTGTGGGACCGCTGCGTCCGGTGTAGGAATGTCGAGTAGTTTGCAAAAGTCATTCACTTTTTCTGGGGAGCTGCACTCATAGCGTTTACCATTTTTAATGAGTTGTAATGAGACAGGAAATCCCCACCTATAAGGGATCTTCAGTGACCGTAGATGAGAGGTGAAGTTGGAAAATCCTTTTCTAAGTTGTAATGTCCTGGCCGACAGGTCTTGGTAGATTTGGATCTTGGCGCCCAAATAGGAAAAATGTGGTTGCGTTCTTGCCATCTGTAGGATTTTTTCCCTATCTTTGTAGCTCACGAAGCACACTATAATGTCCCTTGGAGGTTGGTTATCATTCGGCTTCGGCCGTAGGGATCTGTGAGCCCTTTCCAGTGGTATGGGTTCAATCACCCGTTGGTTGGAGATAGCTAAGGATTGGAACATATTTTGTAAATATTCCGATATATCTTCGCCCTTGATTGATTCGGGGATACCACGGATTCGAAGATTATTTCTTCGCGCTCTATTCTCCACATCGTCGAGTTTGTTTTCCAAGTCAAGGATCTGTAACTGTTGTGTTTCTATGGAGTGTGACATGGCTGCCATATCATTAATAATTTCCTCCCTGCCATCTTCCAGTGTTTACACTCTATTTCCTAATTCATTTAAATCTTTTTTAAGTTCAGCGCATTCAGCTTTGATACAGGATTTCACCTGGTTAATCAGAGCCTCCATAGCTTTTAGTGTCACTGGTGCATCTACGGGGTGTGAGTGTGATTTTGAAGAGGATCTCAAGGGCTGCAGTGTAGTAGGACTGTCAGACAGCTCCTCATCTTCACTGGAGGCTTGGGGAATTTCACCTTTCTTTTTTGTGCTGTCAGTCTTTTTAAAGAAAGAATTTACAGCCCCTGAAGACAGGGTTGGTTTTGGAGGCTTGGTAGATCTGCGTTGTGCCATGGTAAGGGGTTAGAGAGAGATCTAGTTGTCCTCTGCTGTATAATTATTTGGCTGTCCAGGGTATATCAGATTCGTAAATTATGCATTTACCTAGGTTAGGCAGAGTAAGGCTAGACAGAGTGGGCTTGCATTGTTATGATAGAGATGTATACTTTATGCAGTTTTCAGCCCTGAACTGCGCCATTCGTCTAAATATACAACCCCATGTTGATTAAAGATGGGTGCTGGTATATGGGAGTGCTATTTACTTTGTATCCGCTATGTTCTCTTGCTTAAGATGGCGACTGCCACGTGGATGCTAAAGTGCGTAATTCATGCTCCTTACCGGACACTTGTGGGAGAGAGTTAGGCAAGGTGCTGCATCTTTTCCTCCTCCGGTACACTTGTAAAGGGAGTGCAGGGTCTCCTGCTCCCGTTCAGATCTTTCAGCTCAAGCCCGGGTTGTACTTTAGGAGGGCTCCATTTGCGGCCTTTACCGCCGTCAAATTACTGGGTTCGGAACGTCTGCAGAAGCTTAAAAGTGAAGAGGACCGAGCCCCTCTCACCTTCCGATCGCTTAACGCATCAAGTCTGGGCACTTGTATGGGCTTGAATCGGCCATAGAGAAAGCTCTGTCTCCACTGCTGTCGGAGCTCTAGTTTAGTGCGGCCATTCGGTATGCCCGCAAGCTCCGCCCCCCAAAAATCAATATATTTTTATATTAAAGGGACACTGATCTAAAATTATTAATGTTGTCATTCAGATAGAGCATTCAATATTAAGCAACATTTAAATATAATACTATAATCATATGTGAAATATTCTATTGCTAAATGTATTTTAAAATCAAGAATGTACGTTTATCTGCAGCTCAATTTTGGTTGACAAACCTGGGTTTTTATTGATGATTGGTGGATACCTTCAACAAACAATATTTATTGAATCCAATATTGCTTATCTGCCTTTAAGATTAAAATGTAGCAACATTAAAATCATTTGGAACACTTTGAACAGTGAAATCAATGATTGAAATAAAGCATGTCAGTGTCCCTTTAATAAACAATAGATTAATTAATCCTTACATTCTTTGGATTAGACAATATTGATATATAATTCACATATTCACTGTTGGAGTTACTTTATAGATATAAGCATACTCTAACAGCACCATGATTACATATTTGTACTAATCAATTTGGTTTGGTATTGTGATCAATATGTGTTGTGTCCTAAACAAGATTACTGTACATTGCACAAATGGCTCGATGTGCCACATGTCTTTGTTTATATTTGTCAACAGCTGTTATTCAAAATGTGGTTTGTGTGTATTCTTTTAAGAACATTGCTCAATGGGTATATTTAGATATGCAATAGCATCGTATGAGATGAGTTTGATGTCTAATATAGTCAGAAATTAAACATATGTTCAATACATAATTTTTTACAGAATCCCCTTGATTCAATAAAGCATTTTTTTTATAATGACTGCTCTATTCTTCACATTTTAAAGTTGATTATTCGTATAAATCGATACAGATGTGATTTAGTGATATCCCAAATGTGTTCACTAATATATATCTATATCATTCATAGAGAGAGTTGGTGTGGGGAGCCCAGAGGAATCCAGCACCGACGCAGAGATGCCCTTGCGGTCTTCTGGTAAGTCCATTGACTCATTTATATGTCATTGAAGGTGTATTGTTAATCAATATTATGAACATGATTCTGATGAAGCATAATATTTGAAACAAACATATAATTTACTCCTCTGATTATATATTCATTTTATTTGAATATTGAAAGATTAATAATTAAAACTTTCTTAGTCTACACCTTTGTTATTCAGAAGATGTATAGCATATGTTTGTTTCCATGTTCATTTTTGACAACAATCATCAAGTGATACACACATGAGAAATCTTAAATGTTCAATGTACTATGCTTTTATGATTTAAAAATTAATACAAACAATACATTGAAAATCTGAATCATTGAGAATAACAAATCTAATGTCATTTGTATGCTCCATCAAAATGATGTAAATCATAACTTTGGGTGTGTATATCTTTAATGCAACATTGATGTGTGTCTTTGAGCAACAGTAACATATGTTATAATATCTGATCTTAACGTGTACACAACATGTTATGTTTTACAGAGATTGATTTAACATGTGAGACGGAGGAGGAAGAGACTCCCTTGAAGTAGGATGGTATGTGAAATATATCTAACATGTTTCCAACATGTTGCTTTATTGGAAATCATTTTATTGAAGACATTCAAAGTCTACAGCTTTTGCACTTTAAAAAGGAATATTATTTGTCTGTTCAAATACACTACTGCCCCCTTTATATATCAGGCATCATGAAGATATGCTTGGATTTGTTTAAATATTTGGATTTGAAATTCATGCCATCATGATGTCACATGCATATTCTAGGCCAAACCACAATAATAATTTTATAATTGTACAGACAGTCATTGCTATTCATCTGAGTGCCTATATGCATACCATATCCTCATGTCATCATTGTTTAGAAATTCAAACACACTTCTAAGTATATTGCAAACATAATCAAGTTGAAATGCGTTGATTTGATTTCATTATGTATGAGATGTTAATATATTTATTATATTTATTTCAGATGGATCCTCCGCTTCTGGTCATCATTGTTCCTCCCCTGCCCAGTCCCCTGGCCAGCCCCCTGCCCAGCCCCTGCCCAGCCCCTGCCCAGTCCCCTGCCCAGTCCCCTGCCCAGCCCCCTGCCCAGCCCCTTGCCCAGCCCGGCCCTTCCCATTTGTCCTGTTCTATACCTCCAAAAAAACACCCCTTCGTCCCCCTTCACCGCTCTCCCTGTCTTTTGGCCTGTACAGCTACCCCAGCTGCCCTGCCCCCAACTCACCACTCCCCAGCTGTACGGGCTACCCCAGAGCAGCAGCCCATCCCTCCCCAACCCAATCCCATCCCTCCCCAACCCGATACCATCCCTCCACAACCCAATCCCATCCCTCCACAACCCAATCCCATCCCTCCCCCCTGTCTCAACCTTCATTGTCCTGGGTGTCGGATTGTCCTTCCCAGGCACAGCTGTAAGTATCATTCAAAATCAACATTATAAGATACTTAAAGGTATACTGAATGAAAAATTGTCAATTGTGATTCAAATAGAGCATGCAATGTTAATCAAATTTATAATTTACTACTCTTATCAATTATTATTTATTCTCTTGCTATCTTTATTGAAACAAAGAAATGCCTATATTTTTTTTATTCCAATAAAATATGGACATCTTTCTTTATTGTTGGATGAATGTATCCATCAATCAGCAGGGACAACCAAAGTTGATAACCAAAAATGGCCTGCCCTATAAATTTACATTCTTGCATTTAAAATATAGCTAGAGAATTCTAACATTTAAAGAATACGAGTATTTTTTTTTTTTTTTAATGTCATGCTCTATCTGAATCAGTAACTAAAATATTTAGGTTTACTGTCCCTTTAATTTGATATCACTACATATACCAATCACCGCTATTTGGATCCAACAATGTATGTACAAATGTTCATACATTATCTCTTGTATAACCCAGTGGGAATGTAATTTCTTCTGGTTGCTATGTTTACACAGCTTGTCCTCAACGCCAAAATGTTTAAGGATAGGTGTGCCTACCACAGTATAACAAAAATCTTTAAATTGCTAATGTAAATACAATGTAAATCCTTTAACAAGATTTTAGACACTCAAGCTGTAAAAGTGGATCATCAAAAACCAATTAAAGGGGACAAAATGTTGGATTAAAATGCCCATTTAATGGTTTAGGTCTGTCTGAAGAACATATTTCATGTGTAAATAATCAATGTCAACAAATTAATTTAAAGAATGATTTGTCTTTATGATGACAATGTATCTTTGCTTTTTATTTTGTCTGTTGTGTAATTATCATTAATATTTGTTTTTTTCTTTATTTTAGGCTGTGACTCAACATGGCTCACGCTCGAAGGTCTAGCACGCATAGAGCAGGCCGTGTTGAGGAATGCAGCTGTCCTGAGAGGGATGGCCGACACCATGCAGGCCTAGCTACAGGTTCAGCATATGACTCTACGTCAGATGAGGTGGTGGAACTCAATGCTTGAATCTGTAGCTGGACAGGCACAGGACGATGAAGGGGATGACCAGTAAGTGGAGGATCTGGAGATGCTCCAAGGGCGCTGATAAGAATCCTCCGTCCACATGTTGATGTTTGGTTTTATGGTTGCCATTTGGCCTGTTGTGCCTGTTGCACTCTTTTACCTTGTCATATGTCTCCAATGGGGCTATGCTTGCCCTTGGCAACTCTCTTCATGGACTGTGATGCACTCTGTTACCTTGTCATATGTCTCCAATGGGGCTATGCTGGCCCTTGGCAACTCTCTTCATGGACTGTGATGCACTCTGTTACCTTGTCATATGTCTCCAATGGGGCTATGCTGGCCCTTGGCAACTCTCTTCATGGACTGTGATGCACTCTGTTACCTTGTCATATGGCTCCAATGGGGCTATGGTGGCCCTTGGCAACTCTCTTCATGAACTGTGATGCACTCTGTTACCTTGTCATATGGCTCCAATGGGGCTATGCTTGCCCTTGGCAACTCTCTTCATGGACTGTGATGCACTCTGTTACCTTGTCATATGTCTCCAATGGGGCTATGCTGGCCCTTGGCAACTCTCTTCATGGACTGTGATGCACTCTGTTACCTTGTCATATGTCTCCAATGGGGCTATGCTGGCCCTTGGCAACTCTCTTCATGGACTGTGATGCACTCTGTTACCTTGTCATATGTCTCCAATGGGGCTATGCTGGCCCTTGGCAACTCTCTTCATGGACTGTGATGCACTCTGTTACCTTGTCATATGGCTCCAATGGGGCTATGCTGGCCCTTGGCAACTCTCTTCATGGACTGTGATGCACTCTGTTACCTTGTCATATGGCTCCAATGGGGCTATGCTGGCCCTTGGCAACTCTCTTCATGGACTGTGATGCACTCTGTTACCTTGTCATATGGCTCCAATGGGGCTATGCTGGCCCTTGGCAACTCTCTTCATGGACTGTGATGCACTCTGTTACCTTGTCAGATGTCTCCAATGGGGCTATGCTGGCCCTTGGCAACTCTCTTCATGGACTGTGATGCACTCTGTTACCTTGTCATATGGCTCCAATGGGGCTATGCTGGCCCTTGGCAACTCTCTTCATGGACTGTGATGCACTCTGTTACCTTGTCATATGTCTCCAATGGGGCTATGCTGGCCCTTGGCAACTCTCTTCATGGACTGTGATGCACTCTGTTACCTTGTCAGATGTCTCCAATGGGGCTATGCTGGCCCTTGGCAACTCTCTTCATGGACTGTGATGCACTCTGTTACCTTGTCATATATCTCCAATGGGGCTATGCTGGCCCTTGGCAACTCTCTTCATGGACTGTGATGCACTCTGTTACCTTGTCATATGTCTCCAATGGGGCTATGCTGGCCCTTGGCAACTCTCTTCATGGACTGTGATGCACTCTGTTACCTTGTCATATGGCTCCAATGGGGCTATGCTGGCCCTTGGCAACTCTCTTCATGGACTGTGATGCACTATGTTACCTTGGCATATGTCTCCAATGGGGCTATGCTGGCCCTTGGCAACTCTCTTCATGGACTGTGATGCACTCTGTTACCTTGTCATATGTCTCCAATGGGGCTATGCTGGCCCTTGGCAACTCTCTTCATGGACTGTGATGCACTCTGTTACCTTGTCATATGGCTCCAATGGGGCTATGCTGGCCCTTGGCAACTCTCTTCATGGACTGTGATGCACTCTGTTACCTTGTCATATGTCTCCAATGGGGCTATGCTGGCCCTTGGCAACTCTCTTCATGGACTGTGATGCACTATGTTACCTTGTCAGATGTCTCCAATGGGGCTATGCTGGCCCTTGGCAACTCTGTTCATGGACTGTGATGCACTCTGTTACCTTGTCAGATGTCTCCAATGGGGCTATGCTGGCCCTTGGCAACTCTCTTCATGGACTGTGATGCACTCTGTTACCTTGTCATATGGCTCCAATGTTCCTGATCTTTACCAGATTATTTATAAACGTTGTTGATGTTTTCTGACATACTAATAAAAGACATGTCATTGCACGATTCTTTGTCCTCCTTATTCATGTCATTGATTGAAATCTCTAGTTTATCTTGTTGATCCTTAAAGGGACCTACCAAAAATAATGGTGTTTCCTGAATCATATATGTAATACAATTGTAAATGACTTTAAGATTAACATCTCCAATGTAATTTTAATTTTTGTCTTTATATATTTTTCTAAAAGCTTTATCATTGCATGATTATGATTAGCATAGTAATTCTTTTATATATGTATATATAGATTGTTATATATGTATATTTCAAATTTCACATCCATGTGTGTATTTATAAACTCTGCATGAATTGATGCACCTTTAACAAATGATCTGAGGATTGATCCAATGATATAATCCCTGTAAAGCGTTCATTTTATTGAAATAGTATTGTCTCTGTGTATCCTCTTTTTAAAAATAAAAATCATGTCCCTTTAAGTGATGGTGAGCACAATTGTTAATGAATGGATTTCCATTTCTAAAGCGTTTTTGTCCTTTTTACATGAACAAGGACATATAATCTTATTAATAAACAATCTTATTGTAATGTTGACAGCACATGTATTTCATTTTCAATTCTATCTTATTGTAAAAGTGTAACCAAATCAATCTCTGTGTGTAATGCGCATATTTTAGATGAGGAATATGTTTTTCCAAATATTGTTAAAAAGTACTTCTCCTCCCATATATGGCTATAGGTAGGCTGACCATATTTCAACTTGAATAAATGACACGTTTGATCAATACATGTGTCATTATTGTTATTCCAAAACAATCTAAACATATCTTAAAACATCAATGGCATATGTATTTCCCATGTGTATCTTTCAAATGTTAAAGATATACACCATAGCTATAGTTAAAGGGACAGTCAAGTCCGAAAAGATGATTCATGATTTCGTGACATTCCTAGATAGCAATCTAGACACATACTAGTTACTAAAATATAAATATGTTTCTTAGTGATATGCCAAGCTGTCAACTGAGTCCTTGTATTGGCTGCGTTTTTTCAGCGATCTCGGATGCGCCATGTTGCTTAAGACGTCACCTGCCAGGCTGTCCAATGATTCCTTGTATTGACTGACGTTTTTACGCGATCAAGGATGCACCTTTTATTGGATGGCGTTTTTACGCGATCAAGGATGCGCCTTTTTTTGGTTTGCGTTCTTACCTGATCAAGAATGTGCCTTTTATTGGATTGCGTTCTTACGTGATCAAGAATGTGCCTTTTATTGGATTGCGTTCTTACGTGATCAAGGAAGCGCCATGTTAATTAAGGCGTCACATGCAAAGGTAAAAAAACGTCTGATTGTATTACGTAGTCCCGCAATATTTGTTTGTGCACGCTAAACACGTTTGTGAATGAAGCCAAGTTTAAAAACATGGCGAATATGGATTGTTTGCATCATGTTACATTGTTGACCCATAACTGATAAAGACCACCACATTCTCTTTTGCTGGATGTCTGGTTGAATAAACGAACGAAAGCAAAATGTTTTCATGCATAAGATATTTCGAGGCAAGTGCAAATCTCTATAGTCCATGTTGTTTAATATGTTTGTCAACAATATGTTCCTTTTTATGAAAAATGACTGTTGTGTTTAATGTTAAAGATATCTAATTCATAAATATGCGCTATTGTGTTAGAATAAAGTAATCAATATGCATTTATCTTTATCATATGCTAAATATATGATGCCGACTTCTTCTAAATGTAATTTCGTCGTATATTTTATTAAAGGTTCATTAGACACTCACATTATAAATCAAAATATTTTATTTTGTCTTTAGTTACATAGTCCATTATTTAACAAATACACGTCTCATTTTGCTTCTGTTCAAATAAAATTTAAGTAATTTTCAGACTCCTCGCCAAGCCTCTAAGTTTCATGTGAGTACCATCTCCAGCTTTCTCCTGTTTGTGTAAAGGGTCTTTTCATATGTTAATGATGGGGTATTGTCTTGTTTTACGTTTGTAATGGGGGTTCATCTATATTTTCAATAGAGCTAACCCGATTTTCTTTGAAAGTGTTTAAAGCTTTGTAATATTGATATCAGTATATGTTAATCTTGTTGTTTCTAGTAGTGTCTATTACATACAGTTCTGTTAAAAATATAGTACACTGTCCCTTTAATACAAATGTTTATTTATGTATCATGTATGAGTTCCACATTGGTTATTAATCTCCAAATATATTATTGTTAGCATATTTTCACCCCCCACTCCTAAAAGGACTTTAAACCATATTCATTGTTAAAACAAATGTCTTTATAAAAATAAATTAACACAATAATGTCTCTTTAAGAAAATAGACTTTATTTAACACGTCAATATAAATCTGTTTTCAATATTTATTGTTTGAACAAGTACATGTAGATATACCAACAATCTGCAAATATATGTTAGCATATGTAATTTTGTTAAAGGGACAGTTTAGAAAACAAATCATGTTTTGCATTATTATAAAAGTCAATTTTGTAATATCAATGATATCAAAGGTTTCTCACCAATTAATCATTTGTCTGTGTTTTTTTTAATTTGCTAGCTAAACCTATGAGGTTCGTGGGCTCATTTCTTAGAGCTTGAAGAGTGCATGTAATCAATATGCAATTTGACCACTAGAGGGCATTTGGATAGCATTTGTATATCTAAAACCTGGTGCTCATACAGCATATTTACCATGTATTGATCATTGATGTCTAAAATGTTGTTATGTCAGAACAACAAATAAGTGGTCATTTTTCATAGGCATAGATACAAGGGTAAGCACATAAGTCACACGTATTTCTCCATGTTTTGTTGTTTCCAACTTGATAATGCGTAATACAGTGTTTTCTTTGTAATCAATAATTTTCTGACTGTCCCTTTAAGCTGTGTTATTGGCATTCAAACAGTAATATGCCATCATGGATAATTGTAATGGTAATTTTGTTAGCGATTTGTGAAACAGTTTGGACATCACATCACAGAAACTAATCAATATCATGAACAAGGATAGGTATGTGATGTGGTTTTCACACACTTATAACCCACACTCTGCAAACAATCTGCCTCCATGGACCCGGTCCCATAGAAGTAGATTATATACAGAGTGTGGTCCACAAGTGTATGAAAACCACATCATTACATACCTATCCATTACACATTAAATAAAAATAACATTAAACATGAAAACAAATACTTACTTCCTCTTCCTTCCCCTCTTCCCACGGGGCTGAGGCTCTGGGAGGGTCAACTGCAGACTCCGACGAGTTCTCATTGGATATGTTGTGGGAAGAGTGGAAGGAAGAGTACTGGGACGACCAAGGTGAGGAGGAGGAGATGGCCCGGCAGGAGGAGATGGCCCGGCAGGAGGAGATGGCCCGGCAGGAGAAGATGGCCCGGCAGGAGAAGATGGCCCGGCAGCAGGAGGCCCAGCAGTAGGAGGCCCAGCAGCAGGAGGCCCAGCAGCAGGAGGCGGACCAGGAGGCAGACCAGCAGGAGGCAGACCAGCATGCGCCTCCCGGAAGAAATTAAACACCTCTTGTTGGAGATTAAAGGTTCTGTTTTGGCCTTCTTCTATTCGAGTAAGGATGTTTATTATTTGGTTTTGGCCTTCAATGATTTTGTTTTGTCCTTCAAGAATTCTAGTTCTGCCTTCTATATTTTGTATCCGGGAGTTACGCATCTGGTCAATGTAGTCTAGTAGAACCCGCACCTCCGCTATTTCCTCTTGTTGTGCTTGGCGGGGTGCCCGTGCATGGTGGGGTGCCCGTGCACGGCGGGGTGCCCGTGCACGGCGGGGTGCGGGTCCTTGAGGGGCCTCTGGTTCCACGGCCTCTTCCTCTGGTTCCGGGGCCTCTTCCTCTGCTTCCGTGGCCTCTTCGTCATGGGGGGCCTCTTCCCTCCGAGGTGGAGATTCATCCCCACCACTCTCATCCCGGGGAAAAGGAGGAGCCTGTATTTGCTGTGCTGTCTCCTCCCCAGACTCTGTATATTTGAAAAAGAAAGAAATGTATATATTAGCATATTTCCAAATAAAGCTTTAAATGACTTAGCTTACGATACAATTACAAATGCAGCCTCATTAATCCACTTTGAAATCTAACAATCAATACGATTTCCGCATTTTCTAAACCGTGTTTATGATATCTCTGGTCAATCTGAATGTTTTAGCGTTTGTTTTCAGTCTGTTTAAATGCACACCTAACCTATAGCCTAGATACTGATGTAACCGCAAAGTAATTGTGAATGCGTGTAAACAACGTTATAACATTAATCTGATCCTTAAAGGGACATGAAACCCAATGTTTTATCTTTCATGATTTAGAAGCATACAATTATAATCAACTTTCTAATGTACTTTTCTTATCTAATTAGCTTCATTCTCTGGATATTCTTTGCTGAAAAGCATATATAAATATGCTTAGAAGATGCTGATTGGTAGCTGAATATAGCTGCCTCCTGTGATTGGTTCACCGTGTGCATGGCTATTTCTTCATTAAAGTATATCTAAAGAATGAATCAAATTAGGTAATATAAGTAAATTTGAATGTTTTGTCAAATTGTATTCTCTACCTCAATCATGAAAGTAAAGGTTTGCGTATAGTGTCCCTTGAAATACATTCGTATGGGAATTTATTCTTAAATGAGCTTACCGTCAGATGAGAATGGCAGGTTCCCGGTATCAATTCCTCCGATACCGACTACATCCACCTCGGAGATGCTGGGACGCAACATTTCCTCCCATCGGCAGTAATCGATTTCCAGTGCAGGGCCGCCACCGGTTCCTGCGGAATGTCGGGCCTCCAGGCTTAACTTTTTCTTAAGATCCATCTTGCAGTCCCGGTATCGATGTTTAATAGAGTCCATATCTCTGTTCCGGCCACCCACTGCATTGACTGCATTCCTTATCTCATGCCAGAGCTTCCTCTTCTCAGTCGGGGTGGTCTTCTGATGCTGCAGCCTCCTATACCTGGCCATATAGGCTTCTACGAGGGCCTCCTTCTCCTCCATCGAAAACCTCGCCTCCCTAGTCGCCTTGGCCTTCCCCTGTGACGATGCCCTCTGTTTCCCGGACTGTGAAGCCCTACTCTGTCCGCCACTGGGCCCAGCCACTTGTTCATCTTGAACCAAGTAGCTGGTTCCACCCACCACTTCCACCCCCGCTTCCTGCCCCCCTTCCTACCCCCCTTCCTGCCCTGTTCCTCTCCCCCTCCCTCTCCTCCCCCCTCTACCTCTCCCCTGCCTGCCCTCCATCTCTTCCCTAAGCTAAACCCCAACTAAGCAAACAAAAAGTGAGTGTGATCAAATGAAAGGGGGTCAAAATAAAGAACTAAAAAGACCAAAAAAAGTGCTGAAAGTGTGAAAGGGATATAAGCCCTTTTAAGGGCTGGTAATAGAGGTGATTACTTTAGGGGGATTAGATTAGGGGTTAATGTATTTAATATAGCTGGCGGCGGTGTAGGGGGGATTAGATTAGGGGTTAATAATTTTAATATAGCTGGCGGCGGGGTAGGGGGATTTAGATTAGATGCAAAAGAGCTGATTTCTTTGGGGCATGCCCCGCACACATTAGGGGGTAGTTAATATTGATGGCAGCGGTGTAAGGGGCTCACATTAGGGGGTAGGTAATATAGATGGCGGTGGTGTAAGGGGCTCACATTAGGGGGTAATATAGATAAAATAGGTAGCGGCGGGGTAGGGGGCTCACATTAGGGGGTAATATAGATAAAATAGGTAGCGGCGGGGTAGGGGGCTCACATTAGGGGGTAATATAGATAATGTAGGTGGCGGCGGGGTCCAGGAGCGGCGGTTTAGGGGTTAATAACTTTATTAGGTGCGGCGGGGTCCGGGAGCGGCGGTTTAGGGGTTAATACATTTATTATTATTAGGAGAGTGAGGGGGATAGCGGATAGAGGGTTAGACGTGTCGGGCTATGTTTAGGAGATGTGTTAGACAGTACGGGAGATTTAATAACTTAGTCAGGTTTTGTAGGCGCCGGCAGTTTCTAAAGTGCCGTAAGTCACTGGCAACTCCAGAAATTTGTACTTACGCAGATTTCTGGACATCGCTGGTTTGTGAGACTTACGGCACTTTAGCATCTGACGGGAGGGTATATTGGATAGCTCGAGTTGCGAGCTGAAACTACGGGCGGCGCAGGTTTCCACGCTTGCGCCGAAACCTGCGCCCTATATCAGATTGCGCCCATGATCGGGCAAAGATTTGATCATTGAGCCCTAAACTAAACCCAATGCATGAGAAGTAAATAATTATATTACTTTTTAACAGAAATCAGTTATGTAAATGTTTTTAAAGTTACAAAATTAAACCAGGACAAACCAGCATGTTTCTGAAGAAGTCATACTGAAGTATCCAGTGTTTATTGGTTAATAGGGACTGTGCAACTAGCTGTATTGGTTGACAAGCATACACCTCTTCATTCCTGACTTCTGAATATAGGTTTATTCATCACAGGATCATCCATTTAAAAATAAAAAAAAAATAAAAAAAAATACAGCAACAAATAATTACTAAGTAACAATTTTTAGATGGAGCAAAAAACAAATCCTATAGCCTATATGTTTTAAATGTTTTATCTTAATATCTTAAGATAAACAGGCAAACAAAAAACAATAAAATAAATCTAATCATTCTTCACAATATGAAAATATCTGAGCAGTCAACAATGAGTTAATAAAGTGATGTCATGGAAACCCATAATAAATGATATCATCTTTTTATTTAAAGTGATACTAAACTCAAACATTTTCTTTAAAAAAAGATAGAGCATGCTATTTTAAGAAACTTTCTAATTTACTCCTATTATAATTTTTTTTTCGTTCTCTTGCTATCTTTATTTAAAAAAGCAGGAATCTAAAGTATAAAGGGACACTGAACCCAAATTTCTTCTTTCATGATTTGGATAGAGTATGCCATTTTAAGCAACTTTCTAATTTACTCCTATTATCATATTATCTTCATTCTCTTGGTATCTTTATTTGAAAAGCAAAAATGTAAGTTTAAATGCCGGACCATATTTGGCGAACAACCTGGGTTGTTCTTGCTGATGGTGGATAAATTCACCCACCAATAAACAAGTGCTGTCTAGGGTACTGAACCAAAAATTGTCTGGCTCCTTAGCCTTATTTTTCAAATAAAGATAGCAAGAGAACGAAGAAAAAATGATAATAGGAGTAAATTAGAAAGTTGCTTAAAATTGCATACTCTTTCTGAATCACAAAAGAAAACATTTGGGTTCAGTGTCCCTTTAAGAGTGGCCCATTTTATGTTCAGCACCCTGGAGAGTGCTTGCTGATTGGTGAATACATATAAGCCACCAATAAGCAAGCATACCCCAGGTTCTGAACCAAAAATAAGCCAGCTCCTCAACTTTACATTGCTGCTTTTTAAAAAATGATAGCAAGAAGACACAGAATAATTGATAATAGGAGTAAATTAGAAAGTTGCTTAAAATTGCATGCTCTATCTGAATCACGAAAGAAAAAAAAAAAATGGGTTTAGTATCCCTTTAACTGAAAAAGAAAAAAAGTTTTGTCTATTTTTTTTTAGGGGCAAAAGGGTAATCTCTATCACCCAGACCCACCACCATCGGCTGCACACGTGACATGAGAAGGCCCCTACCAACCCCCTCCTCCCCAGTACAAAATTCAAAGAACAAAAAAAAAATATTGTAATTTTAATAATAAAACAATAAATAAACTGCTGGCTGCTGCAGTATTTCATCATGCATGGGGTGGGGCCCCCTTAAGATGCGGGGCCCTCGGACAAGGGCCGATTTGCCCAACTTGTCAGTCCGCCCCAAAACAAAGTAAGGGGTCCATTTCTTAATGTGTGGACGGACATGATCTGATATAGCGGATCATGTCCTCCGCACATCGATAAATGCCGACAGCATACACTGTCGGCATTTATCATTGCACCAGCAGTACTTGTGAATGCCGCCCCCTGCAGATTCACGGCTGCTAGCAGGGGGTGTCAAACAGACCGCTGCTTCTTAACTTCCGCTTCAGCCGGAACTGAAGCGGAGTGGGTCAGAGGCAGCATCTGCTGCTTCATAAATATATAATACCCTATGTGTCTTGTATATTACATTTGGCAAAATATATCAACAGAGCTTTTAAAAACATTTCTGACCTTGAAACATGCAGATATTTTTTTCACTCGAGGCGATTCCAATATCATACAGCAATATTAAAAGCTTGATGTGTTAAATGTCAAATGTAACATTTTATACACAATTCATAAAGAAAAAGAAAAAACCTGTGCAAAGTGAATTATGTTGTGCTCCTTAGAGTATTACAAGTTCTCTATCAGTAGGGAGTCCTTAAAAGTCTAGTAGTTTGTTATCTGTCTACAAATTGCCAGGAGTCACTAAAATTAAGAATGTGATCAAACCCATTTACTCTTATGTAAGGATCTGAGATCTGCAATAGAATTTAAATTGGTTTCTAATCTTATCTATAAAAAACGGGTTGTCCATAAGTCATGATTTCTGCCAAGCAATTCCATTTCATAGTGGTTCTATTTTGTTAAGTTGGGAACAACTTTAGTAATTGTCTGAACATTGACCCTAAACATTTAGAGCAATAAACATGTCAGTCACAGCTACATTATCCTGTAGAAAATGTAATTTAAAATTACTGATATGAAAAATACCAAAAAATAAAAATAGTAACCTCCCAAAAGAACAATTTTAAATTGTAATACAAAATATTTAATAATATGTTAGTAAAACAACTTTGCAATATAGAGAAAGGGAGAACACTATAAAGTGAAGACTGTATAGGTACAAAAGAATGGTGGGTGTGGTTTGATTTGATCTTTGGAGATTGGTCCTAGAAGCTGTGAGTGGTGTTTGTGTGTGCGTGCATGTTTGTATGTGCGTCTGTGCATCTATTTGTGGGTATGTATTTGTCTATGTGTGTGTATGTATGTGTGTGTGCGGGTGTGTGTATATATGTGTGTGCATTCGTAAGTGTGTGTCTGTGTATATGTGACTGTATGTATATATGTATGTATGTGTGTGTGTATGTATATATATATATATATAGGTTTCTATGTATGTTTGTGTGTGTGTAGGTGTGTATATGTATGTGTGTGTATTTGTGTCCGTGTAAGTGTGTGTGTTTTTGTGTATGTCTGTGTGTGTGCGGGTGTGTGTATATATGTGTGTGTATTCATAAGTGTGTGTGTGTATTTGTGTGTGTGTATATATATATATATATATATATATATATATATATATGTATATATATGAATATCTATTTAGAAATACATAGAAGATACTCTACAATGTGCAGAACATTGGAATGTAAAATATGCTTTTACATGTTTTAATCTACTTAATGGCATAGGGCTCCAATGCATTTTGAATAATGTGTATTAGATAGTGTTATTATGAGTGTAACTATACTTTTTAATGTATTTTTTATGTGTTTTGTGCAATTTTCATATTTTGCAAAACAGTTAACCAGAGCTCTAAAGTTGCGTAATTATTCTAGCTTAAATTGTGATTGCACTTAACTGATCACATATACTTTTAACTATTAATACGAGTGGTAAGCCTGACGAGCGCAAACCCACACAATAAACCCATTATCGCTGCTTCACTCATAATCCAGCCAAAAATGTTTCTTTCATGATTAAGAACATACAATTTAAAAGAACTTAATTTACTTATATTATAAGTTTTTCTTTGTTTTCTTGCTATCCTTTGTATAAAAGCAGGAAGTTAAGTTCGGGAGTGTGCACGTATCTACAGTACTATGTGGCAGAGGTTTTGCAACAATGTTATACACAGCAAGAGCACTAGATGGCAGCACTATTTCCTGTCATGTAGTGCTGAAGACATGCACAATACTTATCTAGGTATCTCCTCAGCAAATAATAACAAGAGAACAAATAATAGATAATAGATGTAAATTGGAAACTTTTTTAAAATGATACTACCTATCATGAAAGAAAAACTTTGTGTTTCAGGTTCAATTAAATTAAAGAGGAGAATAACATGTCTGTGTCAGCACATGCCAGATGTACACTCCCTTGCAAGTCCTGGGACTAGTATCCTGAATGGCTGCGTATAGTCCCTTTACAATGGGATGTGGCTACTGGGCAAATTTTGAGGTAAAATATCTTCCTTTTTTACACACAAAGGTTTAGGTGATATTTTCTTGTCAGCTTTTTACAGTTATGTTGCATCACTTTCAAGTGCTTCAGCATTTGGGTATCATTGGTATCATTTTACGCTTGTACCCATTTTTTACGCTTGTACATAATGTAGCAAAATATACTATTAGAAGAAAAAGAGCAGTCACTACAAAAGGTACAATAAAATAAAATATTCAAATTTATTAACATCCATTTAAAAAGTGCACATACATGAAGGATGACATACAGGGCAGTGTGTCTGACGCATTTCATGCCCTCTAATGGCGCTTACTCATAGATAGGTTCTCTATAAGTAAGCGCCACTAGAGGGTGCGAAATGCATCAGATGCACTGCCCTGTATGTTATCCTTCATATCTGTGCACTTTTTAAATGGATGTTAATACATTTAAATATTTTATTTTATTATACCTTTTGTAGTCCCTGCTCTTTTTCTTCTATTTCGGATATTTGCGGCTTGATTCTGCCGATGCTATGGCAAAGTGAAGGATTTGGGTTACCTTTCTGGAGCCGTTTCACTTCTGCAACTTCCGTTACTGTTGATAGAGAGACGCCGAGATCCATGGACAGTATTTTTGCTTCAAAATATACTATTTTTTGTTCTATGATTAGTCATTTTCTGGAATGTCAAGTGTACATAAAAATATGAATACATTTCAACATTCAGAATTCAATCACACGTTCATTTTTCTCATATTGCTTTTAACTGACAAACTTAAAATTATCTTTTAATTAGTTTTACATATTTTGAAACAAATTTGAAGAAACTTTGCTTTTTTCCCAACACTGTTTAAATCCAATCAAATATGGCTTATTGTGTGATTTTAGTTAAGCTGTTATTTCATTTTAAAACTTCCCAAAATGTTCAAAATGAGTAACATAGTATACACGCTTCACTAAATTATGTTGCTCTTTGTCAGTTGTTAAAAAGCGTATTAATAATAAGAAAAAAATAGAATTGAACAAAAAGAAGGATTTATGTAAAATAATCTCTGGCAGCCTCACAGAACTTCAAAGCCATTTTATCCAAGCTGACTTTGTTTAGAATATTTTATAGATATGAAATACCCGAGCTTTATTTAACTACTTTGCCTAGAGCCATAAATGACCTTCAAATGAAATGATGTTGCAAGTTAAAGCAATGAAGTTCAAAGTTAAAGATAATTCACAATTCATAAAAATCATGATACAAAATACTGCTCACAATTTTTCTAACCTTTTGCATAAATAAAAGCAAAAAAGAGTTGTCTGATTGGAGTTTCAATAAAGAAAAATAGATTATTACAGAGGCTACATAACAATATCTACCTGACTCAACTTTTTAGCAACATATTAAAATAGTTTGCTAGAAATGAAATACATATAACTTTGTGAAGGTATTTTCTACAAAAATATATTATTTTTAGATTATCCCCAAATATATAAATGTCTTCTATATACTGTAATTCAGGATTCATTGTGCCCAAGGCTAAAATGAAGTGTAACTTTGGTGCAGATTAAATTGTTTTTCAGTGTTTTCATCTCCATATTATCTACTGGGGAAAGAAACTAATTTATTTTGAGGTATACAATAGTGAATTTGTAGACAAGTAGTCCTAATCTTCTACTCCAAATATTTTACTTGGAATTGAATATTCTCCAAAATACAAAAATATTGAAAAATGGTTAAAGAGACAGTGTACTGTAAAACTGTATTCCTCTTAATAAGTTTCCAATGGCGTATTATACCAGCTGAAGAGTATAAAATGAATAGGAGATTGTTTCTTTAGGTTTATTTTTGAATATGAACTAGCTGGTTATGATTTTTGAAACCACAATCCATTAAATGGGTTTAGCATGCAGGGATATCAATTCTCATTGCAATATCACTCTATATATACTCACACATGAAGCCTTTTTATGTTATTTCTGTTTGTATAGTTAGAGACAACAACTTAAAATAAACATTTGAGGACTTATCTCTATGACTCCCCCCCCAACTGGTAGTGTAATTAATTATCCTGCTTATGTTTACACAGCGTTTCCATAGCAAATACTTAAGTGTTTAATAAATGTTCAGTATAGGGGGGGATAAAACAGTAAAAAACAGCTATTTAAAGTAACAAAATAAAGCTAAATAAGTAATTTGTAATCAATTTAACATTCTCCAGTAGACAAAATAAATAATTGGAAAAAATACTAAGGGCTAGCTTACAAGTGGAGTGCTAAATTATTGCTCTCCTGCAAATGGACAAATTTGCCCATTTGCGGGAGTACAATGATTCATTCCATTACTAGTGGCTGGTTAATGCTACCACAAGCTCACGGTAGCAATTAGCACTTTTAAAATTAACCAGAGATCTGCCCCAAATACCCCCAAAATACTGTCTAGTGTAGTTTATTAAAAAAAATAAAGAGGGCAGTCTCTTGAGCACAATGCCTCTTAGAAATACGAGCGCTAGCTCGCATTCACATCTCGACTAACTTGTAATACCAGTGTACATTATCGTGCTCTGGTATTTCATAAAAGTGATATATAGCACTCCACTTGTAATCTAGCCCTCAAGAGTTGAACATTTTACAGTTCACTGTCCCTTTAAGTGAATTGGTGGAGGGGCTGGGGGAAAAAGAACAGAGAAAAAAGAGGTGCCTGATAAAATTTGTTTAAATAAAATACCAAGGAGTGATGGTAACCTTAAATGTCTGCTTGCAAATCCAAGAGGCTTGAGTAACAAAATGGAGGGGGGCTAGAGCTATTAGCATATGAGGAACAGAATAACATAATTGGTATTACAAAAACCTGGTGGGATGACACATATGATGGGACAGTTAATTCAAAGTATGAATTAAATATCATAATACTGTAGTGATAATATAGATGCCTTTTGGATAGACATTTAAGAACAGATTACAAGCAGTGTGCTAATGATAGCGCAGGACGGGATAAGCAATAGCGTGCAACTTGATATTACAAGTTCATGATAAATCCCATTAACAGAGAAGGGTTATCAATGAATATCTTGACTGCGCTAATAAAACACTCATATTACAAATTAGGTTGCACTTGAGCGCAAGCTGAAACTGAGCTAGATTTTTTAGCACATCTTGAGACCTGAAGTAAAGTGCAGGGGTTAAAAAAATAATAATCACAAAACACATCAAAAATATTAAATTCAATTATTACACCCATATACACAAAAATATTGTTTTAATATTGTTACATTTTTTTAAAGGGTTAAAAAGGGATATGGCAAAGTATTTGGCTGGAAAGGGCTCCAATGTACACAGTATATATCTAGATATGTGTATTTAAACATTTTGCTTACAATCCATTGACGGGTTAGGATAGTTATAATAAGCTAAGGGCATGCTTACAACCCATTAACTCGGGATAGGATAGCTATAGAAAGCTAAGAGCAAACTTACAACCCATTGACTAGGGTTAGGATAGCTATAGAAAGCTAAGGGTATGCTTGCAACCAATTGACTAGGGTTAGCATAGCTTTAGAAAACAAAGGACATGCTTACAACCCATTGACTGGGGTTAGGACAGCTATAGAAAGCTAAGGGCATGCTTACAATCCATTAACTAGGGTTAGGACAGCTATAGAAAGCTAAGGGCATGCTTTACAACCAATTGACTAGAGTTAGGATAGCTATAGAAAGCTAGGGGCATGCTTTGCAACCAATTGACTAGGGATAGCTAAAGAAAGCTAAGGGCATGCTTTGCAACCAATTGACTAGGGATAGCTATAGAAAGCTAAGGGCATGCTTTACAACCAATTGACTAGGGTTAAGATAGTTATAGAAAGCTAAGGGCATGCTTACAACCCATTGACTAGGGTTAGGACAGCTATAGAAAGCTAAGGGCATGCTTTACAACCAATTGACTAGGGCAAGGATAGCTATAGAAAGCTAAGGGCATGCTTTGAAACCAATTGACTAGGGTTAGGATAGCTATAGAAATCTAAGGGCATGCTTTACAACCAATTGACTAAAGTTAAGATAGTTATAGAAAGCAAAGGGCATGCTTACAACCCATTGACTAGGGTTAGGACAGCTATTGAAAGCTAAGGGCATGCTTACAACCTATTAACTAGGGTTAGGATAGCTATAGAAAGCTAAGGGCATGCTTACAACCTATTGATTAAGGTTAAGCTAGCTATAAAAAGCTAAGGGCATGCTTACAACCCATTGACTAGAGTTACGATATCTATAGAATGCTAAGGGCATGCTTACAACCCATTGACTAGGGTTAGTATAGCTATAGAAAGCTAAGGGCATGCTTACAACCATTTGGCTGGGGTTAGGATAGCTATAGAAAGCTAAGGGCATGCTTTACAACCAATTGACTAGGGCTAGAATAGCTATAGAAAGCTAAGGGCATGCTTTGAAACCCATTGACTAGGGTTAGGATAGCTATAGAAATCTAAGTGCATGCTTACAACCCAATAACTAGGGTTAGGATAGCTATAGAAAGCTAAGGGCATGCTTACAACCTATTGATTAAGGTTAAGATAGCTATAAAAAGCTAAGGGCATGCTTACAACCCATTGACTAGAGTTAGGATAGCTATAGAACGCTAAGGGCATGCTTACAACCCATTGACTAGGGTTAGGATAGCTACAGGGAGTGCAGAATTATTAGGCAAGTTGTATTTTTGAGGATTAATTTTATTATTGAACAACAACCATGTTCTCAATGAACCCAAAAAACTCATTAATATCAAAGCTGAATAGTTTTGGAAGTAGTTTTTAGTTTGTTTTTAGTTTTAGCTATTTTAGGGGGATATCTGTGTGTGCAGGTGACTATTACTGTGCATAATTATTAGGCAACTTAACAAAAAACAAATATATACCCATTTCAATTATTTATTTTTACCAGTGAAACCAATATAACATCTCAACATTCACAAATATACATTTCTGACATTCAAAAACAAAACAAAAACAAATCAGTGACCAATATAGCCACCTTTCTTTGCAAGGACACTCAAAAACCTGCCATCCATGGATTCTGTCAGTGTTTTGATCTGTTCACCATCAACATTGCGTGCAGCAGCAGCCACAGCCTCCCAGACACTGTTCAGAGAGGTGTACTGTTTTCCCTCCTTGTAAATCTCACATTTGATGATGGACCACAGGTTCTCAATGGGGTTCAGATCAGGTGAACAAGGAGGCCATGTCATTAGATTTTCTTCTTTTATACCCTTTCTTGCCAGCCACGCTGTGGAGTACTTGGACGCGTGTGATGGAGCATTGTCCTGCATGAAAATCATGTTTTCTTGAAGGATGCAGACTTCTTCCTGTACCACTGCTTGAAGAAGGTGTCTTCCAGAAACTGGCAGTAGGACTGGGAGTTGAGCTTGACTCCATCCTCAACCCGAAAAGGCCCCACAAGCTCATCTTTGATGATACCAGCCCAAACCAGTGCTCCACCTTGCTGGCGTCTGAGTCGGACTGGAGCTCTCTGCCCTTTACCAATCCAGCCACGGGCCCATCCATCTGGCCCATCAAGACTCACTCTCATTTCATCAGTCCATAAAACCTTAGAAAAATCAGTCTTGAGATATTTCTTGGCCCAGTCTTGACGTTTCAGCTTGTGTGTCTTGCTCAGTGGTGGTCGTCTTTCAGCCTTTCTTACCTAGGCCATGTCTCTGAGTATTGCACACCTTGTGCTTTTGGGCACTCCAGTGATGTTGCAGCTCTGAAATATGGCCAAACTGGTGGCAAGTGGCATCTTGGCAGCTGCACGCTTGACTTTTCTCAGTTCATGGGCAGTTATTTTGCGCCTTGGTTTTTCCACACGCTTCTTGCGACCCTGTTGACTATTTTGAATGAAACGCTTGATTGTTCGATGATCACGCTTCAGAAGCTTTGCAATTTTAAGAGTGCTGCATCCCTCTGCAAGATATCTCACTATTTTTGACTTTTCTGAGCCTGTCAAGTCCTTCTTTTGACCCATTTTGCCAAAGGAAAGGAAGTTGCCTAATAATTATGCACACCTGATATAGGGTGTTGATGTCATTAGACCACACCCCTTCTCATTACAGAGATGCACATCACCTAATATGCTTAATTGGTAGTAGGCTTTCGAGCCTATACAGCTTGGAGTAAGACAACATGCATAAAGAGGATGATGTGGTCAAAATACTCATTTGCCTAATAATTCTGCACTCACTGTATAGAAGCTAAGGGCATGCTTACAACCAATTGGCTGGGGTTAGGATAGCTATAGAAAGCTAAGGGCATGCTTTACAACCAATTGACTAGGGTTAAGATAGTTATAGAAAGCTTAAGGCATGCTTACAACCGATTGACTAGGGTTAGGGCAGCTATAGAAAGCTAAGGGCATGCTTACAACCCATTAACTAGGGTTAAGATAGCTATAAAAAGCTAAGGGCACGCTTACAACCCATTGACTAGGGTTAGGATAGCTATAGAATGCTAAGGGCATGCTTACAACCCATTGACCTGGGTTAGGATAGCTATAGAAGGCTAAGGGCATGCTTACAATCAATTGGCTAGGGTTAGGATAGCTATAGAAAGCTAAGGTCATGCTTTACAGCCAATTGGCTAGGGTTAGGATAGCTATAGAAAGCTAAGGGCATGCTTGCAACCAATTGACTATGGTTAGGATAGTTATAGAAAGCTAATGGCATGCTTACAACCCATTGACTTAGGTCATGATTTAAGAAAAAACAGATATAGGAAGCAAATCAAATTTAAAAATGGACATAAATGCCAAAAAACATAATTGTTGGCCCATTTAGGGGCTAGATTACGAGGTGTGTGTGTGTGTGTGGGTGGGGGGTAGGTGTTAGGTAGTTAAGTAGTATAGGGAATATTGCATTGGGGGTTGTGGTGATGTAGGGGTTAATAGATTAGTGGGTATTGTAAGTATAGGGGTTAAGTAGTGTAGGGGGTGTTTGCGGTGGACTATTGGTGGTATAGGAATTAAGTAGTGTAGGGGGTGTTTGCAATGGGTTATTTGCGGTTTAGGGGTTAATAGATCAGGAGGTTAAATTAGGTGGGCTATTTTCAGTTTAGGGGTTAATAGGTTAGGAAGTTAACTGCAGTGGGCTATTTGCAATTTAGGGGTTAGTCAGTGCAGGGTTTGTTTGCGGTGGGTTAGGGTTTGTCGGTTTATCAGTACATTGGTATAGTTATTAGGTTGTTTGCTATATATTTAAAAGTGATCCTTTACTTTACATCTCCAACGTTGGTGCCGAGGCTGCTTGGAATATTTTGCCAGCATCGGCACTGTGCAACATACTCATCAGTGTATAGATACTCACACTCACATCATTATACTGTGCTGCATACTCATCAGTGTATAGATACTCACATCATTATATAGTGCAGCATATGCATCAGTGTAAAGATAATCACATCATTATACTGTGCTGCATACTCATCAGTGTATAGATATTCACATCATTATACAGTGCAGCATAATCATCAGTGTATAGATACTCACATCATTATATTGTACATCATACACATTAGAATATAGACACTCACATCATTATACTGTGTAGCATACTCACTAATGTATAGACAATCACATCACTATACTGTGCAGCACACTCATCAGAGTATAGATACTCACATCATTATACTGCACAGCATATTTATCAGTGTATATATACTCATAACATTATACAGTACAGCATACTCATCAGTGTATATATACTCATAACATTATACAGTACAGCATACTCATCAGTGTATATATACTCATAACATTATACAGTACAGCATACTCCTCAGTGTATAGATACTCACAACATTATACAGTGCAACATTATTATTATTTTTATTATTATTATACTTTATTTATGAAGCGCCAACATATTCTGCAGCTCTGTCCATCATTATACTGTGCTGCATAATCAACGGTGTATAGATACTCACATCATTATACTGTGCAGCATACTTATTAGTGTATAGATACTCACATAATTATAATGTGCAGCATACTCATCAGTGTATAGATACTCACATCATTATACTGTGCAGCATACGCATCAGTGTATAGATACTCACATCATTATACTGTGCAGCATAATCATCAGTGTATAGATACTCACATCATTATATTGTGCAGCATACGCATCAGTGTATAGATACTCACATCATTATACTGTGCAGCATAATCATCAGTGTATTGATACTCAAATCATTATACTGTACAGCATACTCATCAGTGTATAGATACTCACATCATTATACTGTGTAGCATACGCATCAGTGTATAGATACTCACATCATTATACTGTGCAGCATATGCATCAGTGTATAGATACTCACATCATTATACTGTGCTGCATACTCATCAGTGTATAGATACTCACATCATTATACTGTGCAGCATACTTATCAGTGTATAGATACTCACATCATTATACAGTGCTGCATACTCAACAGTGTATAGATACTCACATCATTATACTGTGCAGCTTACTTATTAGTGTATAGATAATCACATCATTATATTGTGCAGCAAACGCATCAGTGTATAGATACTCACATCATTATACTGTGCAGCATACTCATCAGTGTATAGATACTCACATTATTATACTGTGCAGCACACTAATCAGTGTATAGATACTCACATCATTATACAGTGCAGTATACTCATCAGTGTATAGATACTTACATCATTATACTTTGCAGCATACTCAGCAGTGTATAGATACTCACATCAATATACTGTGCATCATACTCAGTGTATTGATACTCACATCACTATACTGTACAGCATACTCATCAGTGTATAGACACATCATTATACTGTACAGCATACTCATCAGTGTATAGACACATCATTATACTGTGCAGCATACTCATCAGTGTATAGATACATCATTATACTTTGCAGCATACTCATCAGTGTATAGATACTCACATCATTATACAGAGTAGCCTTCTCATCAGTGTATAGATACTCACATCATTATACTGTGCAGCATACTCATCATTATATAGATACTCACATCATTATACTGTGCAGCATACTTATCAGTGTATAGATACTCACATCATTATACAGCACAGCATACTCATCAATGTATAGATACTCACATCCTTATACGGTGCTGCATACTCATCAGTGTATAGATACTCACATCATTATACTGTGCAGTATACTCATCAGTGTATAGATACTCACATCATTATACAGCACAGCATACTCATCAGTGTATAGATACTTGCATCATTATACAGCACAGCATACTCATCAGTGTATAGATACTCACATTATTATACAGTGCAGCATATGCATCAGCAGGGCCACCACTAGAAAGTTTGGGGCCCCTTACTTAACCGCTGATCAGCCCCCCCCCCTACCTTTGACATGTGCAATTTTTGACCAGGTGACTAAAACGTATATGCACTTTTTTCTTTAGTGTAGTCAAACTTGGAAATGTTGTAAAGGTAGTAACACACAAACACAGAAACACACAGACTCATACACTGAAACACACACTCACACATAAGGATTCATATATAGACACTCTAGCATACATGGAAAGAAACACACAAACACACTCAGACATAGACATCCACACAGAGACTCAGCACTACATTGACCTGACAAGTAATGAGGTAGACTACAGTTTTGTCAAAAAAGGTGATTTTCGAGACAAAATATGGAGTTCTGATTATATTTTTGTAAAGGAAGATGCCAACTATATGATGACAACAGCATGCAGTGCCTGAAAAGTAGGTCCCTGAACTGCCTAAACAATAATTAAAAGGTTAAGTGGTGGATTGGTGACTTCCGGAAAGGTCTCATTGGTCTCAAAGTCTGTAGAAAGATGTGAACATTCAGTAGTAAGGTCAAAATGTCCTAAAAAGGAATATACAATGTAAACACACACACAAAATCAAACACAAAATTACACATACACCCAAGGAAACACCCACAGAGACAGCCTCAGAAAACACACAAAGACACACACTCACAGACACCCACAGAAAACACACAAAGACATACACACACAAACACACAGAGACACCCCCAGAAAACACACAAAGACATACATACACACACACCCTCACAGAGACACCCACAGAAAATACACAGAGACATATACACAAATACACCCTCACAGAGACACCCACAGAAAACACACAGACATATGCACACACCCTCACAGAGACACCCACAGGAAATACACAGACATACTGTATGCACACACCATCACAAAGACACCCACAGAAAACACACAGACATACATACACACACACCCTCACAGAGACACCCACAGAAAATGCACAAAGACACACAGGGGTCCATTTATCAAGCTCTGTATGGCCTTCAGGCTCACCAGAAACACCAGTTATGAAGCAGCGATCTAAAGACAGCTGCTCCATAACCTGTCCGCCTGCTCTGAGGAGGCGGACAGACATCACTGCAATTCAACCTAATCAAATACGATCGGGTTGATTGACACCCCCTGCCGCAAATCTGCAGGGGGCGGCGTTGCACCAGCAGTTTACAAGAGCTGCTGGTGCAATGCTGAATGCGGAGAGCGTATTGCTTTCCACATTCAGCGAGGTCTGTTGGACTTGATCCGCAATGTCGGATCATGTCCGACAGGACTATCATAAATAGGTCCCACAGTATGCACATACCCTCACAGAGACATCTACAGAAAACACTCAAAGACATACACACCCACCCTCACAGAGGCACCCACTGAAAATGCACAAAGAAATATGCACACACCCTCACAGAGAAATCCACAGAAAATGCACAAAGGCATACACACACAGCCTTACAGAGACATCCAAAGAAAATGCACAAAGACATACGCACACACCCTTACAGAGACATCCACAGAAAACACAAAAAGACATACGCACACACCCACACAGAGATACACCAACAGAAAATGCACAAAGACATACACACACACTCTCACAGAGACATCCGTAGAAAACACAGATATACATACTAACACACACCCTCACAGAGACATCCACAAAAACACACAAAGACATACACACCCACCCACCCTCACAGAGGCATCCACAGAAAATACACAAAGACATACATACACACCCTCACACAGACATCCACAAAAAATGCACAGACAGCCACACAAACCCTCACAGAGAGACCACAGAAAAAAAAAATACATAGGCACTCATAGAAACACCAACAAAAGCACAAAGACATAAAGACAGACAACCACAGAAACACTCACAGGAGGTAACATTTCTGCAAATTGCCATCCTCTAAATCAACAGTGTGTGACATGCATGATAAAAAAAATAGCAGAAATTAAAAGATCACTTTTTAAAGACTCATATTTGTAAATGTGCAAACAAAAATACTTCTGTGAATTCAAAATTGTACATTAACGATCTGTCAGAATGGGTAGATGAAGAAAAATACTTTTGAAAGGTTGACATATGTTTGGTCCCCCCCCCTCCAAACAAGAGCACCACTTCAAATCCGGTGTACAAATGTTCCTATCTGTCAGCTGTACTTTTGGATTTTGAAAATGCTGTACTCTTTATGGTCTTAGTGGAACCATAAGCTGTGGTACTCAGTCTCATACCATTAGATCTGGTTAAATGCAGGATTTAGGCTTGTTTGTATGTATTTCAAAATTAAGTAAGCTGCAGTGTAAACTGAACAGTGTTAAGTTTTCCTGTCTCATCTCAAACGCTGAGCAATCTTAGCCTGAGAGTATAAAATTTCTGCAGATGTAAACATCTTAGATAAAATGCCTCCTGGCATTTGGAAAGTCCTTGCATAAATGGACAGTAAACTGGAATGTAATTAAAATATATATATATAAATAAAAAAATCATATCTGCCAAAAGGGCACCTACCATTTGTGTATTGAGGAGGAAACATTTCTTCATGGTTTTAAATACAGTATTTCTACAGCATTGTCATATAATCATAAATACACTGCAGCAAATTGGACCCCTGACCCCACCATACAACTACCACACTGAAGTTACAATACATAATTGCACAAAGAAATAAAAAAAAAACATTTACTAAGTAAGTCCTACCTCCTCTGCAAATGAAAATGATCTGCCGTCTGACTCAGGCACACACTGTACAAACTGAAGTGTCAAGTCTGTCTCACACTGTGCATAGTGGTTTAGTGCACACTCAGAAATCCTCTTGAATGCTAATGCTTAACTCCCATGCTCAATAGCACTCTCCTGTAGTGCCCTCTGGTGACTGCTAAAATGTAAAAAAAAAAAATAATAATAATTTTTTATAATAGTTGTGCTTGGCTCATGGGCCCCCCTGGCCCACAGGGCCCCTGGCAGGAGTCACCCATTTCACCTGTGTATAAATACATCATTATACTATGCAGCATAATCATCAGTGTATAGATACTCACATCATTATACTGTGCAGCATACTGATCAGTGTATACATAATGACATTATTATACTGTGCAACATACTCATCAGTGTATAGATACTCACATCATCATAATTTGCTGCAAACTCATCAGTTTATAGATTCATCATTATGCAGTGCAGAATACTCATCAGTGTATAGATACTCACATCATTATATAGTGCAGCATATTAATCAGTGTATAGATACTCACATAATTATACTGTTCAGCATACTCATCAGTGTATAGATACTCACATCATTATACTGTACAGCATACTCATCAGTGTATAGATAGTCACATCATTATACTGTGCAGCATACTCATCAGTGTATAGACACTCACATCATTATACTATGCAGCATACTTATCAGTGTAAAGATACTCACATCATTATACTGTGCAGCATACTCATCAGTGTATATATATTCACATCATTATACTGTGCAGCATACTCATCAGTGTATAGATACTCACATCATTATACCATGCAGCATTCTCATCACTGTCTAGATACTCACATCATTATATAGTGCAGCATACTCATCAGTGTATAGATACTCACATCATTATACTATGCAGCATACTCATCAGTGTATAGCTACTCACATCATTATAGTGCAGCATACTCATCAGTGTATAGATATTCACATCATTATACTGTGCAGCATACTCATCAGTGTATAGATACTCACATCATTATACTGTGCAGCATAATCATCAGTGTATAGATATTCACATAATTATACTGTGCAGCATACTCATCAGTGTATAGATACTCACATCATTATACTGTGCAGCATACTCATCGGTGTATAGCTACTCACATCATTATAGTGCAGCATACTCATCAGTGTATAGATACTCACATCATTATACTGTGCAGCATAATTATCAGTGTATAGATACTCACATCATTATACTGTACAGCATACTTATCAGTGTATAGATACTCACATCATTATACAGTGCAGCATACTCATCAGTGTATAGATACTCACATCATTATACAGTGCAGCATACTCATCAGTGTATAGATACTCACATCATTATACTGTGCAGCATACTCATCGGTGTATAGCTACTCACATCATTATAGTGCAGCATACTCATCAGTGTATAGATACTCACATCATTATACTGTGCAGCATAATTATCAGTGTATAGATACTCACATCATTATACTGTACAGCATACTTATCAGTGTATAGATACTCACATCATTATACTGTGCCCCATATTCATCAGTGTATAGATAATTACTCTCTGATGAAGCGCATGTACGCATGCGCGAAACGCGTCAGATAGGAGCTTACCTTGTGTATAATGTTAAATTAATTTTGGAAAGGTTATTGGTGCGCAAATCTTACCCCTGCATAAACACTACCCTGTTCCCAAAAAAGTACAGTGTAAGAAGATATTGGTAGTAGAAAAATTGTGTGAATGCGCATAAACAGCACGGGGATGAATCTTAACTAGTGATACGTTTGTAACAAAAAAGTATCCTGCACTATGTATTTATAGGCTGGATTGCATGCGGTATAACTGTATAGATTTGCACTATATTGCACTTCTTAAATGGAAATGTATACCATAAAATAATACAGAGTAAAAAATAAACACCAATCTTAGGTAAATATATTAATACAATTTATTGCACATATACTTTGAAAACATATACATAAAAACCCTGTGGTGACCGGTCACTGAGTAAAAAACGTATGGTTAAAAATCGATAAAAATTATTGAATGATTTTGAATAAGAATCCCTCTTGAACCTATATGTTGGTTTCTTATAAAAGTTCAGAATGAGAGAAGTTTAAGAAAGTAAAATTTCGTTTCTGTTGTTGAAAAATATCGTAGAGTTTTGGTGAGGCTTTTATCTTTCTATATATGCCCAGTTCTTTCAAAATCGTGTTGTACGTTAAATTTCTTGAAAATAAAAGTCTACTTTTCAGACCGTGTTAGTCTAACCACACTGCCGGGCTGATACATTCTGAAGTGCTTACCTGTTCTGCGGTCGTACCTTACTGCGGTAGCACTAGTGTCTCTACAGCTTGCGGCTAGTTGGTGACATCACACGCTACGTCTGAGGTTAGGTAAAGTAGATCCGTCCGATATCCTTGCTCTTGGCTTCTTAACTCTGCGCAGAGTGCTCGGCTTGTGGAAGTAGTCCCACTTGTATCCTTTGCAATCCTCCGTACCCGTAGGTAGTAAAAACTTGTAATGTTGGTTATTTCTTCTTTAGTATCACCATCAACGCGTTTCGCTACTCTTGGTGGCTTTATCAAGATCTTGATAAAGCCACCAAGAGTGGCGAAACGCGTTGATGGTGATACTAAAGAAGAAATAACCAACATTACAAGTTTTTACTACCTACGGGTACGGAGGATTGCAAAGGATACAAGTGGGACTACTTCCACAAGCCGAGCACTTTGCGCAGAGTTAAGAAGCCAAGAGCAAGGATATCGGACGGATCTACTTTACCTAACCTCAGACGTAGCGTGTGATGTCACCAACTAGCCGCAAGCTGTAGAGACACTAGTGCTACCGCAGTAAGGTACGACCGCAGAACAGGTAAGCACTTCAGAGTGTATCAGCCCGGCAGTGTGGTTAGACTAACACGGTCTGAAAAGTAGACTTTTATTTTCAAGAAATTTAACGTACAACACGATTTTGAAAGAACTGGGCATATATAGAAAGATAAAAGCCTCACCAAAACTCTACGATATTTTTCAACAACAGAAACGAAATTTTACTTTCTTAAACTTCTCTCATTCTGAACTTTTATAAGAAACCAACATATAGGTTCAAGAGGGATTCTTATTCAAAATCATTCAATAATTTTTATCGATTTTTAACCATACGTTTTTTACTCAGTGACCGGTCACCACAGGGTTTTTATGTATATGTTTTCAAAGTATATGTGCAATAAATTGTATTAATATATTTACCTAAGATTGGTGTTTATTTTTTACTCTGTATTATTTTATGGTATACATTTCCATTTAAGAAGTGCAATATAGTGCAAATCTATACAGTTATACCGCATGCAATCCAGCCTATAAATACATAGTGCAGGATACTTTTTTGTTACAAACGTATCACTAGTTAAGATTCATCCCCGTGCTGTTTATGCGCATTCACACAATTTTTCTACTACCAGTATAATGTTAAAGCCTGCTCCTGAATAAACTACTTTTGGACCTACTCAGAGACTCTGCACCCCTTTTTTCCTCATTGTATAGATAATTAGATCTTTATATAGTGCAACATACTCATCCGTGTATAGATAATCACATCATTATATAGTGCAGCATTCTCATCGCTGTCTAGATACTCACATCATGATACTTTGCAGCATTCTCATCAGTGTATAGATACCCACATCATTATATAGTGCAGCATACTCATCAGTGTATAGAAGAACCATAGTAAAAATCATTATACAGAGAAACATTACCATTGCTTATTACTGATTTACCTGGCCCTTTGCTGAGTAAGTCTGCTACTCTTTCTACATATATTACCATACATATATTACCATGTAACTATGTTAATAATAATAAAAATAATCATAGTAACAACCATTATAAATAATCATAATAAATATGAAACAGTTTATAATATTGCTCATGTAACGCACTGAAACTATTAAACATATTCAAAGTCAAATATAGTATTTTAATGTTGTTTTCAATATAGCTACTGTGTGTTTAAAAATAATAATAAAAAAACAACAAAACATTATATGAAATACTAGTATTGTTAGTGAAAAATTTTCTTTCATGATTTGGATAGAATATACAATTTTAAACAGCTTTCCAATTGACGTCTAATATCTAAGGAACAGGATTGCACTACTGGCGGCTAACTGAACACATCTATTTAGCCAGTTACATATACAGTATCTCACAAAAGTGAGTACATCCCTCACATTTTTGTAAATATTTTATTATATCTTTTCATGTGACAACACTGAAGAAATGACACTTTGCTACAATGTAAAGTAGTGAGTGTACAATCTGTATAACAGTGTAAATTTGCTGTCCCCTCAAAATAACTCAACACACAGCCATTAATGTCTAAACCATTGGCAACAAAAGTGAGTACACCCCTAAGTTGAAATGTCCAAATTGGGCCCAAAGTGTCAATATTTTGTGTGGCCATTATTATTTTCCAGCACTGCCTTAACTCTCTTAGGGATGGAGTTCACCAGAGCTTCACAGGTTGCCATTGGAGTCCTTTTCCACTCATCCATGATGACATCACAGCTTTTGGATGTTAGAGACCTTGCGCTCCCCCACCTTCCATTTGAGGATGCCCCACAGAGGTTCAATAGGGTTTAGGTCTGGAGACATGCTTGGCCAGTCCATCACCTTTACCCTCGCTTCTTTAGCAAGGCAGTGGTCATCTTGGAGGTGTGTTTGGGGTCATTATCATGTTGGAATACTGCCCTGCGGTCCAGTCTCCCATGGGAGGGGAACATGCTCTGCTTCAGTATGTCACAGTACATGTTGGCATTCATGGTTCCCTCAATGAACTGTATCTCCCCAGTGCCGGCAGCACTCATGCAGGCCTAGACCATGATAATCCAACCACCATGCTTGACTGTAGGCAAGACACTTGTCTTTGTACTCCTCACCTGGTTGCCACCACACACGCTTGACACCATCTGAACCAAATAAGTTTATCTTGGTCTCATCAGACCACAGGACATGGTTCCTGTAATCTATGTCCTTAGTCTGCTTGTCTTCAGCAAACTGTTTGCGGACTTTCTTGTGCATCATCTTTAGAAGAGGCTTCCTTCTGGGACGACAGCCATGCAGACCAATTTGATGCAGTGTGCGGTGTATGGTCTGAGCACTGACAGGCTGACCCCCCACACCTTCAACCTCTGCAGCAATGCTGGCAGCACTCATATGTCTATTTCCCAAAGAACACCTCTGGATATGACACTGAACATGTGCACTCAACTTCTTTGGTCGACCATGGCGAGGCCTGTTCTGAGTGGAACCTGTCCTGTGAAACCGCTGTATGGTCTTGCCCACCATGCTGCAGCTCAGTTTCAGGGTCTTGGCAATCTTCTTTATTTAGAACAATTCTTTTTTTCAGAACCTCAGAGAGTTCTTTGCCATGAGGTGCCATGTTGAACTTCCAGTGACCAGTATGAGAGAGTGTGAGAGCGATAACACCATATTTAACACACCTGCTCCCCATTTACACCTGAGACCTTGTAACACTAACGAGTCACATGACACCGGGGATGGAAAATGGCTAATTGGGCGCAATTTGGACATTTTCACTTAGGGGTGTACTCACTTTTGTTGCCAACAGTTTAGAAATGAATGGCTGTGTGTTGAGTTATTTTAAAGGGAACAGCAAATTTACACTGTTATACAGGCTGTACACTCACTACTTTCCATTGTAGCAAAGTGTCATTTCTTCAGTGTTGTCACATGTAAAGAAATAATAAAATATTTACAAAAATGTGAGGGGTGTACTCACTTTTGTGAGATACTTTATATATATATATATATATATATATATATATATATATATATATATGTGTGTTTTTAAAAATGTAACTAATCTAAATGTAGTATATCATGATGTATTTTCTCCTGGGAATTGCAGTACTGTTAATAACTGCATTAAGTAGCAAACTAATAATAATAGAGATTTGCGTGTGATACAGTCACCAAAAAGAAAATTTATGCTTACCTGATAAATGTATTTCTTTTTTGACACGATGAGTCCACGGATCATCTTAATTACTAATGGGATATTCACCTCCTGGTCAGCAGGAGGAGGCAAAGAGCACCACAGCAGAGCTGTTAAATAGCTCCTCCCCTCCCTCCCACTCCAGTCATTCGACCGAAGTTAGGAAGAGAAAGGAAAAGCCAAGGTGCAGAGGTATCTGACGTTTACATAACCCACAAACTGTCTACAAAAACAGGGCGGGCAGTGGACTCATCGTGTCAAAAAATAAATAAATTTATCAGGTAAGCATAAATTTTCTTTTCTTTTTTAAGACATGAGGAGTCCACGGATCATCTTAATTACTAATGGGATTCAATACCCAAGCAAAATAACAAAATTATAGAACTCTGAAAAAGAGTGAAGAGGAGACCAAGTTGCAGCCTAGCAAATATGATCCACAGAAGCTTCATCTGTGAACGCCCATGAAGAAGCAACAGCCCTAGTGGAAGGAGCCATAACTCTCTCGGGAGGCTGTTGTTTCATATGCAAAACATATGATACTCTTCAGCCAAAAGAAAGGGAAGTAGCCGTAGCCTTCTGCCCCTTGCGTATTCCTGAGAAAATCACAAACAAAGAAGAAGACTGATGAAAAGTCCCTAGTCGCCTGCAGATAAAACTTTAAAACACAGAAATTGTGCAGAAGTCGTGCCTTCTGAAAAGAAAGATTAGGACACAAGGAAGGAACAAGAATCTCCTGATCAATGTTCCGATCAGAACAACCTTAGGAAGAATCCTAATTTAGTACATAAAAACTACCTTATCTGAATGGAAATAAGATAAGGAGACTCCAAATGTAATGTTGAGAGCTCTGACACTCTCTGAACAGAATAGCAACAAGAAATAAAACTTTCCAAGATAACGACTTAATATCTAATTTCCCGGACGGCTATGTTAGAAACGAAATACTGTCCGACCTGGAACGCTGTGAAAGTGCATTTTTTCACGTTTGGTAATGGCGGTCTTAACCTTCTACCTCAGATCGCCCAGCAGACTATGCGCAAAGAGGTCTGTGCAAACCCCATCATTATGGCGGCTTATGAATATGTAAATTAAGTCGTCGGGGAAGTATTGCACCAAACAGACTAACGCACAGACAGATCTAACCTCCCGGTCGGCTGTTTGACTTACACAAAAGCCGTAGTGGATTTGATTTAGCCACTAAAAATAAATATGGGATTAGTTTTATAGTGACAAAAACTGAAAGCCCCAAACCTAAATAATGGAGCCACTTCTTCTCCAGTGCCTACATAAACTTCCCTATGACCTATCCCACCTAGGGGTAATGTCCTCTTGTATCCATGTATGAGGTAAAGTGCCAATCTTTCTGTGTACATACCCCAGAAATAAAAATTAGCACTTACCTTAAAATTCTGCCCGGCAGCAGGGCAGCTCACCTGGCTTGCAAGGTCCTCTCCCTCACATTGGCCTGTGGAAATAAAAAAGTACTGAGTATTTTCTGTCCCTCAGACTTTAACAAACAGGGCAGCATCAGTATGGGAGGCGCAGTGAGAATTATGTCCCACAAGTTCCCATTGCTCTAAAGCCACCAAAAGCTCTACTGTAGAGACTGATATGGACTACGGCTACACCCTAGAACAAAGCAGCACACTCTGGCACTACTTTAAAAATAATAAACTCTTGATTGAAGAATCTTTTCTAACACCTAACTTTACCTCTTCCTATCACTAATGTAGTCAAAGAGAATGACTGGAGTGGGAGGGAGGAGAGGAGCTATTTAACAGCTTTACTGTGGTGCTCTTTGCCTCCTCCTGCTGACCAGGAGGCGAATATCCCATTAGTAATTAAGATGATCCATGGACTCATCGTGTCTTAAAAAAGAAATGTACCTGGTGTATAAAAGGTACTGTTGACTGATTTGTGTATAGTGGTTTAAAGGGATAGGAAAGACAAAATTACAGTTGCATGATTCAGATAGAGCATGTCATTTTAAGACACTTTTAAATTCGCTTTGATTTTCAAAAGTGCTTTGTTCTCTTGGTATCCCTTGCTGAAAAAGAATTTGCACATATTGTGCACTAGTGGGAGCTAGCTGCTGATTGGTACCTGCACACACTTGTCTCTTGTGATTGGCTAACTAGATGTGTTTAGCTAACTGCAATGCTGTTCCTCCAGCAAGGGATATCAAGATAATGAAGCAAATTTGATAATAGAAGTTAATTGGAAAGTTGTTTAAAATTGTATGTTCTATCCAAATCATGAAAGAAAATGTTGGGGTTTCCTGTCCCTTTAATTTTAGCAAGAATTACATTAACTAGCCCTTTGTATGGACATCATCAGTGAAGGGGCAAATTTGGGTAATTCCAGGAATCATGCAGGTATGATGATTCCTATGAAAATTGTGGATGGTTTCAGGTTTTTATTAAAGGAACCAGGACAAAAAGATTAGCAGAAGAAGGCATTTAGGGAAAAAAAACTAATTGCAGAAATCTTGCAAATTGCATAGCAAATGGAAGATCTGCACAGGAAGAGGCTTGTCCTTGAAATGCGTTGTGATCCTGTGTAGTCTGGCCAGACATTGATCAATAGTCTGTCAACGGGCAATAAATTTTGCTTCAAAATTGTGTTGTAAAACGTTTTAAATTTCATATTTGCTAGTCCATGGATAATAGTAACTTTATCTTTCATTTTTATATGTTTTTTTTTAATTGTATTTTTAAACACAAATACATTCATCAGCACTGGATACCTAATTGTAGCACTGTTTGTTTAAAATATAAAATATTTAGTATAATTATGCCACAATTTCCCATGTGAGGCTGTGGTTATAGCATAACCATAACAGGCCACTTTCAAGGTTAACAAGATCCTTTTTTTTTTTATTACAGAAACAGAGAATTAACTTGTTGGCGATCTGTACCAATTTAAACATGAGCATGGGGGGTTCTTTCTGTAGATATGAACAAAATGAACTGAAAGTAAAGCTTTGATTAAACCAGCAGGAGTTTCCTTAAAAAGCTTTTTTTCCCATTTGTTATAAATTACAGCCCCTTATACGCTATTCCATTGAAAGCAAACCGTAAAGATCAAATAGTCTAACTAATAAGGCTTGGAAAATATAGTCTCCCAAGGACCTCCGCATTCCCATGAAAGCTCTCTGCGTGCGGGCTATGAGGGAAAAGATCATTATATTATTTTACTGACAGATCTTCCCCTCAGAAAAAAAACGTTAATAATAGCAGTTTATATAATTGAGTCCTTTTCTTGAATGCTTCCCCTACACTGATATCATTTTAATGCTTTTAGGTAAAGCATTCATATTGACAGAGAAAAAAGCTTTCATGTATCTGCAAATACTGCTGCAATACATAATGGTACACAGAAATAATCTCAAATTTGTGCTCTATGTCAGTGTCAGCTGGAAAATAAAAGGGACAATTGGTTTCCTCTTAAAGGTAAACTGTAAAAAAAATAATAATTTTAAAATGAAGATCGTAACAAGACAAATAACTGATCATATACCTTGCTTTATCAAAATTCTATTGTTGTCTCGTAGTGTTTTCTAATCCTTTAATGTGTTTCCAATGACATATCAGCTGCACAGTTTTTTTTAAAAAAAAAAAAGCGGGAAATTGCTCCTTTAGCTCTATTTTGGAATATAAAATAGCTGTTTTTGCTAATTTAAACCACAACCTAATCCCAAATCTGCTGAGCTTTCAGCGAGAGCAGGCTTCATTATCATAGCTCTCTTTATATAAACAAAGTCATCATTATTTTATATCTCAATGGGTACATAAATATCAATACAAATGGCCCGAAGATCTAAATCTCTCTGGGCTTGTGAAATTTTCTACGAAATCTTGCCAATATTAAGAAGCCCTGTCTTAATTCTCTAAAGGTAAATAAATGAAATATTGAAATAAAAATATTCAGTAAAAAGATTATTTTGATTAATTGCATTAAAAATCAAACATAATAAAAACTATTTAAGGAGGATAGTAACAATCTTGATAAAACTATATTGCATGTGCCAAATTCAAAGCATCTTGTTTAATGTATTGTAAAATGAGTTTCCCTGACTGCTAGTGGCCTGAAAAGAGGTGCTCTATTTAGGTAGCTGAACTTTCACCACTAGATATGGTCACGGTGTATTCTCAAAAACCTTTTCCCAAGCAGATCTTAGTGTTTTTTTCTCTCAAACTGTAAGGTGATGAGATAAAATATGCAAAACATTTATAACCTTAATAGAAAAACACATGTATATGAAAATTGAGGGGATTGTAAAATAATATAAGCTGAAAGAGTAATCTGATTTGTATATGCTGCAGTATTTACATTTTAAAGTGTGCTCATGCTCTCTGCTAATTTGATTTTCCCGGTTAAGTTTTCCTTTCCGGCAAGTTGCATTACTTTCTTTGGGAGACATCTCACAACTTGCAGAGAGGGCTCATTATCTTTGAAAATTCCCTGAGGGCAGTCCCTGTAATTGTCAGTGTGGCTTTTCACTTCTAGCAAAGGCCCTTAAAGCAAACAACTGAAAATTAAAATTTTAGTACCTCTCTCTCCTATCCCCACCCCAACAGGGAAGTATGAGAGGAACTTTAGGGTCAGGCGAGTAAGACTTGAGAAAACATACAAAATAGAAAATAGTACATTAAATGGACATCAATCAGATATAGTAAGGAAGCATAAACACTCTCAAAGTGTAAAGCACTTTTAGCGCAGGTCTCACCATCTGGGTAAATTAGCAGCCTCCCAGCAAGCTATCCTCTTGGTATTATTGACCTCTAATCTGTAATAAAGTCAAACACAAAGAAACACATCAATGGTTTATTAACTTGTTTACAAACAGTCAATATGGAAAGCAAATAAACTCACATTGTAAGTGCACTTAAACAGTTTTAATCTTACAGTCTGGGATTGTCAGCCAGCTGTTTTCTCTGCTGATCACGTTTTCTTCTCTAGGTAATGGACTTCCAAAATGGAGGATGTAAAGAAAAAGTATTCAAAGTGAGTTGGCATTAAAATACTCCTTTCAAGGAATCTTTCATTGAATGAATAAAAAACAAAAACAACTATGCATTTCTCAACATAAAAGTTGTTTTATCAGGCTGATCTATCTTTTACAAACAACCAACTCACTGTTTAAAAAACAACTCTCTGATATGAGTGTAATATGTATTACAAATTTAACATAACCAATCCCTATAGGTTAATTTCACTTAAAATGGCAGCTCCCATTGTAATACAAAGCTTCATAGCTAATGTGATGTTTGAACCTCACTTTCATTTTCCGCAAAAAATCACTCTATTTCACTAAAGATGGAGACCTGTAGAACCTCATAGCCAATGGGATATTCTATTTAACTAAAGATGTCAGCTACTATTTTTTAGGTCTGATATGGCTATTGGGCGACAGAGGAGCTGTAGAGGGTCTGATTTGACATGTACTGTATATTTTACTAACATGATGGCTGCAGAGCCAAAAGTACAATCTGATGTTTGGTCTTTATTATTACGATTATTATATATAAGTATTTGTTCTTTATTTTTAAGTGATGCGCTAACATTAGTGCGGGACGTTATAACTAATGCACATATTACATACTGAAGGTAAAAGGCTGAGCTCAAACGAAAACAGAACCTCCGCTAGAAGAATTAGAGCAACTGGAGACCTAGAGTAAACTGTAAACATTTCGGAAAACATATGTATAAATACATTATTTAATAAAAAACTATCAACTAAATATTTAAAAAATGTTGAAAGATATATGGTTTATGACAAGGTGTTTGACAAGAAAAGGCTATAATGAGTGTGTGTGTGTATATATATATATATATATATATATACAGGTGAAACTCAAAACATTAGAATATCGTGCAAAAGTTCATTTATTTCACTAATGCAACTTAAAAGGTGAAACTAATATATGAGATAAACTCATTACATTCAAAGCAAGATAGTTCAAGCTGTGATTTGTCATAATTGTGATGATTATGGCTTACAGCTAGTGATGTAGCGAACATAAAAATTTGGGTTTGCGAACGGCGAATGCGAACTTCTGCAAAAGTTTGCGAACGGGCGAACCGGACGAACCGCCATAGACTTCAATAGGCAGGCGAATTTTAAAACCCACAGGGACTCTTTCTGGCCACAATAGTGATGGAAAAGTTGTTTCAAGGGGACTAACACCTGGACTGTGGCATGCCGGAGGGGGATCCATGGCAAAACTCCCATGGAAAATTACATAGTTGATGCAGAGTCTGGTTTTAATCCATAAAGGGCATAAATCACCTAACATTATAAAATATGAGGAAAAAATGGAAAAAAACACACTTTTTCTATCTTTCACCCCCAAAATCTGTTACACATCTACAACCACCAAAAAACAACCATGCTAAATAGTTTCTAAATTTTGTCCTGAGTTTAGAAATACCCAATGTTAACATGTTCTTTGCTTTTTTTGCAAGTTATAGGGAAATAAATACAAGAAGCACTTTGCTATTTCAAAACCACTTTTTTTCAAAATGAGCGCTAATTACATTGGAACCCTGATATCTGTCAGGAATACCTGAATATCCCTTGACATGTATATATAGACATCTCAAAGTATTTTTGGTATATTTCATGCCACCATTTCACCGCCAAATGCGATCAAATAAAAAAAAATTGTTCACTTTTTCACAAACTTTAGGTTTCTCACAGAAATTATTTACAAACAACTTATGCAATTATGGCATAAATGCTTGTAAATGCTTCTCTGGGATCCCCTTTGTTCAGAAATAGCAGACTTATATGGCTTTGGCGTTGCTTTTTGGTAATTAGAAGGCTGCTAAATGCCACTGCGCACCACACGTGTTTTATGCCCAGCAGTGATGGGGTTAATTAGGGAGCATGTAGGGAGCTTGTAGAGTTAATTTTAGCTTAAGTGTAGTGTAGTAGACAACCCAAAGTATTGATCTAGGCCCATTTTGGTATATTTAAAGCCACCATTTCACCGCCAAATGCGATCAAATTTAAAAAAAACTTTAATTTTTTCGCAATTTTAGGTTTCTCACTGAAATTATTTACAAACAGCTTGTGCAATTATGGCACAAATGGTTGTAAATGCTTCTCTGGGATCCCCTTTGTTTAGAAATAGCAGACATATATGACTTTGGCATTGCTTTCTGGTAATTAGAAGGCCGCTAAATGCTGCTGCGCATCACACGTGTATTATGGCTAGCAGTGAAGGGGTTAATTAGGTAGTTTGTAGAGAGCTTGCAGGGTTAATTTTAGCTTTAGTGTAGAGATCAGCCTCCCACCTGACACATCAGACCCCCTGATCCCTCCCAAACAGCTCCCTTACCTCCCCCACCCCAAAATTGTCCCCGCCATCTTAAGTACTGGCAGAAAGTCTGCCAGTACTAAAATAAAAGGTTTTTAATTTTTTTTAGCATATTTACATATGATGTGGTATAGCATCCCCCCTTAGCCCCCAACCTCCCTGATCCCCCCCAAAACAGCTCTCTAACCCTCCCCATTTGCCTTATTGGCGGCCATCTTGGGTACTGGCAGCTGTCTGCTATTATTTCACAGTCAAAAAAGTGTTGTTTTTTTTAAATGTACACTACTGTTACACCAGATATGAGTGGTGGCACTGGGCAAGTGGGCACAGTATACGCTGTGAGCCTGACACACGCTGGCAGGCAGGCAACTGCAATTAGATTACACAGGGAAAAAAAAAAAAAGCAGACTGATGTTCTAGCCCTAAAAAGGGCTTTTTGGGGTGCTGTCCTTACAGCAGAGATCAGATGAGTCCTTCAGGACTGTAGTGGACACTGAATACACTAGCCTAGCTATCGATTTCCCTATTAAATCAGCAGCAGCTACACTGTCCCTCCTCTCACTAAGAATACAGCTTCCGAATGAATCTAAAATGGATGCTGTCCAGGAGGTTGGAGGGTCTGGGAGGGAGGGTCTGCCGCTGATTGGCTGGAATGTGTCTGCTGACTGTGAGGTACAGGGTCAAAGTTTACTCAATGATGATGAATAGGGGGCGGATCGAACATCGCATATGTTCGCCCGTCGCGGCGAACGCGAACAAGCTATGTTCGCCGGGAACTATTCGCCGGCGAACTATTCGCGACATCACTACTTACAGCTCATGAAAACCCCAAATCCACAATCTCAGAAAATTAGAATATTGTGAAAAGGTGAAATATTCTAGGCTCAAAGTGTCCCACTCTAATCAGCTAATTAAGCCATAACACCTGCAAAGGGTTCCTGAGCCTTTAAATGGTCTCTCAGTCTGGTTCAGTAGGAATCACAATCATGGGAAAGACTGCTGACTTGACAGTTGTGCAGAAAACCATCATTGACACCTTCCATAAGGAGGGAAAGCCTCAAAAGGTAATTGCAAAAGAAGTTGGATGTTCCCAAAGTGCTGTATCAAAGCACATTAGTAGAAAGTTATGTGAAAGGGAAAAGTGTGGAAGAAAAATCTGCACAAGCAGCAGGGATGACCGCAGCCTGGAGAGGATTGTCAGGAAAAGGCCATTAAAAAGTGTTGGGGACTTTCACAAGAGCCACCACACACAGATGGATCCTGGATATGGGGTTCAAATTTCGTATTCCTCTTGTCAAGCCACTCCTGAACAACAAACAACGTCAGAAGCATCTTACCTGGGCTAAAGAAAAACAGACCTGGTCTGTTGCTCAGTAGTCCAAAGTCCTCTTTTCTGTTGAGAGCAAATTTTGCATCTCATTTGGAAACCAATGACCCAGACTATGGAGAAAGAATGGAGAGGCACACACTGCAAGATGCTTGAAGTCCAGTGTGAAGTTTCCACAGTCTGTGTTGATTTGGGGAGCCATGTCATCTGCTGGTGTTGGTCCACTGTGCTTCATTACGTCCAGGGTCAACGCAGCCGTCTACCAGGAGATTTTGGAGCACTTCATGCTTCCTTCTGCAGACAAGCTCTATGGGGATGCTGACTTCATTTTCCAGCAGGACTTAGCACCTGCCCACACTGCCAAAAGCACCAAAACCTGGTTTGTATGCTTGATACACCCCCCCTGATGACGTCAGACGGCTATGCAAATTAGCCATGCTCGCTGACACCGCTGACACAGACGCAGGACTGTGTTGATCCGCGCCTGTTTTTGAAACTTCTAACTGACATATCTTGTCTCTAGCTCCCTCTCTGCAACACGCTGCAATCACTTTGACAGTATCTATCACATCTCATGCCAAGTAAGTTACCTGAACTAGAGACATTGCTGGCTGGTAGAGATATATATATATTTTTTCCCCTTTGAGATATAAATAGCGATCTTACGTTGCTGACTCTTTGTATGTATTGCAATCACACTGCTTTGAAATTATCTATATTACCCCTTAAGCTCAGTAGTCGGTAATGGTGTGATGACACCCTCTTTCTCTCTAAGATTAGTCTATGGATGCTATACGATATACCTACTGATGTTCAACAGTTGACACACATATCTACATGCTTGCCTAAATCTTGACATACATGTTTTTTTGGCTATGAGCCCTTTTCCTCTACTTGTCCTTTTTCTCTACTTGTCCTTTGTTTACTGAGAAGTATGTTTTACTGAGAGATACTGATGCACTAATGTTTAAATGCTGATATACTGCCTAGGTCCTGCAACTATCTTTTATTGAGCGCTGTTTCCTATAGACTGCCTTTATTGATGTTAAGTTGTTTCTTTGTGGTAGCTATTTCAGTATGTCACACATCACATTGTAGGGGGACATTTTATTTCTTTGGGTGCACCTTGAGTGTTTTAGGTGCTACTCATATGTCATGTCATTTATTGTTTGAGAATAGTTTTAAGATACACTTATATGGTTTGCACAATTATACTGTTTTTAACTATCACATTAGTAAAGGCAGGAATATTGTTAATTAGGTGATTCACCTGTTGTCATGGTTACATATGTTTTGGCGCAATTTCACTAATTGTATGATGGGAGGGGCTATGTTGCTTTATATTGCACACTGTTCATTTGCACTGTTGCCTGGTCTGAGGAAGGGGTCTGCGTACCCCGAAACGTCACCTTAATAAAAAAAATTTTATTTTATATACCAAATCCATTGAGTGCAGTCCTCTTCTATAATGGATTATTGATATACCTGACTTGGCACCCTGGTTGATGTCCCTATTGCATTGTGAGTGCAGACACACATGGAAGTTATATATATATATATATATATATATATATATATATATATATACACACACACACATACACTCATGGCCAAAAAATTGTTTAGGCATTCTAATGTTTATTTCTTTTGTTCGCATTGGTATGACACAAAAAAGTGGAGAAAAAAAGCCAAATCTGACACATTCTTCGCAAAACTCCAAAATGGACTGGACAAAATTATTTGTACCTTCTCAAAATTGTAAGAAATAATTTAATTCCAAGTTTGTGATGCTCCTGTAATTTGTAAATAAACTCACCTGTATCAATTAACGGGTGCTGACAAGAAAACACACCGGCAACCAGTTAAAATGGTGAAAAATGTATTCAACCTTTATGTTGTGTGTCTCTGTGTGCCACACTGAACATGGAGAAGAGAAAGAGCTGCAAATAATTGTCCGAGCATTTGAGAACAAAATTTGTGGAAAAGCATGGACAATCTCAGGTTACAAGTCCACCTCCAGAGATCTTAATGTTCCTGTGTCCACCATGCACAACATTGTCAGGACGTTTACAGCCCATGGCACTGTTGTTAATCTCTCTGGACGTGGACGAAAGAGAAAAATTGATCAAAGATGGCAACAAAGGATTGTTCGAATGGTAGATAAAGAACCTCGATCAACTTCCAGACAAATTTAAGCTCACCTTCAGGCACAGGGTACAAATGTGTAAGCTTGCACTATATGTTGCCACATGAATGAAAAAGGACGCTATGGTAAGAGACCCAGGAGGACCCCACTGCTGACACAGAAACATAAAAAAGTCAGATTGGAGTTTGCCAAAACTTACCTGAGGAAGCCAAAATCCTTTTGGGAGAATGTGCTGTGGACAGACGAAACAAAATTACAGCTTTTTAGTAATGCCCATCATTCTACTGTTTTCAGAAAAAGAAATAAGAAATAAGGCTTTTAAAGAAAAGAATACAGTCCCTACAGCCAAACATGGTGGAGGTTCACTGATGTTTAGGGGTTGCTTTGCACCGGATGTCTTGATTGTGTGCATCGCATTATGAAATCTGAAGATTACAAAATAATTCTGTGGTGCAATGTAGGGCCCAGTGTCAGGCTGTTCCGTCTTGTCAGTGGCTCTGCGTTCCCTACGGCGGCTGTTGCCATGGTTGCGGTGATTGTTGTGGCGATGACGTCATCGCCACATGCCGCTTCTGGCCTCTGATGCCGCTCTCCAGTTTGATCTTCTTGGCGCGAACCTGCCAATAATTTTGACCAGTCCATTTGTGGAGTTTTGCGTGGAATGTGTCTTTGGCTTTCTTTTTCCACTTTTTTTGTGTCATACCAATGCAAACAAAAAGAAATAAACATGAGAATGCCTAAACATTTGTAATTGCAACATTTTTCTGGGCGAAGTTGTGCATTATCTGACAGAAATGCAGGGGTGGCAATATTTTTGGCCATGACTGTATATGTTTATATGTGTGTACATATGCATATGGTTTATTTGTGTGTACATATGCATTTATATGTGTATATATGTATTTGCAGACATATAAACACATACATAAACACACACACACACACACACATATATATATATATATATATATATATATATATATATATATAGGAGCACTTTGCAGTCAAGTAGATGAAAACAGGAAAAATCATATTTATGCAATATTAATTTCTAATAAAGTGTTGTACTGTGTATTTACTGTAAATATTATACAGTCCAATGTTCTGCACCTAGCAGAATATGGTCTATGTATTTTTAAATAGACATTCATATATATATATATATATATATATATATATATATATATATATATATATATACTGTATATATCTCTGTTAATATCTATACCTATACCTAATCATATATATATATATATATATATATATATATGTATATACATATATTTGTTCAAAAATTCATCAGATATATATTTAAATATCTCTTTAAGAATAATTAGAACATATTCTGATATGTCCACAACATTGAATTATGAAATATGTAATATTATCTTCTTATGTTGTGCTTTTAAGTAACTGTGATTGTGTTTGAAGTCTATAGGGGAGTGCAATTTTACTTTCATGACTTCTCAAACTCTATTTGTTACTGCGACATTACGAATGCGAGATTGCAAACATTTTACTTTTAACTCATAATACGAGCTCAAATATCCGAGCGCAAAAAAATGACTTCTAGTGGTTTTAAAGCTCGAACACAAATGCAAACTACCGCTCCACTTGTAATCTAGCCCTGTTTAATAAGTAGACTTGCTAAGGGGAGCAGATTAGTTCGATGGATTCTTTTTGGGAGAATCAGCTGAGAAAGAGGTCTAACATTAACATCTGTGAAAATCTTACAATGGCCTAATGGCTGGGGAAATTGATATATCAAACAGATTCGTAGAAGCTAACATAACTTTAATAGCCAAGCCAGGAAGAGACCCAACTCTGAGAGAGTCGTACAGACCTATTTCGCTCCTAAATAGCAGCTATAAAACTCTGACCAAAATTCTAGCAAATAGGTTAACGAGAGTCTTGCAATCCCTACACAAAGACCAGACAGGATTTGTTAAAGGCCGTTCCTCTGTCTCTAACATTAGAAAGCTTCAGATGATTCTTTCTCATTACTGGGTTAATTATAAAAAACTAGAAGTACCTTCTCCGCTTCCTGAGGCATGCCTTTTATCCGTGGATGCGGAGAAGGCTTTTGATAAAGTCTTATGGGAACATCTATTTTACTCACTTGAGAAATTTGGAATCCGAGGGAATTTTGTACAAATGATCAAACTGCTTTATTCTGAGCCTGGGGCAGCATTGATTATTAATGGAGGAGTGTCTGACCCATTTAAACTAGGTAGAGGAACTAGACAGGCATGCCCTCTATCCCCACTTTTGTTCGACCTGGCTTTGGAGCCGCTGGCTATAAAGATTAGAAAGACTATACAGGGCCTTAAGATAGGGAAGGAAACAATAAATATGTCCCTGCTGGATTTTGTATACTCTTCAGATGCTGCCACTTATGCTGACAAAGTCAGATCTTAATACCCTTAATGGGGCGATCCTGGCCTTAGTCTGGAACAAAAAAAAACACAGGGTAAGCTTACAAAAATTAACAACTACAAGAGGACAGGGAGGGTTCGGATTACCTTATATCAAACTGTATAACTGGGCTACGTCTGGAAAGATAGTGTTAGACTGGTTGACGGGAGAAGGTTGTTTTACACACCCAAAATTGGAACAAGCACTGATAGCCCCTATGTCATTGGAAATGTTACCACATCTCACTAGAATACAGGCAGAAAAGACAGTAGGTCTACACTTACCCCTTATCGAGCCATTGAGAGCATGGCAAAAAATATGCAAATGGTTAAACATAGATTGTACATATTCTAAACATCTTCCCCTAAGAGGAAATCCTAACTTTATAGTAGGCTATTCTACCAAGCCCTTTCTGTTATGGTACGAGAAGGGCCTAAAGATGGTTAGTCAAATGTTAAAGATGGGAGCGAGGGAAATTAAATCATTTTGGGAACTGCAGAGGGAGTTTGATATACCGACTACACATCACTATGCATACCTTCAAACCAAGCATTATATCAATCAGATACTTAGAGATTTACCGTCCTTAATGGGAAACCCGGGTCTAGAGGCTACTGTCTCACTATTCAAAAATGGTATGCATTCTATCTCTTTGTTTTACAGAACGTTACTATATGATATTGAGAAACATACTATAGATGAAATGGTTTCGATATGGTCAGCCACTCTCGGTAGAGTGGTTACAAACCAGATGATTATTGATAGCTTTCGAGATATTAGCAGGGCAACCCTGGCCGCAGATCTTAGAGAAGCTCATACAAAAATGCTCCACCAGACTTATATAATCCCGAAGGTTCTTAAGAAATGGAATGTAGCAATACCCAATATATGCCCAAAATGTCAATTCCCAGATTTGGATATACTTCATTTTATATTCAGTTGTCCACATATTAAAAAATACTGGGCTCAGATAGCATATTGGATTAAGGTCCTTACCTTAATTAACACTCCTTTGAGAGAGGAACAAATCTTATTCCTGCGGCTAGATAATACTCCAACAGCAGTAAAACCTTTTATTGTTAATGTAATTATTTTGGCAAAGAAACTAATCCTGAAGTATTGGCCCTCCAACAAAATTCCGAAGCTAAATGAGTTGAAAAACCTCATCCTCTCACAACTCACTAAAGAAAAATGGGACACATTAGAAGATCCAAATAAAAGAACAGCTAAATTTTTTAAATTTCAATAAATTTTTATTAGTTTTCAATTTTTTCCAAAACAATACAACAAGTAGACAAATACAGTTCGTGCCAATAATCAAAAAAGAAAGAAAGAAAAAGAGAAAAAAAAAAAAGGGAAAAGCATCTGCGGTATATGGCATTCATATAAATAACATATCTAGATTCTCTAGATCTTTTATTTCACATACTTTTTAAGCCACCACATTATTATCTGCTATCTGTATTGTTCTATCTTTATAGATTATATAAATAAAGAAAGGCAATAGTGTTTGGGGAAAATGGGGGAGGGTAGGAAGGGGAAAGAGTAAGAAAGTGTATCCAGTTCCCACTAGTGTATGTCTAGTCTGAGTGTATATTAAACTAGGGATGATTTACCATGTTCCCAAATAAAGAGTAAGTCATTAATAAAGTCGTGTTTGCCGATATAGGTGTAGTGATGTTTTTCTAGTGTTATAATATGGTCTGTCTCAGCTAGCCATTGTGTTTGAGTGGGTATTTCTTGGCTCTTCCATAGACGAGGGATTAGTCTTTTTGCACTTGTTAGCATCAGTTGGAGAAGTTTCGTGCGGTAAATACAATGTATTGGTGGAAGGATATTGAGCATAATATGTTTACTATTGAGAGAGATATTTGTTCCTAGTATTTTATTAATACCCCTTTCTATTTGTGACCAGAATTCTGTCAGAAGTGGGCAATCCCACCATATGTGAGTTAAGCTGCCTGTCCCACCACAGCGCCTCCAGCATGCTGAGGAAGTGGTCGGATAAATGTATCTAAGACGCTGTGGTGTCAGGTACCAGCGGGAGAGTATTTTATAGTTCAGCTCGGTTAGTAACACCGAAGTGGAAGCAGAGTGTGTAGCTTTAAAACTGTTTTTCCAGTCCTCATTCGTGATCTCTTCTAGTCCCTCAGCTTCCCATTTCTTTAAGAAAGTAGGACTACGGTCAGGAAAAGATCCTCTCAATAGCTTATATGTCAATGAAAGCAATGATCTTTGGTAGTCGGGATTAATACATATCTTTTCGAATACAGTCAAAGGTCTAAATATGTGATCTTTGTGTGTGTTGTTGTGAAGCGCTTGCCTTATCTGAAGGTATGAGAACCAACCATGAAAGGGTGCTCCTAGTTTGTCGTTTAACTCAGTTCTGTCCTTAAACTTTCCTGATTCTAATAAAAGATATATTGGCAAGTTACGTAAATGTTTCTCAGAGTTCCGATGAATAAAGGAAACCCCTTCTAAAAATAGCCGGTTGCCTAGTAAGGGAGTGAGAGGCGAAACTGGGGTGGAGATTACAGTATCATGGGTTAGGACTGAATCCCAGATTTCTAGAGTGGCCTTAATATAGGCATTCTGGTATGCCTGTGGTGGTCTGTGAATTTTAGGTAACCAAGCTATATCTCTCATTTGGTCTATTCCAATAAGGGAGCTCTCCACTTGTACCCAGAGGTCTGATTGTCGGGAATGAGTCCAGGAGATCACCCTGGATAGGTGTACCGCCTTGTAGTAGTTTAAGAGGTTTGGTACACTAAGACCGCCATCTTCTTTATGCATGTATAGTGTGTGCTGGGAAACTCTAGGTTTTTTGTAGGACCATATGAATGAATTGATCATTTTCTGTTGCGACCTTAGATATGAGATAGGCAGGGCCATCGGTAGTGTCCGGAAGAGAAATAGGTATTTGGGTATTATCATCATTTTGATAGTGTTCACTCGTCCGAACCAAGAAAGATGTCCCTGCCTATGCCATCCCTCCAGAAAGTTTTTGATAGTTTTTTGTAGACTGATATAATTGCACCGAAAGAGGTCTGTGTTGTTCTGGGGAAGATTTAAACCTAAGTATTTAAGTTTGTCTGTAACACGAAATGGCGTGTGTTTCTTTATAAAGTCAATATCTTGCTGGGGGAGGTTCGATAGCATTATGCCTGATTTTTCCATATTTATAGAAAAGTTAGAGACCTGCCCATATTCCTCTAGAGTTTTTACCAAGGCAGGAAGGGTAGTGGAAGGTGACTGGAGAGTGAAGATCACATCATCCGCGAATAAAAGGCACTTTTGGTTTACTTGATTATATTGCAAGCCTAGTATATCTTTATTTTCTCTGATTTTTATTGCAAGGATTTCGATAGTTATTGCAAATAGTAAAGGCGACAGAGGGCAACCCTGACGGGTTCCGTTTGTTATATGAAAAGGCTGCGAAAGGGTTCCATTCACTCGGACTCTGGCTTGGGGGTTTGAGTACAACGCCTGAATTCTTGTAATGAAAGCTTCCGAGAAGCCGAACTTCGACAGAGCCCCCCACATAAACTGCCAGTTGACCCTGTCGAAGGCCTTTTCGGCGTCGGATGACAGAAGCGCTAGAGGTGTCCCATTTTCTTTTGTACACTGCAGGGATTGCAACACTCTAATTGTGTTGTCCTTTGCCTCTCTTCCCCTTACGAAGCCAACTTGATCTGGGTGTACGATCTTAGGTAAAATTGCATTAAGGCGGTTAGCGAGAATTTTTGCATATATCTTTATATCAGTATTCAAAAGTGAGATGGGTCTATAATTACCCGCCAGGGTCCCCTCTCTGTCTGCCTTCGGTATCACTGTAATTATGGCGTCTAGTAAAGAGGAAGAAAAAGTCTCTCCCTTATCTACAGATGTAAAGAGTGCATGTAGTGGGGAGCAGAGATGAGCCTGAAATAATTGGTAGAATTTGGCAGTTAATCCGTCGGGTCCAGGGGATTTACCATTTGGGAGTGTCTTAATAGTGTTTGCTATTTCTTGGATAGTTATTGGGGCGTCTAGCCCTTGGCAATCTACCTCTGAGATACAAGGGGTCTCCAGAGAAGCAAGGTAATGAGAAATATTTTTAGTAGTCTCCTGGGTGGTGTTGGAGTTGATGTTATAGAGCTTTGTATAATATGAAACAAACGTGTCTGCTATTTCTTCATGTTTGCTGACCGGCCCTCTAGCTGGGTGTATGATAGTCCTAATAAACGAATGAATCTGTCTTCTTTTGAGTGATCTAGCTAACAAGCGCCCCGCTTTATTACTTTCTGCGAAAAACTTGGCTTTGGTTGTTAAAGCCCTCAGGTGGGCTTTTTGGGTTAGATAATTATTAAGGGCTTCCCTTGCTAGCTTAAGGTCAGTGAGCTTTTGGTCTGAAGTTGGATCTACCTTGTGTGCTTTATCAGCTGTGTTCAAATTGTCAGTCAGCGAGGTGAATTGAGTTTTCCCCAGTTTCCGCATTCTAGCGGTGTATTTGATTAAATGTCCTCTTATGAAGCATTTATACGCCTCCCAATTATTGCCTACAGATGTGTCTTCTGGTTTGTTATGTAGGAAAAACTCCTTAGTTGCCTTAGTTACTTCTTTTACTGTTTCTTGGTTTGTCAAAATAGTTTCATCTAATCTCCAAGTCATTGTGTTTTTTGGTCTAGTTGTCCAGAGAAAGGTGGAAACGACCATACTGTGATCTGACCACGGTGTGTGTGATATAGTAGACTGGGTCAGGCTAGTTAAGAGTATTTGACTACACATGATATAATCCAGTCTGGAGTAGGAATGTTGGGGGTGAGAAAAAAAGGTGTAATCTTTCTGTGTGGGGTGTGCAATTCTCCAGGTGTCAAAAAGTGAGATGGAGTGTAAGACTTCGCAGTTGGCTTTCAGGGCTTTTTTACTAAGATATGATTTCCCTGTGGAGTTGTCTAAAGACGGGTACATGGTAAAGTTGAAGTCCCCTCCCATTATAATTGGACCTTTGGAGATGTCAAGAATAGCATTGGTAACAGATTTGAAGAAGTGGGGAGTGGGTCTAATCGGGGCGTATATATTGACGAAGGTAACTAAATTACCATAGTATAAAAGAACAGCTAAATTTATTAAAAAGTGGGAACCCTTCATATGCTCGCTTGCCCGAGAGACACAGAAACAGATTATTTATCCACTTAGAAACACTATTTATATTTTAGAAAGACAGCTCACAGGACAATGGACTTTTGACTGACGGTAGTGTGAAGAGAGGAACAAGGATACTCTTGTTATTGATTGTGGACCGTAAAATAAAGTGGGATGCATTTTGTATGATTAAGATTGTTCATATAAAATTATAGTTGGAATACCTAACTACAGTGTGTTCATTGTTCATTGTTCCCCTTCCCCTTTTTCTTTCTTTATGTGTCAGTTTAGTTTGGTTTTAGTTCAATGGAAGATTATTGTGTTTATTATAAAATGGCTGGAAGAACGGATATAAATGGACTACATAAATTCCTGACATCTTTGGTAGGAATGAATGGACTGTGAATTGAGTCTAGTATCCTCGCAATTGTGGACTCTGAAACATGTATCTTAGACCAATTGTTAAACTCATCAATGTATTGGTTTGTTCTGAAAAGCCGTAATAAAGAAAGTTTATAAAAAAACATCTGTGAAAATCTGCTGTATGTCATGCCTTATGAGAAACCTGAAGTTGAGCATTTAGGGCTAGATTATAAGTGCAAAGCAAAATATTGCTTCCGCAAAAGCAACATTTGCGCCCCACTTAGGCGCAATGCGAATGCGACCTTGCGTTCGGCTTCCATAAGCTACAAAGGGAGTCTCGTTCTCATGCCTTGAGACACGGCACAAGAACTAGTGCAGTAAAGGGGGTAAGTCGTGCAGCGATGGGCAGCAGATTGTAAATATATATGTATATGAATATATACATATATATTTATGTGTTAATATGTGTATATACATATATATTTATGTGTTAATATGTGTATATACATATATATTTATGTGTTAATATGTGTATATACAGATATATTTATGTGTTAATATGTGTATATACATATATATTTATGTGTTAATATGTGTATATACATATATATTTATGTGTTACTATGTGTATATACATATATATTTGTGTGCTAATATGTGTATATACATATATATTTATGTAAAAAATACAAAGATCCCAGCCAATGAGTCTTAGAATAAAAAGAATTTTAATTCTTCAACAAAGGATATAGAACAGTGTGATCTTTCACACTATGCAATAATAACAAAAATAGGGGAAGTGTATGATGCAAGTTCATTCAAATCCACACATACCCCATCCACCAAACACATCCGTACCAAACAATCAGCAAAAATATTAAAGAAAATGAAAAAGTTACTAACACTCCCAGGGCATCCACAGGGAGTGAAAACAGACACCACCAGACTAGGACTAATGCAATATTGTAGCCAACGTAAAGTGTCCGCTTGATCCGTACGTAACTTTGTAACATTACATATGATAAGTATGTCTCATTATATTACGGATACTCAAACTGTAACTGTGTATAGTCAATTGCAATTGTAGACAGATGACTCTGTTGTCGATATGTTTAAACAGTCACAGAAAAAACGACATGCTACAGCATTTATAATCCTTAGTGAATGAGTCCTGGAGAGACCTCAATAGCGTATCTTGTAGCTGTATCAATGTTATGAGTCTAATGTCCCTCCAAACTGTCATGCGTCTGGCCATAAGTAGTATAATAGGGAGATATATTTGTAATTCTGGCCCAACCTCACACTCTAGAAACTTCACTCATGGTATCGTATACAGCACCATATATACAGTTCCTTGCTGCAAAAGAATGTAGTACAACCCACAGTAACATATGCAGGAGCTGCGAGTATCTCATACCCTTGTGGCAGCTAGTAACCTCTGACTTGCACAGGTCGAAGAACAGACATGGATAACAGTGTTAATAAAAAGAGAGAAGCGCTCAACCTGGGAACGAACAATAGCATAATAGCTTGTTCTATGGCTAGTTACCACCCAAGAAGCAGCCTCTTTTTGCTCAACATGTGCCTTTCACAGAGAAAAACTTTCCTGAAGCATATCAGTCTGATCCTGACTTCACAGTACAGTCCAGCCCCGAAATACCAGGCAATCCTTCTCTGAACGAGAGAAACAGCAAAACCCCAGACGTATGTTTCGGCCTATTGTGGGCCTCGTCAGTGAGGTGCAGCCATATCCCTCTAGGCACACTGAGCAACGGGTCCACGTCTGGATTCCCGCATCACACTTAGGGAGACTTCCCAAAATGTCATAATTTGCATAAATAAAAAGAGAGAAGCGCTCAACCTGGGAACGAACAATAGCATAATAGCTTGTTCTATGGCTAGTTACCACCCAAGAAGCAGCCTCTTTTTGCTCAACATGTGCCTTTCACAGAGAAAAACTTTCCTGAAGCATATCAGTCTGATCCTGACTTCACAGTACAGTCCAGCCCCGAAATACCAGGCAATCCTTCTCTGAACGAGAGAAACAGCAAAACCCCAGACGTACGTTTCGGCCTATTGTGGGCCTCGTCAGTGAGGTGCAGCCATATCCCTCTAGGCACACTGAGCAACGGGTCCACGTCTGGATTCCCGCATCACACTTAGGGAGACTTCCCAAAATGTCATAATTTGCATAAATAAAAAGAGAGAAGCGCCCAACCTGGGAACGAACAATAGCATAATAGCTTGTTCAATGGCTAGTTACCACCCAAGAAGCAGCCTCTTTTTGCTCAACATGTGCCTTTCACAGAGAAAAACTTTCCTGAAGCATATCAGTCTGATCCTGACTTCACAGTACAGTCCAGCCCCGAAATACCAGGCAATCCTTCTCTGAACGAGAGAAACAGCAAAACCCCAGACGTACGTTTCGGCCTATTGTGGGCCTCGTCAGTGAGGTGCAGCCATATCCCTCTAGGCACACTGAGCAACGGGTCCACGTCTGGATTCCCGCATCACACTTAGGGAGACTTCCCAAAATGTCATAATTTGCATAAATAAAAAGAGAGAAGCGCTCAACCTGGGAACGAACAATAGCATAATAGCTTGTTCTATGGCTAGTTACCACCCAAGAAGCAGCCTCTTTTTGCTCAACATGTGCCTTTCACAAAGAAAAACTTTCCTGAAGCATATCAGTCTGATCCTGACTTCACAGTACAGTCCAGCCCCGAAATACCAGGCAATCCTTCTCTGAACGAGAGAAACAGCAAAACCCCAGACGTACGTTTCGGCCTATTGTGGGCCTCGTCAGTGAGGTGCAGCCATATCCCTCTAGGCACACTGAGCAACGGGTCCACGTCTGGATTCCCGCATCACACTTAGGGAGACTTCCCAAAATGTCATAATTTGCATAAATAAAAAGAGAGAAGCGCTCAACCTGGGAACGAACAATAGCATACTAGCTTGTTCTATGGCTAGTTACCACCCAAGAAGCAGCCTCTTTTTGCTCAACATGTGCCTTTCACAGAGAAAAACTTTCCTGAAGCATATCAGTCTGATCCTGACTTCACAGTACAGTCCAGCCCCGAAATACCAGGCAATCCTTCTCTGAACGAGAGAAACAGCAAAACCCCAGACGTACGTTTCGGCCTATTGTGGGCCTCGTCAGTGAGGTGCAGCCATATCCCTCTAGGCACACTGAGCAACGGGTCCACGTCTGGATTCCCGCATCACACTTAGGGAGACTTCCCAAAATGTCATAATTTGCATAAATAAAAAGAGAGAAGCGCCCAACCTGGGAACGAACAATAGCATAATAGCTTGTTCAATGGCTAGTTACCACCCAAGAAGCAGCCTCTTTTTGCTCAACATGTGCCTTTCACAGAGAAAAACTTTCCTGAAGCATATCAGTCTGATCCTGACTTCACAGTACAGTCCAGCCCCGAAATACCAGGCAATCCTTCTCTGAACGAGAGAAACAGCAAAACCCCAGACGTACGTTTCGGCCTATTGTGGGCCTCGTTAGTGAGGTGCAGCCATATCCCTCTAGGCACACTGAGCAACGGGTCCATGTCTGGATTCCCGCATCACACTTAGGGAGACTTCCCAAAATGTCATAATTTGCATAAATAAAAAGAGAGAAGCGCTCAACCTGGGAACGAACAATAGCATAATAGCTTGTTCTATGGCTAGTTACCACCCAAGAAGCAGCCTCTTTTTGCTCAACATGTGCCTTTCACAAAGAAAAACTTTCCTGAAGCATATCAGTCTGATCCTGACTTCACAGTACAGTCCAGCCCCGAAATACCAGGCAATCCTTCTCTGAACGAGAGAAACAGCAAAACCCCAGACGTACGTTTCGGCCTATTGTGGGCCTCGTCAGTGAGGTGCAGCCATATCCCTCTAGGCACACTGAGCAACGGGTCCACGTCTGGATTCCCGCATCACATTTAGGGAGACTTCCCAAAATGTCATAATTTGCATAAATAAAAAGAGAGAAACGCTCAACCTGGGAACGAACAATAGCATAATAGCTTGTTCTATGGCTAGTTACCACCCAAGAAGCAGCCTCTTTTTGCTCAACATGTGCCTTTCACAGAGAAAAACTTTCCTGAAGCATATCAGTCTGATCCTGACTTCACAGTACAGTCCAGCCCCGAAATACCAGGCAATCCTTCTCTGAACGAGAGAAACAGCAAAACCCCAGACGTACATTTTGGCCTATTGTCGGCCTCGTCAGTGAGGTGCAGCCATATCCCTCTAGGCACACTGAGCAACGGGTCCACGTCTGGATTCCCACATCACACTTAGGGAGACTTCCCAAAATGTCATAATTTGCATAAATAAAAAGAGAGAAGCGCTCAACCTGGGAACGAACAATAGCATAATAGCTTGTTCTATGGCTAGTTACCACCCAAGAAGCAGCCTCTTTTTGCTCAACATGTGCCTTTCACAGAGAAAAACTTTCCTGAAGCATATCAGTCTGATCCTGAGTTCACAGTACAGTCCAGCCCCGAAATACCAGGCAATCCTTCTCTGAACGAGAGAAACAGCAAAACCCCAGACGTACGTTTCGGCCTATTGTGGGCCTCGTCAGTGAGGTGCAGCCATATCCCTCTAGGCACACTGAGCAACGGGTCCACGTCTGGATTCCCGCATCACACTTAGGGAGACTTCCCAAAATGTCATAATTTGCATAAATAAAAAGAGAGAAGCGCTCAACCTGGGAACGAACAATAGCATAATAGCTTGTTCTATGGCTAGTTACCACCCAAGAAGCAGCCTCTTTTTGCTCAACATGTGCCTTTCACAGAGAAAAACTTTCCTGAAGCATATCAGTCTGATCCTGACTTCACAGTACAGTCCAGCCCCGAAATACCAGGCAATCCTTCTCTGAATGAGAGAAACAGCAAAACCCCAGACGTACGTTTCGGCCTATTGTGGGCCTCGTCAGTGAGGTGCAGCCATATCCCTCTAGGCACACTGAGCAACGGGTCCACGTCTGGATTCCCGCATAACACTTAGGGAGACTTCCCAAAATGTCATAATTTGCATAAATAAAAAGAGAGAAGCGCTCAACCTGGGAACGAACAATAGCATAATAGCTTGTTCTATGGCTAGTTACCACCCAAGAAGCAGCCTCTTTTTGCTCAACATGTGCCTTTCACAGAGAAAAACTTTCCTGAAGCATATCAGTCTGATCCTGACTTCACAGTACAGTCCAGCCCCGAAATACCAGGCAATCCTTCTCTGAACGAGAGAAACAGCAAAACCCCAGACGTACGTTTCAGCCTATTGTGGGCCTCGTCAGTGAGGTGCAGCCATATCCCTCTAGGCACACTGAGCAACGGGTCCACGTCTGGATTCCCGCATCACACTTAGGGAGACTTCCCAAAATGTCATAATTTGCATAAATAAAAAGAGAGAAGCGCTCAACCTGGGAACGAACAATAGCATAATAGCTTGTTCTATGGCTAGTTACCACCCAAGAAGCAGCCTCTTTTTGCTCAACATGTGCCTTTCACAGAGAAAAACTTTCCTGAAGCATATCAGTCTGATCCTGACTTCACAGTACAGTCCAGCCCCGAAATACCAGGCAATCCTTCTCTGAACGAGAGAAACAGCAAAACCCCAGACGTACGTTTCGGCCTATTGTGGGCCTCGTCAGTGAGGTGCAGCCATATCCCTCTAGGCACACTGAGCAACGGGTCCACGTCTGGATTCCCGCATCACACTTAGGGAGACTTCCCAAAATGTCATAATTTGCATAAATAAAAAGAGAGAAGCGCTCAACCTGGGAACGAACAATAGCATAATAGCTTGTTCTATGGCTAGTTACCACCCAAGAAGCAGCCTCTTTTTGCTCAACATGTGCCTTTCACAGAGAAAAACTTTCCTGAAGCATATCAGTCTGATCCTGACTTCACAGTACAGTCCAGCCCCGAAATACCAGGCAATCCTTCTCTGAACGAGAGAAACAGCAAAACCCCAGACGTACGTTTCGGCTTATTGTGGGCCTCGTCAGTGAGGTGCAGCCATATCCCTCTAGGCACACTGAGCAACGGGTCCACGTCTGGATTCCCGCATCACACTTAGGGAGACTTCCCAAAATGTCATAATTTGCATAAATAAAAAGAGAGAAGCGCTCAACCTGGGAACAAACAATAGCATAATAGCTTGTTCTATGGCTAGTTACCACCCAAGAAGCAGCCTCTTTTTGCTCAACATGTGCCTTTCACAGAGAAAAACTTTCCTGAAGCATATCAGTCTGATCCTGACTTCACAGTACAGTCCAGCCCCGAAATACCAGGCAATCCTTCTCTGAACGAGAGAAACAGCAAAACCCCAGACGTACGTTTCGGCCTATTGTGGGCCTCGTCAGTGAGGTGCAGCCATATCCCTCTAGGCACACTGAGCAACGGGTCCACGTCTGGATTCCCGCATCACACTTAGGGAGACTTCCCAAAATGTCATAATTTGCATAAATAAAAAGAGAGAAGCGCTCAACCTGGGAACGAACAATAGCATAATAGCTTGTTCTATGGCTAGTTACCACCCAAGAAGCAGCCTCTTTTTGCTCAACATGTGCCTTTCACAGAGAAAAACTTTCCTGAAGTATATCAGTCTGATCCTGACTTCACAGTACAGTCCAGCCCCGAAATACCAGGCAATCTTTCTCTGAACGAGAGAAACAGCAAAACCCCAGACGTACGTTTCGGCCTATTGTGGGCCTCGTCAGTGAGGTGCAGCCATATCCCTCTAGGCACATTGAGCAACGGGTCCACGTCTGGATTCCCGCATCACACTTAGGGAGACTTCCCAAAATGTCATAATTTGCATAAATAAAAAGAGAGAAGCGCTCAACCTGGGAACGAACAATAGCATAATAGCTTGTTCTATGGCTAGTTACCACCCAAGAAGCAGCCTCTTTTTGCTCAACATGTGCCTTTCACAGAGAAAAACTTTCCTGAAGCATATCAGTCTGATCCTGACTTCAGGAAAGTTTTTCTCTGTGAAAGGCACATGTTGAGCAAAAAGAGGCTGCTTCTTGGGTGGTAACTAGCCATAGAACAAGCTATTATGCTATTGTTCGTTTCCAGGTTGAGCGCTTCTCTCTTTTTATTTATGCAAATTATGACATTTTGGGAAGTCTCCCTAAGTGTGATGCGGGAATCCAGACGTGGACCCGTTGCTCAGTGTGCCTAGAGGGATATGGCTGCACCTCACTGACGAGGCCCACAATAGGCCGAAACGTACGTCTGGGGTTTTGCTGTTTCTCTCGTTCAGAGAAGGATTGCCTGGTATTTCGGGGCTGGACTGTACTGTGAAGTCAGGATCAGACTGATATGCTTCAGGAAAGGTTTTCTCTGTGAAAGGCACATGTTGAGCAAAAAGAGGCTGCTTCTTGGGTGGTAACTAGCCATAGAACAAGCTATTATGCTATTGTTCGTTTCCAGGTTGAGCGCTTCTCTCTTTTTATTTATGCAAATTATGACATTTTGGGAAGTCTCCCTAAGTGTGATGCGGGAATCCAGACGTGGACCCGTTGCTCAGTGTGCCTAGAGGGATATGGCTGCACCTCACTGACGAGGCCCACAATAGGCTGAAACGTACGTCTGGGGTTTTGCTGTTTCTCTCGTTCAGAGAAGGATTGCCTGGTATTTCGGGGCTGGACTGTACTGTGAAGTCAGGATCAGACTGATATGCTTCAGGAAAGTTTTTCTCTGTGAAAGGCACATGTTGAGCAAAAAGAGGCTGCTTCTTGGGTGGTAACTAGCCATAGAACAAGCTATTATGCTATTGTTCGTTTCCAGGTTGAGAGCTTCTCTCTTTTTATTTATGCAAATTATGACATTTTGGGAAGTCTCCCTAAGTGTGATGCAGGAATCCAGACGTGGACCCGTTGCTCAGTGTGCCTAGAGGGATATGGCTGCACCTCACTGACGAGGCCCACAATAGGCTGAAACGTACGTCTGGGGTTTTGCTGTTTCTCTCGTTCAGAGAAGGATTGCCTGGTATTTCAGGGCTGGACTGTACTGTGAAGTCAGGATCAGACTGATATGCTTCAGGAAAGTTTTTCTCTGTGAAAGGCACATGTTGAGCAAAAAGAGGCTGCTTCTTGGGTGGTAACTAGCCATAGAACAAGCTATTATGCTATTGTTCGTTTCCAGGTTGAGCGCTTCTCTCTTTTTATTTATGCAAATTATGACATTTTGGGTAGTCTCCCTAAGTGTGATGCGGGAATCCAGACGTGGACCCGTTGCTCAGTGTGCCTAGAGGGATATGGCTGCACCTCACTGACGAGGCCCACAATAGGCTGAAACGTACGTCTGGGGTTTTGCTGTTTCTCTCGTTCAGAGAAGGATTGCCTGGTATTTCGGGGCTGGACTGTACTGTGAAGTCAGGATCAGACTGATATGCTTCAGGAAAGTTTTTCTCTGTGAAAGGCACATGTTGAGCAAAAAGAGGCTGCTTCTTGGGTGGTAACTAGCCATAGAACAAGCTATTATGCTATTGTTCGTTCCCAGGTTGAGCGCTTCTCTCTTTTTATTTATGCAAATTATGACATTTTGGGAAGTCTCCCTAAGTGTGATGCAGGAATCCAGACGTGGACCCGTTGCTCAGTGTACCTAGAGGGATATGGCTGCACCTCACTGACGAGGCCCACAATAGGCTGAAACGTACGTCTGGGGTTTTGCTGTTTCTCTCGTTCAGAGAAGGATTGCCTGGTATTTCGGGGCTGGACTGTACTGTGAAGTCAGGATCAGACTGATATGCTTCAGGAAAGTTTTTCTCTGTGAAAGGCACATGTTGAGCAAAAAGAGGCTGCTTCTTGGGTGGTAACTAGCCATAGAACAAGCTATTATGCTATTGTTCGTTTCCAGGTTGAGCGCTTCTCTCTTTTTATTTATGCAAATTATGACATTTTGGGAAGTCTCCCTAAGTGTGATGCAGGAATCCAGACGTGGACCCGTTGCTCAGTGTGCCTAGAGGGATATGGCTGCACCTCACTGACGAGGCCCACAATAGGCTGAAACGTACGTCTGGGGTTTTGCTGTTTCTCTCGTTCAGAGAAGGATTGCCTGGTATTTCAGGGCTGGACTGTACTGTGAAGTCAGGATCAGACTGATATGCTTCAGGAAAGTTTTTCTCTGTGAAAGGCACATGTTGAGCAAAAAGAGGCTGCTTCTTGGGTGGTAACTAGCCATAGAACAAGCTATTATGCTATTGTTCGTTTCCAGGTTGAGCGCTTCTCTCTTTTTATTTATGCAAATTATGACATTTTGGGTAGTCTCCCTAAGTGTGATGCGGGAATCCAGACGTGGACCCGTTGCTCAGTGTGCCTAGAGGGATATGGCTGCACCTCACTGACGAAGCCCACAATAGGCTGAAACGTACGTCTGGGGTTTTGCTGTTTCTCTCGTTCAGAGAAGGATTGCCTGGTATTTCGGGGCTGGACTGTACTGTGAAGTCAGGATCAGACTGATATGCTTCAGGAAAGTTTTTCTCTGTGAAAGGCACATGTTGAGCAAAAAGAGGCTGCTTCTTGGGTGGTAACTAGCCATAGAACAAGCTATTATGCTATTGTTCGTTCCCAGGTTGAGCGCTTCTCTCTTTTTATTTATGCAAATTATGACATTTTGGGAAGTCTCCCTAAGTGTGATGCGGGAATCCAGACGTGGACCCGTTGCTCAGTGTGCCTAGAGGGATATGGCTGCACCTCACTGACGAGGCCCACAATAGGCTGAAACGTACGTCTGGGGTTTTGCTGTTTCTCTCGTTCAGAGAAGGATTGCCTGGTATTTCGGGGCTGGACTGTACTGTGAAGTCAGGATCAGACTGATATGCTTCAGGAAAGTTTTTCTCTGTGAAAGGCACATGTTGAGCAAAAAGAGGCTGCTTCTTGGGTGGTAACTAGCCATAGAACAAGCTATTATGCTATTGTTCGTTTCCAGGTTGAGCGCTTCTCTCTTTTTATTTATGCAAATTATGACATTTTGGGAAGTCTCCCTAAGTGTGAAGCGGGAATCCAGACGTGGACCCGTTGCTCAGTGTGCCTAGAGGGATATGGCTGCACCTCACTGACGAGGCCCACAATAGGCTGAAACGTACGTCTGGGGTTTTGCTGTTTCTCTCGTTCAGAGAAGGATTGCCTGGTATTTCGGGGCTGGACTGTACTGTGAAGTCAGGATCAGACTGATATGCTTCAGGAAAGTTTTTCTCTGTGAAAGGCACATGTTGAGCAAAAAGAGGCTGCTTCTTGGGTGGTAACTAGCCATAGAACAAGCTATTATGCTATTGTTCATTTCAAGGTTGAGCGCTTCTCTCTTTTTATTTATGCAAATTATGACTTTTTGGGAAGTCTCCCTAAGTGTGATGCGGGAATCCAGACGTGGACCCGTTGCTCAGTGTGCCTAGAGGGATATGGCTGCACCTCACTGACGAGGCCCACAATAGGCTGAAACGTACGTCTGGGGTTTTGCTGTTTCTCTCGTTCAGAGAAGGATTGCCTGGTATTTCGGGGCTGGACTGTACTGTGAAGTCAGGATCAGACTGATATGCTTCAGGAAAGTTTTTCTCTGTGAAAGGCACATGTTGAGCAAAAAGAGGCTGCTTCTTGAGTGGTAACTAGCCATAGAACAAGCTATTATGCTATTGTTCGTTTCCAGGTTGAGCGCTTCTCTCTTTTTATTTATGCAAATTATGACATTTTGGGAAGTCTCCCTAAGTGTGATGCGGGAATCCAGACGTGGACCCGTTGCTCAGTGTGCCTAGAGGGATATGGCTGCACCTCACTGACGAGGCCCACAATAGGCTGAAACGTACGTCTGGGGTTTTGCTGTTTCTCTCGTTCAGAGAAGGATTGCCTGGTATTTCGGGGCTGGACTGTACTGTGAAGTCAGGATCAGACTGATATGCTTCAGGAAAGTTTTTCTCTGTGAAAGGCACATGTTGAGCAAAAAGAGGCTGCTTCTTGGGTGGTAACTAGCCATAGAACAAGCTATTATGCTATTGTTCGTTTCCAGGTTGAGCGCTTCTCTCTTTTTATTTATGCAAATTATGACATTTTGGGAAGTCTCCCTAAGTGTGATGCGGGAATCCAGACGTGGACCCGTTGCTCAGTGTGCCTAGAGGGATATGGCTGCACCTCACTGACGAGGCCCACAATAGGCTGAAACGTACGTCTGGGGTTTTGCTGTTTCTCTCGTTCAGAGAAGGATTGCCTGGTATTTCGGGGCTGGACTGTACTGTGAAGTCAGGATCAGACTGATATGCTTCAGGAAAGTTTTTCTCTGTGAAAGGCACATGTTGAGCAAAAAGAGGCTGCTTCTTGGGTGGTAACTAGCCATAGAACAAGCTATTATGCTATTGTTCGTTTCCAGGTTGAGCGCTTCTCTCTTTTTATTTATGGATAACAGTGTTACCTACTTCAGTGCGTGTACAATTTCCAGGTGATACCGTGAGACTCGTTCATCGCTGTGTATTTGCAGTGTGGTACTTATGACTAGTGATGTCCCGAACTGTTCGCCCACGAACGGTTCACCGCGAACATAGCTTGTTCTCGTTCGCGTTTGTGGGTGATCCGCCCCTATGTGTCATCATTGAGGAAACTTTGACCCTTTATGTCACAGCCGCCTGACACATTAGAGCCAATCAACATCAGACACTCCCTCACAGACCCTCCCAGCTACTCGGAATCCGCCATTTTAGACTCATAACGACCTTGCTTTCTTAATGAGAGGACGTGTTGTGTTTTTGCTCCTGACATTAATAGGAAAAACATAGCTAGGCTAGTGTATTTACAGTCCAGAAGGACTCCACTCATCTCTGCTGCAAGCACAGCACCCCAAAAAGCCCTTTTTAAGGCTATATTTCGTGCCTTTTTTTTTTTTTTTCGTTTTTTTTTATTAGCATTTGCCTGGCTTTCAGGCTGTGTGTTTAAGGCTCACAGCATATGCTGTGATTACTGCCACCACTGATATCTCCCTAACAACGTTAGTTTAAATTTAACTAACCAAAAAATTTAATTATTTTGCTAGTGTAATTTTTTTTCATTTTCTATCAGGCCTGTGTCACACAGCATATACTCTGGTTCATTGCTCTTTGCCAGCCACCGGTGTTAATATCCGTTTATAACATTATTTTAAATTAAAAAAAATAAAAATAAAATATTTTGCTAGTGTAATCTAATTACATTTACTATCAGGCCTGTGTCTGTCAGGCTCACTAAGCATTAATATACCTCATTTTTTTTCAGTCTTTTGGTTAATTGGTCTGTGCCAGGCAGCCACCCAGCACTCATATCTTCTTCACCTTAATTTAAATATAAAAAAAAAAAAGTTTAAATTTGTTTGATAGTGTAATCTAATATAATTTTCTATCCGGCCTGTGTGTTTTGCTGACATACAGAGCCTACTGTGTTTACTTGCTGCCCTCCCTAGTCTATGAGCCACGACTCATATGTGTTTAACCTTTTTTTAATTTCCACCCCCAAAAAATAATTTCAATCATTTTTCTAGTGTAATCTAATAGTATTTTCTATCAGGCGTGTGTGTATCTGACTTACAGAGCCTACTGTTTTTAATAGCTGCCCTTCCAAGGCTATCAGCCACGACTCATATGTATGTGCTTAACCTTTTTCTTTAAATTCCCCAAAAAAAGTCTTTAAATCATTATGCTAGTGTAATCTAATTTTATTTTCTATCAGGCCTGTGTCTGTCTATCTGACTTACACAGCATACTGTTGTTAATTGCTGCCCTACGTAGCAGCCAGCCAGTGCGACCACTCATAGAGTCATATGTGCATTGCACTTCTTAACATAATTTTAATATTAAAATCTAAAATTTTAAAATATTTTGCTAGTGTAATCTAACTTAATTTTCTATCAGGCCTGTGTTTTTGTCACTTACACAGCATACTGTGTTAAATTGCTGCCCTACCTACCATCCACGACTCATATCTGCCAGCCTGTGTGCCAGGCCCAACTAGCCAATTAGTGGCACCAATCATAATTCTTGTAACAGTATATAAAAAAATAAAAATCATAATTTTTTGGACTGCAAATATTCAGTCTCCTAGTGCCATTGAATTTCATTTACCTCCTGCCTGCCACTGCCAGCCTTTTGTGCCAGGCCGTCTAGCCAACTATTTACACCAATCATAAATGTTGTCACAGACAGTATAGTTACTAATTAAAATTAAAAAAATTTTGATTGTTGATCTTAATCCTCAGTTTGCTCGTGCCATAGAATTGCACTTTTCTACTGCCTTCCAAGCCTGTGTGCCAGGCCTACTTTCAAAATATTTACACCAATCATATTTGTTGTCACAGTATTCTTAATAATTAAAAATTAAAATTTTTGGTAATAGTTGTTGTGAATGCTCAGTTTGCTGGTGCCATTGAATTGCACTTTCCTCCTGCCTTGCAGCCTGCTGTGTGCCAGGCCCACCTAGCCAATTATTGCCAGCAATCATATTTCTTTTAACAGTATTGCAAAAATTGTCAATCATCACTGTTTTGACTGTCAGTATTCAGTCTCCTAGTGTCCTTGAATTGCATTTACCTCCTGTCTGCCAGCCTTTTGTGCCAGGCCGTCTTGCCAACTATTTACACCAATCATAATTGTTGTCACAGTATAGTTACTAATTAAAATTAAAAAATTCTTAATTGTTGATCTTAATCCTCAGTTTGCTCGTGCCCTAAAATTGCACTTTTCTACTGCCTTCCAAGCCTGTGTGCCAGGCCTACTCGAAAAATATTTACACCAATCATATTTGTTGTCACAGTATTCTTAATAATTAAAAATTTAAATTTTTGGTAATAGTTGTTGTGAATCCTCAGTTTGCTGGTGCCATTGAATTGCACTTTCCTCCTGACTTGCAGCCTGCTGTGTGCCAGGCCCACCTAGCCAATTATTGCCAGCAATCATATTTCTTTTAACAGTATTGCAAAAATTGTCAATCATCACTGTTTTGACTGTCAGTATTCAGTCTCCTAGTGTCCCTCCTAGTGGGACAACGTATAAAACGACTGAAGGAGAACAACCTGTACAGACTTGCTCCTCTTTTTAGGCAGGCCAGCTCTTTGCATACATGCCCACAGACTCTGTAACGCATGCCTCTTTTAGGGAGAGGTGCAGCCATAATGCAGGGTCAGAACCTCTGCCTGCAACTGTTATACTTGATTTTGCGAAAGGAAGTAACCTTACCATGGTTCCCTGCACGCACGTATTGTTGTTATATTTTGGTGAGGGTAATCATGATGGCCATGTAGACCACCACCACTGAGAGTCCTGGAAGTAACAGGGATGAGATGAAAGAGCTAAGAATAGTAGAACTTGAAACAACAGAGTTAGCCATGGGTGTTAGTGCAAGACCGCTTGGCTTTTTTTTGGCTTTGGGTGCGGCTATTCATGCAGGCCATATAGAGCTGCCACCATTCGGTGTTGTATCAGGTATTAAACTAATAAGAACAGTACTACCAAAATACAGCCAATGAAGGGCCTTATGAAGACTGAGCCTAGGTTGGATTGTAGTATTTGGTAAGGCTAATCATGATGGTCATGTAGACCACCACCGAGAGTCCTGGAAGTAACAGGGATGATGAGATGAAAGTGCTAAGAATAGTACTACTTGAAACAACAGAGTTAGCCATGGGTGTTAATCCAAAACCGCTTGGATTTATTTTTGTATTGGGTGCGGCTAATCATGCAGGCCATATAGAGCTGCCACCATTCGGTGTTGTATCAGCTATAAAAATAATAAGAACTGTGCTATCAAAATACAGCCAATGAAGGGCCTATGAAGACTGAGCAAAGGTTGGATTGTAATATTTTGTTCGGCTAATCATGATGGCCATGTAGACCACCCATAACAGGGATGAAAGTGCTAAGAATAGTACAAATTGAAACAACCGAGTTAGCCATGGGTGTTAGTCTAAGACCACTCGGCTTTTTTTTGGGTTTGGGTGCAGCTAATCATGAAGGCCAGATAGACCTGCCACCATTTGGTGTTGTAACAGGTATTAAACTGCAAAGAACAGTACTACTTTACACAACCTACTTACCATGGGTCCCAGAGCATATGTTTGGTTATTATATTTTGTAAGGGTAATCATGCAGGCCATATAGACCTCCACCGATAGGGTGAGTATGAGTAACAGCTATTAAAATGCGAAGGACATTACTAATTAACACAACATAGTTACCATGGGTCACAGACCAAGAGCAGATGTCTTATTATTATATTTTGTATGGGTAATCATCCAGGCCGTATAGACCTTACCAAATAGGGGGAGTTACAGAGATTAAAGTGCTAAGAATGGTAGTACTTAAAACACAACCTAGTTAAAATGGGTACCAGACCGCATGTCTTATTATTATATTTTTTCAGGGTAATCAGGCAGGCCATATAGAACACCCCCGATAGGGGGGGGGGGGGGACAGGGATTAAAGTGCTAAGAAAAGTAGTAATTAACACAAGCTAGTTATCATGGGTCCAACACCGTGTGTCTTGATGTTATACTTTGTCAGGGTAATCATGCAGGCCATATAGACCTCCCTTGATAGGGGGAGTAACAGGGATTACAGTTATAAGAATAGTACTACTTAAACACAACCTAATTACCATGGGTCCAAGACCAGATGTTTTCTTATTATACTTTATCAGGCTAATCATGCAGGCCATATAGAGCTCCAACAAAAGGGAGGATAAGAGGGATTCAAGTGATAAGAAAAGTTTTACTTAACACAACAAAATTACCATGGGTCCCAGACCGCGTGTCTTGTTGTTATACTTTGTCAGGGTAATCATAACCGCCATATAGACCTCCACCAATAGGGGGAGTTACAGGGCTGAAAGTGCGAAGAACAGTACTACTTAACACAACCTAGTTGGGTCCAAGAACGCATGTTTAATTATTAGACTTTATCAGGGTAATTATATATCTAACAAATCTACCTATTTCTCTTCTATCGATTCTATCTAACTATCAATCTATGTATATCTATCTATCTATCCTATCTATCAATCTATCTTCTGTCCAGGATGTTTTGAGACAGCCACTTTGGGAATGTTAGTTGATTTAGGCCCATTATGGCTTAAAAGCAGACTCTGCATAAACTATGTAATTTTCCATGGGAGTTTTGCCAGGGATCCCCCTCCAGCATGCGACAGTCCAGGTGTTAGTACCCTTGAAACAACTTTTCCATCACTATTGTGGCCAGAAAGAGTCCTTGTAGGTTTTAAAGTTCGCCTGCCTATTGAATTCAAAATTTTAGGTTTGCGACATCACTACTTAGGACCCTCCAACGGAGAACTCTGGTCTCACCTCACATATCAGGTAAGCGTTTACCGAAGACAAATTCTGTGGCTCAGACAGCATGAAAACAGGTCTCAATGGTGGCGTCTGACTGTTCCGACGCGTGTTTTGGGACTCCGCCCCTTTCTCAAGGAATTTGCAGGTACTAGCGGGGAGGTGCTGTTTAAACTGGATTGCATGTCCCTATTGGGTAATTGCAAACACACCTCCACTCTGACATCACACTATACACATACAAATTTGTTATCATTGCCTAGTTTGAAAAAAACGGATGTATATCAGACTCACGAATAGTTGCCAGACATAACACAGTCAATAATGTACAATAAAAATAATAAATGTTGATAAAGAGCCGAATGGAGAGCAACCCGCCAGCCAGTTCTAAAAACAAAATATGTATTACAACGGAAAAAATAAAGAACGGAAGTTGGCATTTACGTGCCTGAAACTTTATAACGAGTCACAATTCAAAAATGAAGACTGCCAGTGCAAACTCAGAAATCAATATGCGATATCCGCCACAAGTAACAACTAGATTAGAGGGATCTCTACAATCAGACTCCCTATGTAAATTCAAATTAAAAGTTATATAATGAAATAATTGAGCAATAATAAAACTTAAATGAACCCCCCACACAACAAACGTCTCCCAGGGGTCTCAGAAGAATTTATTATTTTTTAATATCCATCAATTAGAGAACCATATCTTACTTGACAATGGAGTTATACAGAAGTGATTAACCTACATAAATAAGAGAAATAGCTGATAGTATTTTTTGAAAAAATTATACCAGACCTATCCGCTATTTCCATATTCATTCATCTATGGAACTGACTAACATATATAATTCAAGATTACTAAGAGACCAGGGCAGACATGTCTGATGTCTCATAAGGTACTCGGACTATATATGAGTTTGAGATAGATATTCTTAAAGGGACAAATGTACAGATTATTAAATCCAAATAGGATAGTGTCTGAGTTCACTCATCATGAATACTTTAGACAAAAGCGTATTCCTAGGGGTCTCAGAAGCCATCTTCATCCCACACTATTTAGGGATAATTCAGAATATTGTGATAAATTTGAGGGCATTCTAAACAAATGCTCTTATGATATCTTAATTTTGACAATTGAGTATATACAGAAGGAGTTACCTAAAATGCAACAGGATATTGATAGAGTGGAATTTTCCATTAAGGAGTTAAAGACTGAAACAGATTTTAGTAATTTTAGGTCCAAATTGGATAGTGACTTGTCTACTTTTAAAAAGAGCTAAGAAAGTAAGAAATATAAGAAATTCCAGAGGGATCTTACTGATTACCAAAATAACAAAGTCTATAGATGGCGGAATCCTGACTTTACACCTTTTAGAAGGTTTAGAAGAGGGACACAATCATATAATTTCCCGGGTGAGTCCTCTTCTGACAGTGACTTTAGTGACTCTTCAGTTCCTTTTCCCTTAAGAGGACGTGGTACAAGGAATCGAAGAAGAGGCAGAGGAGAGGGGGGAGGAAACACAGGAGACACTACATATCAGATCTCAACCCGACAAAATCGGAGGTAACAGAGAGTTTAGTAGTGAATATATCAGGGATCGAGATAGGAGATGATGTTTTGGGGGTATTACAGAAGGGATTATCTTTTGTCCCTACTACCCTTCCAGATTTTTTTGCGATAGAATGTGATCTCCAACGTTTTTTTAGGAATCTCAGACTAAAAAGCTTTTTTGTGAACAAAGAGGAAATAAATAAAGCTGAGTCTACCAGTCCATTTCAATTTCATGTACAAAATATTAAGCCGAAAAGCACTTTCAATCCTCCCCACACCAATGCTTCAGTTGAAGCATATATTACATTAATTAAAAAGGATTTTGAAAGGCTTAGAACATTTTTTCGTGCAAAGGCTAAATTTAATATATCCAGACAAGAGAAACAAGCACTTGAACATATTCAGACACATGATAATTTGATTCTTAAGCCCGCTGACAAGGGTGGGGCCCTTGTGATTATGCATAAAAATAAATATAAGGAGGAGGTCCTCCGACAATTACAAGATACAGAGAATTATGCTAAATTGACGGCTGATCCCACTTTGAGGGTTAAAAGTAAAATTATTAGGATAGTTGAGGAATCCTTAGCCTCTGACATTATTACAAACAAACAAGCCAAATTTCTGATTAAAGAACATCCGATTATACCGGTGTTCTATATATTAACAAAAAACTACTTGACCCTCCCGGTCAACCGATCGTTGCAGGTACTGATTCAATCTTTCAACCGATCGCGATATTTCTGGATCAACTTATCAGACCTCTTTTGGGGTACTTAAATTCCTATCTTCAGGATACAACTGATTTTCTGTGCAAAATATCATCACTAGTGGTTCCCTCCAACAGCCAGTTAGTAACGATGGATATAGCAAGCTTATACACTTCGATCCCTCATGATTTAGGGATTGACAGTGTATTCTATTTCTTAGAGAAGGACAACCTATATTCCCCCAGTGAAAGAAGGTTTATTAAGGATCTCTTTCAGATTATTCTTTATGAAAATTTCTTCTTATTTGAAGACACATTCTATGTCCAAAAGCAAGGTACGGCAATGGGCTCAAATGTAGCACCTACCTATGCGAACCTTTTTGTAGGCAAGTTTGAGGAGGACGTGGTCTTCAGGGATGAGGGATATAGTCTGTTACATAGATGATATCTTTTTATTTGGACTGGTAGTGATGATGGTCTAACACAATTTGTGTCAAAACTCAATTCTGCTCATGGATCGTTAAAATTTACCATGGAAGCAAGTAAGACAAAAGTGAGTTTTTTAGACACTATGATATCAATTGTAGACCATAAACTCAGAAGTGATTTGTTTGCAAAAGAGACAGACAGGAATAATATTTTACTTTATGAAAGTTTCCATCCCCCCTCCCTGATCAAGAACCTCCCACTGGGCCAGCTGTTGCGTACTAAAAGGATTGTGGATGATCTAATTACTTGTATACAGAGATTGGATGAAATGTCCAAAAAATTTCTGGAAAGAGGCTACCCAACGGAAATTCTGACAGATAATATCAATAAAGTGATGAATATTGATAGGGAAAGCCTATTGAGTAAAACTACTCGTGAATCAAAAAAATTTTCGGTGCCCTTTGTAAGCCATTTTGGACTACATAGTAAAGCTTTGAAAAGGATAATATTGCAACACTGGCACCTGTTGAGAGAGGATATCCAGGTGGGTAAGATTTTCCATGAGACTCCATTATTTTCCTTTAGGAGAAATAGAAATTTGAGAGATGAACTTATACGTGCCGACTGGGGTACCATGAGAAAACCCATTGAAATTGCCAAGAAAGGCTCCTTTTCTTGCATGAATTGTGCCTTATGTCACTCAATGTTACAAGGAGATCATATTCCCTATCCACTTTCGGGAAAAAAGATTCCCATTAATGGAAGGTTCTCCTGTAACTCTAAATATGTTATATATGTCATTAAGTGCCCGTGTGGCCTGGCATATGTGGGGGAAACCACCCAGACTGTACGTGATAGGATACGTCAACATAAAGCAGCCATAGGTAAGGATGATGAAGATGCACCTGTGGCTCATCATTTTACTCGATTTGCACACAATAAGAGTCAGCTGCGGTTTCAAGTCATTGACGGGGTACCCCCTCTGCGTAGAGGGGGCGATAGACAGAAAATATTATTTAGGAAAGAAGCACAGTGGATTAGGCAATTAGACACTATGGTCCCCAAAGGCTTGAATAGAGATATTTCCTGGGGCAATTTCATTTGAGCTCCCAATTTCATGCTCTTCTAATCTGGAGAGTCATTCTGTTTCATCTATGTAGGTATAAGTTAATACACAGGGTTCCTCTATAAAGCCCTTGATGGCGAAGGGAAATGATGAGTAAACTCAAGCACTATCCTATTTGGATTTAATAATCTGTACATTTGTCCCTTTAAGAATATCTATCTCAAACTCATATATAATCCGAGTACCTTATGAGACATCAGACATGTCTGCCCTGGTCCCTTAGTAATCTTGAATTATATATGTTATTCAGTTCCATAGATGAATGAATATGGAAATAGCGGATAGGTCTGGTATAATTTTTTCAAAAAATACTATCAGCTATTTCTCTTATTTATGTAGGTTAATCACTTCTGTATAACTCCCTTGTCAAGTAAGATATGGTTCTCTAATTGATGGATATTAAAAAATAATAAATTCTTCTGAGACCCCTGGGAGACCTTTGTTGTGTGGGGGGTTCATTTAAGTTTTATTATTGCTCAATTATTTCATTATATAACTTTTAATTTGAATTTACATAGGGAGTCCGATTGTAGAGATCCCTCTAATCTAGTTGTTGCTTGTGGCGGATATCGCATATTGATTTCTGAGTTTGCACTGGCAGTCTTCATTTTTGAATTGTGACTCGTTATAAAGTTTCAGGCATGTAAATGCCAACTTCCGTTCTTTATTTTTTCCGTTGTAATATATATTTTGTTTTTAGAACTGGCTGGCGGGTTGCTCTCCATTCGGCTCTTTATCAACATTTATTATTTTTATTGTACATTATTGACTGTGTTATGTCTGGCAACTATTCGTGAGTCTGATATACATCCGTTTTTTTCAAACTAGGCAATGATAACAAATTCGTATGTGTATAGTGTGATGTCAGAGTGGAGGTGTGCTTGCAATTACCCAATAGGGACATGCAATCCAGTTTAAACAGCACCTCCCCGCTAGTACCTGCAAATTCCTTGAGAAAGTGGCGGAGTCCCGAAACACGCATCGGAACAGTCAGACGCCACCATTGAGACCTGTTTTCATGCTGTCTGAGCCACAGAATTTGTCTTCGGTAAACGCTTACCTGATATGTGAGGTGAGACCAGAGTTCTCCGTTGGAGGGTCCTAAGTACCACACTGCAAATACACGGCGATGATCGAGTCTCACGGTATCACCTGGAAATTGTACACGCACTGAAGTAGGTAACACTGTTATCCATGTCTGTTCTTCGACCCGTGCAAGTCAGAGGTTACTAGCTGCCACAAGGGTATGAGATACTCGCAGCTCCTGCATATGTTACTGTGGGTTGTACTACATTCTTTTGCAGCAAGGAACTGTATATATGGTGCTGTATACGATACCGTGAGTGAAGTTTCTAGAGTGTGAGGTTGGGCCAGAATTACGAATATATCTCCCTATTATACTACTTATGGCCAGACGCATGACAGTTTTGAGGGACATTAGACTCATAACATTGATACAGCTACAAGATACGCTATTGAGGTCTCTCCAGGACTCATTCACTAAGGATTATAAATGCTGTAGCATGTCGTTTTTTCTGTTACTGTTTAAACATATCGACAACAGAGTCATCTGTCTACAATTGCAATTGACTATACACAGTTACAGTTTGAGTATCCGTAATATAATGAGACATACTTATCATATGTAATGTTACAAAGTTACGGATCAAGCGGACACTTTACGTTGGCTACAATATTGCATTAGTCCTAGTCTGGTGGTGTCTGTTTTCACTCCCTGTGGACGCCCTGGGAGTGTTAGTAACTTTTTCATTTTCTTTAATATTTTTGCTGATTGTTTGGTACGGATGTGTTTGGTGGATGGGGTATGTGTGGATTTGAATGAACTTGCATCATACACTTCCCCTATTTTTGTTATTATTGCATAGTGTGAAAGATTACACTGTTCTATATTCTTTGTTGAAGAATTAAAATTCTTTTATTCTAAGACTCATTGGCTGGGATCTTTGTATTTTTTATTATTATTTAGTCTGGGAGCGGACTTTATCCCGTGCCTGAGCATATTATCTAATATTGGTGGTGCGGTCACTTTATATTTCACATATATATTTATGTGTTAATATGTGTATATACATATATATTTATGTGTTAATATGTGTATATACACATATTAACACATAAATATATATGTATAAAAGCATAAACATATATAATTACAGGGAACACACAGTTCCCATAGACCACTATGTAAAGGCACTTTTCAATGCCTTTTTTTCTAACACCCCGCACCCGCCAACTTTAAACCCTCATAACTGCTTTTTGCAGTTGTTTTTTTTTATTATTAAAAAAAGCAAATTTTTTTAATAAAAAAAAAAAAGAATATTCTATATTTTGGGGGCAATTGTGGGCTATTTTGAAAATTAATTTTCTGAGCGCTAACTGCTACTGCAAGCTTGTGGTAGCAATAACCAGCCACTTGTAATGGCTAGTTATTTATCACACACCCGTAAAAGGGCGATAAATTAGCGTTCCACTTGTATTTTAGCCCTTATAGTTTAATATCAGCCTTGCTTGATAAGCTGATTACTTATTTATATGATTGTAATACATTCATAATAAACACTGCTATTATTATACTGCATTCTTGTGTCAGCTTCTGTTTTTTCAGTATCAGTGAGCGTGCATGCCCCTGTGTTCTCAGGACATAACAGTTGGCAACCCTATTGGTAGCTTTAATTTCTAAAGTTGTTTTTTTTAATAGATTTGTTTCTTACAATAGAAAATTATTTCTATAGTTAAAAAAAAAAAAAAAGATATATATGCCTTCTATATGTGTCTGGGAATAGAAATTGTAGGTTTTGTTTTTCACATTTATCTATTGAAGCTCAAATGTCTTAAAAAATCGCTCATGCTGAGCTGCATAATATAGTATCAGCCCTCTGGAGTATTAAGGGATTATTTGTTTTATCAATGTATTCTGCCCTTAGGCAGTAATAAAATGAGATATATCAAGGAAGAGGACAGAGTCATTTTATCTTCTAAGTCTGTCTACTGGGCTGCTGCACTCTGTGATCTGTGGTGATTTCCCTGCGATTCCCAAACAAAGGGTCACACGAGACGTGTTATGTATAGTTCATTCCTTTACACCATTAGGCATTTACACATTTCTCTGCATTAACTCATATATAATGTTGTGAGACTCTGTAACTGCCTGACCCACTAGGAAAATAATACAATAAAAATAATACAAAAAATACGGATTAACACAATTGAAATATTCTAAAACACGTGCCTAGCAGGGTCGTACTTGGAATAAAAAGCACTCCAGGAAAGTTTTGAAGACCAGCTCTATTTTCCATTGACTCCATAGAATATACACAAGCACATTTTTTTCAGGACAATACTGGGATTCTCCTCTCCCCCAATATTTTTTTATGTTCACCAGCACATGATTGTTACAGACAGTGACACACATTGTCACCGTCTGTAACAATCTGGCATCTGCCTTCATATGGAACCAGAGCTCAGGAACTCCAGCTCTCCCCTGTAACTTTACAGCCAAGACTGCTGGAGCTTTCTGCTGCTTGGATATATATATATATATATATATATATATATATATATATATATATATATAATCAAGCGGCACGATAGGCAAAGTACCACATGACATAAATAAATGTGCTATTGGGTTAGGGGGTTAACTTACTTTTTAATGTAGCGTTGAAATTCTAATACCTAGCTCCTCCCATCGCCTACTTCAAAAGTAATTTTTTTTGTGAGCTAACGATTTGAAATGTTCTCCAATCAGCGCCCAAGTTGCAAAGAAAGTGCTATATGGCTAGAGCGCTTATTGGAGAATATTTCAAACACTTAGCTTACAAAAAAAATTACTTTTGAAGTGGGTGGCCGGAGCGAGGGGTATTAGAATTTTAGTGCTACATTAAAAAGTTAGTTATAGCACATCTTCATTACAACTGACGAATCAAAATCCATCTAAAATATAGCTAACATTCCAGATCTGATTATACAAAGGGGAAAGATTACCATCACTTTAAGTAGTTATTTAACTATGATTTATGCAGAACAATTTTGTGACAATTTTTAATGTGAGTAAACAATACAGGCTAGATTACAAGTGCTAATTTACAATCCCGCTAGAATAAGCTTATTACATGTGTCCGGTAAAGTCGATGAGTGCAAAAAGCCGAAGTTAGAATATCGCATGCGCCTTCACATATTCACCCATAGAAGTCAATGGTGAAAAAAAGTGGAAAAAATCTAACACCCCACTATTGCGCAAACCCGATCACATATTCTGATGTGAGCTAAGCCGACATAAAAATATGAATATTTTACATTCCAATGTTCTTCACAAAGAAGAATATGTTCTATGTATTTATTTATATATATATATATAAAATATATATGATTTTTTTTGTAAAATCTCTCTCTCTCTCTCTCTCTCTCTATATATATATATATATATATATATATATATATATATATATATATATATATATATATATATCCGCAAAGTAAGGGAGTCACTCACAGGTTCTTGTAGTGAAGAACAAAGTCTTTACTGACGTTTCCGGGTTGCCCCCATTTTCAAAATAGGCAACCCCGAAACGTCAATAAAGACTTTGTTCTTCACTACAAGACCCTGTGAGTGACTCCCTTACTTTGCAGATCTGTATTTTCACTTGGAGTGCACCCGGGCACCACGGGCCGTTTTGGGCCTTTAACAAATTACCAGGAGTGCTTCTACCATCCTTCCTTGATATATATATATATATATATATATATATATATATGCATGATTATATATAGGTATAAATATATACAGATATATATAGGAATATCTATTTATAACATATTCTGCTATGTGCAGCACATTTGAATGACAAATATTTACAGTAAATACATAGGTATACATTGTAAACCCTTACACATGCTCAGTAGTAGCTGGTGCCTCAGAAAGTGTGCTTATAAAAGTCTGTGCACAATCTGATAATGGAAATAAATTGCTGACAAGAGCTGCTGGTGCAATGCTGAATGCGGAGAGCTGTTCGCATTCAGCGATGTCTGTCGGACTTGATCCGGACTGTCGGATCAGGTCCGACAGACCGTTGTTAAAGAATCCTTTTAGGATTCTTATGGCATGTTATTGAAATATTACATATAAAATATAAATAAAAAAATGAATATAAATTATTAAAAATGAATAAACATAGTGTAAAATATATAGATATATTCTATGGATTATTTAGAATATTTTACAGTATGTTTATTCATATTTAATAATTTGTATTATTTTTTTATTAATATTTTATATGTAATATTTCAATAATGCTAATTGATTACCCGACCGTGTTAAGATGTAAATTGAGAAAATCGGTCCGCAAAACACATATTTTACATTCTTAAGTTCTTCACATAGGAAATAATGTACTTTTTATTATAAAATATATATTTCTATGTATTTCTGATACATATATATATATATATATATATATATGTATAAATATATGTATAGGTATAGATATATATTTTACCAAAAACAAATCACATATATATGTAGAAATATGTATTTATGAATTAATATTTTCTTCTATGTGAAGAACATTGGAATGTGAAATGTTAATATTTCATGTCGGGTTAGCGCCCTTGGTTAAACGTGATCGGGTTTACACACGAGTAGAGTTTTTTCCAGTTTTCGCACTCCATTTAAGTCAATGAGGCCCATTTATCAAGCTCTGAATGGAGCTTGAGGGCCCGTGTTTCTGACGAGTCTTCAGACTTGCCAGAAACAGCAGTTACGAAGCAGCGGTCTCAAGACCGCTGCTCCATAACCTGTCTGCCTGCTCTGAGCAGGCGGACAGACATCTCCACAATTCAACCTGATTGAGTACGATCGGGTTGATTGACACCTTCCTGCTGGCAGCCGATTGGCCACAAGTCTGCAGGGGGCGGTGTGCACCAGCAGCTCTTGTGAGCTGCTGGTGCAATGCTGAATACGGAGAGCGTATTGCTCTCCACATTCAGCGATGTCTGTCGGACCTGATCCACACTGTCGGATCAGGTCCGACAAACATTTGATAAATAGGCCTCTATGGGGGAATACATTAACACAATCAAGATATTCGAAGTTTGAATTTTTACGTGCGTCGGTTTAGCGCACGAGCGAAAAGTTTTTACTTTGAACTTGTAATACAAGCAGTATCCAACACACGCAAAAAACTTAATCCTAGAGGAGTTAGTGTGCGATCGTGAGCGGAAATTACCACTCCACTCGTAATCTGGCCTTCTGAAATTACCATATTTTTCTGTAGTCTTGCAATAGATTATAAATACTAGTTGAGTGTGAACACATTTTGAATATATTAACAACTGTATTAGTTTACAGAATAAGCCAGTACATGGATAGATGTAGCAGAGCTATGAAGTCTTTGGTATGCACTTCCAATTCTCAGTATTGGGGAAAAAGCAAACGTTTTCAGAGTTAAATTAAAGGAAAAGGGGGCATAAAAATTAAAGAATATTGAAAAGTTTTTAACTAGACATAATTAAACATTTTGGGCCAGATTACAAGTTGAGTGCAAAATATCGCTTAAGCTAACATCGAACATAAGCATGTGATGGTATTATAAGTTAGGTGCAATGCGAACGCGACCTCGCATTTGCATTGCATGGAAGCATTGCGCTCATGAGAGCGCGCTTCCATAGGCCCAAATGGGAGCCTCGTTCACATGCTGTAATACACGGCATGAGAACTAGCGCAGTCAAGAGGATAAGTCACGCAGAGATGGGCAGCAAATGTAAATATATATGTATGTGTTTATATACATATATATTTATGTGTTAATATGTGTATATACATATATAAAAACATACTTATATATTTACAGGTTATTTATTGTGCGCCATCAAACAGGCGAATTTGCCCGTTTACGAGTGTGTGATAAATTAGTGCTCCACTTGAAACCTAGCCCTGTATAGTGTAATCTCATGTCTATTAGTCATACACAGATAATGTTTTTTGTACTGCAATACCATAGAAAATTAAGCAAAAAAACAAACAGCTAGATTACGAGTTTTGCCGTAAGAGCTGCTCGGTACTAACTTGCAAGTTATTGTCACCGCTCACCTTCTTACAGTGCTGGTATTACAGGTTTGCAAAAATCCGGCGTTAGCAGGCAATAAAGCAAAACTGAACTCCATACCGCACTCCAATACCAGTGCTGCAGTGAGCTGCGGTGAGCTGGTTTTACATGCTCGTGCACGATTTCTCCATAGACATCAATGGGGAGAGCCGGCTGAAAAAAAGCCTAACACCTGCAATAAGCGTAAAGCTCCGTAACGCAGCCCCATTGATTCCTATGGGGAAACTAAATTTATGTTTACACCTAACACCCTAACATGAACCCAGAGTCTAAACACCCCTAATCTGCCGCCCCCAACATCGCCGACACCTACATTACACTTATTAACCCCTAATCTGCCGCCCCTAACATTGCCGCCACCTACCTACATTTATTAACCCCTAATCTTCCGCTCCCAACGTCGCCGCCACTATACTAAAGTTATTAACCCCTAACCCTAAGTCTAACCCTAACCGTAACCCTAACACCCACTAACTTTAATGTAATTTAAACAAATCTAAATAAAATCTACTATTAATAACTAAATAATTCCTATTTAAAACTAAATACTTACCTGTAAAATAAAACCTAAGCTAGCTACAATATAACTAATAGTTACATTGTAGATATCCTAGGTTTTATTTTTATTTCACAGCTAAGTTTGTATTTATTTTAACTAGGTAGACTAGTTAGTAAATAGTTATTAACTATTTACTAACTACCTAGCTAAAATAAATACAAATCTACCTGTAAAATAAAACCTAACCTGAGTTACACTAACACCTAACACACTACAATTAAATAAATTACATTTATTAAATACAATTAACTAAATTACAAAAAAACAAACACTAAATTACACAAAATAAAAAAGAAATGATCAAATATTTAAACTAATTACACCTAATCTAATAGCCCTATCAAAATAAAAAAGCCCTCCCAAAATTAAAAAAAACCCTAGCCTAAACTAAACTGCCAATAGCCCTTTTGCGGGTCATTGCCCCAAAGAAATTAGCTCTTTTACCTGTAAAAAAAAATACAAACAACCCCCCAACAGTAAAACCCACCACCCACACAACCAAACCCCCCAAATAAAATCCTAACTAAAAAAACCTAAGCTCCCCATTGCCCTAAAAAGGGCATTTGTATGGGCATTGTCCTTAAAAGGGCATTTATCTCTTTTTCCGACCAAACCCTAAGCTAAAAATAAAACCCACCCATTAAACCCTTAAAAAAACCTAACACTAACCCCCGAAGATCCACTTACAGTTTTGAAGACCCAACATCCATCCTCAACGAAGCCGGGAGAAGTCTTCATCCAAACGGCAAGAAGTGGTCCTCCAGATGGGCAGAAGTCTTCATCCAGACGGCATCTTCTATCTTCATCCATCCGGCGCGGAGCGGCTCCATCTTCAAGACATCCGGCGCGGAGCATCCTCTTCTTTCCACAGCTCTTCTCAAATGAAGGTTCCTTTAAGTGACAACATCCAAGATGGTGTCCCTTGAATTCATATTGGCTGATAGAATTCTATCAGCCAATCGGAATTAAAGGCAAAAAAATCCTATTGGCTGATGCAATCAGCCAATAGGATTGAGCTTCAATCCTATTGGCTGATCCAATCAGCCAATAGGATTGAGCTCGCATTCTATTGGCTGATTGGAACAGCCAATAGAATGCAAGCTTAATCCTATTGGCTGTTTGGGCGGAAGATTAGGGGTTAATAAATGTAGGTAGGTGGTGGCGATGTTAGGGGCGGCAGATTAGGGGTCAATAATATTTAACTAGTGTTTGCGATGCGGGAGTACGGCGGTTTAGGGGTTAATATGTTTATTCTAGTGGCAGCGATGTCTGGAGCGGCAGATTAGGGGTTAATAATTTTATTTTAGTGTTTGCGATGTGGGAGGGCCTCAGTTTAGGGGTTAATATTTAGTTTATGGGTGTTAGTGTACTTTTTAGCACTTTAGTTATGAGTTTTATTTTTATTTTTTATTAAGGTATTTGGCAGTACATTATGCAAAACATAACATTGTGTAAATCAACTTGGCAACAAAACTAGTTTATGTAGTAGATGAAAAGAAAAAGAGAAAAGGTGCATTACAGGAACCCCCTCGTAACTAATCTGTCTGGATACATGACATGACAAGTCCAAAATTCAGTTATGCCTTACATATCATCTATTCCAACTGTTTTCATGATACCTTAGGTTTTATTTTATATTTTCAGTCTACTGTGGTACCTCTTTATTTAGTTAAGCTATAAACACGTATGATATGATCAAATAAAATATTTAGCATAATATCATAAAATTAGAGATGAGGGTACATTTTTAATGCAAAAAGAAGACTATAATGTAATATAATATAATGTAACACCTCCCAACCTAAACCGGGTCACTTTTGTACCCTGATGATAAGACCTTAAACTGGGGAGGGTCTCAACTAGCACAGATGGTCTCTCTAGGACCCAAACAATATTTGTACAATTATTAAAATTAACAAGCAAATGATACATAACTAGTGTCAAATATGTTATAGTTCTCTATCCACATGCTGGGGTCTAATATATTGTCATATGATATATATAAATAGTTTGGTTAAGGCAACTGGACTATAAGTAGTGGACTATTGGAATTACAGGGTATGACATTACTTTGCAGTTAAAGAAGAACCTACATGTAGTGAGGGAGTTTAATTCTCTGGTCTAGAGCTTCATAATCCGACTGGTATGGGTTCTGTCCTAGGAAAAAACTAATTTCTATTCTCTATAGCAGTTGCAAAACTGGGAAAGGAGATACTATGTAGGTGTATTATGTGTCTCTGGGTTTGTATATGAGTTATATGGCTCTTAAAGTATATTAGCTATAATTTCATATAGAGACTTAAATGGCTTCACATGTCAAACAACTTGAGATGAAAACAGTATGTGGCCACACAAACAATAATTGAAATGACATTCATTAATGTTATGGTAAATACACAAACATCTTCGTGAAATCTTAAGCCTGCCATTATACAGAGCAAAGATAGAATGATTTCTGCAAAAGATATTAAATCCACCTGTGAGTCTATGTATATATGGCATAATGAAGCTTGTTCAGATCAAATAGACTATCGTTTAATTTACATGACAGTTATTTAAAACAAAACAAAAAAAAACAACAATCCACAATATTGGCTCTGTATTGGACATCATGGTCTTCTATTTTTTAGTTAGATGCATTCTGGCTAACATACAGAATAGAATTTTATTTTGGTAGCATACAATAGAATAGGACCATGATATAGATATTAGAGCCCATAACCGAAAAACCTCTAGATATCAGACAATACAGTCTTCATGACTAGCTGAATTTCTACGATGCAGGCACGGATAAGTGAAGCTAGGTATATCATTCTCCTATTAACCTATGCTTATTTTATATGGTATATTAATCCATTTGAGCAAGGTAGACTTCAGGATCTGACTTCCATTGACGGGAACAAGGAAGAATGTAAGGGGACATAGAGTGATAGCGTCTCTATACAGTGGGGAGTAGTTCGTTATGGAAGTAACCTCACAAAAATCCAAACTGTCCCGCACCTGGATTAATGATCTGTCCCCCCGTGATAGCAACCAATCTAAGCTCCTCTTTATTCCATAGCTTGCAGGGACTCCGTTTGTTTTATCTGGCGATGTGGTCGCCGCTTGCTGCTGTGATCTGACTGTGCCTTGCTCTGAAGGACCGGCCGCTTCCCTCTTGGCCGACACAGACATCAAGGGCAAGTGCGCCTCTGAGTTGTGGAGCTCTGCCAAGTGATCCGTGGGTACTGTCTCCATGAGACTGGTTGTTAGATTCTGGTGGAAATGAATGTTATGCCCATATGAGGTCGCTCTCTCTGCGGCTACAGATGCATTGTGTGTTTCCTTGAAGTGCGGAGCTCTCAGCTCCTTTAGAATACCTTCATAGCCTCTGTTCATGTTTTGCTCAATCTTGTGAAGCAATGTTCGTAGCTCTGAAAGAGATGTCTCCATTTTTGATTGGATGTCAGATAACTAGACGGCTCAACATGTGAACAAAGTAGCATATGGTCTATGTTAAGTTGCAGTGTTTTATGTTATGTGTTATAGCAGATGAATACTGCTCTACTCGGGTAACAAAGGTAACCGAGGGGGGGGGGGAATACATGCGTGTAATGGCGATGCGGCCTGCTTTCCAAGTTCAATCTATTTATACTCAGTAGGGTAGATCATAAAAATAACGATGTCGTTCAGCTCCGTGTCCTCTCCAATTCAGGCTTAATAAATTTCCATGCTGGATGTCAAGTTTGAGCGGAGATACTCAACGAGTTTGAAAGTTAACTTGAGGAGCTTCGTGAAGTAGCTACTGTTCATGGCCGCGGTCAGGACACCTAGTTATGAGTTTTATGTTACGGCATTGTAGTGTAAAACTCATAACTACTGACTTTCAGTTTACGGTATGGATCTTGACGGTATTGGCTGTACCTCTCACTTTTTGGCCTCCCAGGCAAACTCGTAATACCGGCGCAAATGAAGTACTATTGAAAAAGCACTTTTTGAAAGCTGCGGTAGTTACATTGCATTACGGCCAAAAAAGTGTGCGGTGGAGCTAAACCTGCAAAACTCGAAATACCAGCGGTAGTGAAAAAGAGTTAACGCTGCTTTTTCACTCATACCGCAATACTCGTAATCTAGCCGAAAGTTTTTTATAAGCCAAATGCTAATAAATTGGAAATAGAGTCATTATAAGTAAGTAGACACTTCATTGTGACTTCTTATACAGATATGTGACATCTTGTTTGATAATTACATTGAGTAAAAAATGAGCTATTTTAATAGGCCTCTTGAGCAAAACAAGACTGGTAGTTTATACTGTTACCAGAGCAAAATGCAATTATCATCTTATCTCTGTGTTTCACATCTTTGCCTTGTACTGGATTTGCATGTAATGCTAGTTTAAATGAAAAGAAATTGCTTTATCTGTGCAGTGAAATGTATTTTTGTACCCAGATAAAAGCTGGTTCTGTCTGCAAGATAATGATACTTGTACTAATGTAGTCTTAAGACAAAGTAACTGTAAAAATGCTGATTTACATGGAGATTATTACTTTTATATTTATTTCATACTCCTGTACATCATATCTTATAGGAGGTATTCTTTTCAGCAAAATAAATACAGACACAATAAATATAAAATATTATGAAATAAACCAAATAATTAGTTATGCACAAGTCACAAGCCATATTAACATACAAAGTGGCTTCAAATAACTAACAACAAAACTGTCAACTTTTTATTCAGCTATTAATATTTTATGCATCTCTTGCAGTTCATAAAATAATAATCAGCAACATTTTAATTTACATTGTGCCAATTTCACTAAAGCAATCTAATACAGAGGTTTAGTTTATTCACTCCAGTTTTCTAACACCACTAATAGAGTAGGATTTCAGTTCCTCCGCAGGTTGTCCATTTCAGCCATTAAAGGGGATTTTTTTTATATACATGCATTGTAACCAAATTTAGAAACCCCATGGGTGCATTTCAGTATCGAACAGAAGCAAGTTTGTAATATACATGCATTAGCAAAAATGTGTATTTAAGTATGTACCGTGCACCAGCATTTTAAACACAGCACTTACTCAGAGAGCCTAAGGTGCTTGTACCGTCTGGTAATGACTCAATTTGTTAATTGCTGACATGATACAAGCCCCACTGATGATCTGAGCAGCTGCGTTATTTAAAATGCTGGTGCACTGAGAATATCTAGCCAGTGGCGTCACTAGGGTTGGTGTCACCCGGTGCGGTAAGTTATGGTGTCAACCCTTCCCCCAAAAAGCAGACACACATACAAACACTCAGACACACTTAAAACATATTCAGATGCACACACAAACACTCGGAAACACACTCAGACACACACACAAAAACACACACACAAAAACACTGAGACACACACACAAAAACTCAGACAAACACACACACAAAAACACTGAGACACACACACACAAAAACTCAGACACACACATACAAAATATGTAAACTGCGCTGCATTAATTATAAAGCTCATGCCTAGAGCTGCTCCCTGGCTCAGCAGAGCATCAAATGAAAGATAAACAGAGCACTCTAAAATAAATCACTAAAGAAAAGTTTTAGATGCAAACTATGAAAATTCTGCTCTCTGACTCTGTTCCAAGTCTGTCAGTGCACAGCCCCGGGCCGCGTGCCTACCGCTTCTTATGGCCAATCACCTCTGCACTCTGCCCACCCCCAGACCCCCGCCCTCCTACCTGTTCAGTGTGCACTTAGTGTACCGTAACCGTAATGGTCTGGTGGGCATCATACGTGGCTCCTTCACTTTAAAGACAGTGTCAAACAGTCATGCGGTCAGGTGCCAGGCATCCCCTCATGATTTGCCAGTTCCCGTTTAGAGAGACAGCACAGCAGTGAGTGACTCCACTGCTCCACATGTCACTGAGCAGTGAGCACAGATAGGCAGGCAGGTTTAGGCTAGCAGCGCAACTTTGCAAGCCCCACGGCATGCCCACAACATTCATAGCGAAATTGTGCAGGGGAGAAGCAAAGTACAAACAAGCAAAAGCAGCCGGGAAAACTATTTGTTGAAATTGCAGCACTGGCTCAAGGGGCCAAAAAATTGTGTGTCTACATCTTCCCCAGACCCACCAATGTTCACAAATGCCAGCCCCTCTAATAAAAAAAAATCTATGCATCTCAACATTGTATTTCCCCCCCCCCGCCCCCCCTAGTGACGCCACTGTATCTAGCTATGCTTCATATGCACATGCAGAGAAAAATGTTAACACTAAAACAGTGATAACGTTTACTAGAAGCATTTTTGCCAATACATCTATATTGCAAATATGTTTCTATTCAAAGATGTAATAAATCTATGTGCATTTACATTTTCGACTGGAATGTCCCTTTAAGCATTGCAAAATATCTGTATAGAAGATAAGGCCTAGATACAGAACAGCTATAGGGGGTGCTATGCATCTCTATTTATTACTTTAGGGCACTGGTTTTCAAGCCTGTCCTCAGGCCTCCCCAACAGGCCAGGTTTTCAGGATTACCATGAATGAGAGCAGGTAAAATGACCATGTTTACTAATCATCTGATTATTTCACCTGTGCTCTAGTTCAGATATCCTGTGGCCTGCTAGGGACAGGTTTAAAAACCAGTGCTTTAGGGCCACCAGACCTCATTGGTACCAGCTGCTGTACATTTATAGGGCAGTGTCATGTTTTCCAGTAAGTGGGTAGATCTTTATAGATGGCGCAAGATGGAGGGTGTAAACTGGTATGTTTAATGGGGTATTCCTCAAAACCCCTGTGGATAATCAATAGTAGAAAGTTAGATAGAAACAAACCAGCGCCTATGAGAGGCTAAAAAACCCAAAGAATGGATACAATATGTTTTCTCAAAAAATAATGGATTTATTAGGATCAGAAATATTTTACTTGTACACGGAACCCAGGTACTATTTGGAACTTTTTGGATACTCGAAAAAGTATTGACTCTCTATTTGCCACCTGTTACTCCCATAGACATAAGGAGCTACTTGGTGTCTGATAATCGACCTATTGTATTCAGCAATTGGGAAACCATTATCATATATGCTTACAGATATTGTATACCAAAGTGTAAAGGTTACACACCAACGTAGCGGAGGTTCCTCATTATTATATTGTGAGTGATAGTATATAGAATCACAACTAAATATCACAATATCTATTGTTTCTTTCTTTTTATTGTTTCATTTTATGCTATTTCAGAGTTTTTTAAAAAGCAAGGTACTTGCGATACATGTACTACTTTGTTTTATATTAGGTTGGCCAACCATTATCTTGTTTTAAAATTTGGGCATTTTGATAAAAACATATCCTATGAAACAGTTTTATATATATATATAATTTTAATTAATCTTATGATTGTGATTTTGACTTATAGTAAAATATTCCTGATCCTAATAAATCCATTATTTTTTGAGAAAACATATTGTATCCATTCTTTGGTTTTTTTAGCCTCTCATAGGCGCTGGTTTGTTTCTATCTAACTTTCTACTAGTGTCATGTTTTCCACCCATGTGCCAGTATGTTTTGTGCATGATAAAGGGCCAGCCGTGCCATGCCTCTATTTGCATTGCTGTGAGCTTGCTCAGCCCCCCTACCCCCTAGCATTTAATCAAAATGTTCCTCCTCCTAATGACTGGCAATGTAGGCTATTAATGACACAGTGCAGGGCTGTCTCCTTTGTATATGTCTTGTCGACCTGTTGTCTTTCCTCTAGTATATACTTGCATACTGTCCCTTTGGTATTATCACCCTGTGTCTATCTGTAAACCGTAGCGCAGGGGCATAGGAGCCTCAAGGCTCTTGCTTGAGATTGGGCCCAAACATCAAGGAGCCCCTTCATGCCCTTCAATCAGCAATGGCATTCTTATGGATGGTCTGTTCAATGTTTAATGACAACCAATTTACAAGTTCTAGTGGCAGATGTATGTTACCAACAAATCTTTTTGTAAATTAGGTGTTGGAGGGAGTTTCACTTTTTATTTAAATCTCTTTCTTTGCCTCTCTAATTTGTGTGTCATTTTCCATAACCTTATTTCATTTTGTATACTAATATGTAGAAATAATATATTTACAAATACTTGGATAGATTATATTAAACATCAAACCTTTTTTTCCTCACAATCACTTACCATTTGGAGGGACAATATCTTATAGATCTATATACTATCAAAACTCGTGTGCGTTAACATTGCTCAGGCACAATCAATAGAGATTCTACTTTTGTGCTCATGTCGCAAGTCCAAAATTATTTTTTATCACCCAAGTGATAGCCTAGTGCACTTTAACATCAGCATATCAGATAGCACAGGTGCCTTAAATGCCTCACATAATAAACTTCTATAGGGGTGTGCTGTAGAAGTCATGTGCAATATTTCTTGAGCGTTAAGCTGTAGGCGCGCAAAATATGCACTCAAGTAGTGGCGTTCTTGAATCTAGTTCTTTATTATACTATCTTAATGAAAGTTAAGCATAAAAACACTTCATACATATATTACACACACAAACACACACACATATACTTAGACCTCTTCCCAGTACTATTTCTTGTCATATACCATATCCCTTTAATTTTGCCAGTTAGTTAAAAAACCTTTGTTTCCTATGTATTAAGTCTAAATATAAATGTAAGCCTGTATTTCCATACTATTTTCATGTGTTTAGTAGTATTCCCTCTAAGTCCAATTTTGTGAGCGGCGCAGCAGTGAAACAGTTAATAAGGGAACCACAGCTTGCAGTCTACATTGTGCAGTGTTTGCTAATTGCTCTAATTAACTGTTTCACTGCTGGGCCGCTCACAAAACTAACCTTAGAGGGAACACTGGTGTTTAGGTATGCAAACTAGCAAGCGATAATAGTTTGAGCTTGAATGCAGCACTTAGCAACCCACTTGTAATACAATTCTCTTTTTGCTCCACTATATTTTCAAATAATTTCTTAGTACCTTCTCATTAAATGCTGGTAAAGTAAGGTATAACTATATGTTACACTGGTTTCTAAATTAAAGTTTTAAGTAAGATTATTTTGTCAAGTTAATGTATTATATTCTCTAATAATTACAATAGTACCATATATATTGTATATTTAGGGCCAGATTAGAAGTGGTGCGATATTTAACGCGGCTACTCGAGCGCTAACTCCGCTACAAGTAGGTTTGTGCGTGTGTCGGTAGTGTCGTATTACATATTAAAAGTTTTTGTGTTTTTGCTCATGTGCTAACCCAATGTGCGTAAAAAGCTGAACTTAGAATATTGAGCGCGTGAGAAAGGGTCGTCCTGACGAGCATTAGCTTCAATTGTGCTCAAGCAATCACGTTTGCTTTCAACTTGTAATACGAGCGAAAAAACCTGATGTGTACAAACACCCGTGATAAACCCCTTTTCTCTTGCGCATAACTGTTAGCACTCCACTCGTAATCTGGGCAAAAATGTATTGTAACGTATACACACAAAACCCTACACAAAGCAATACATATTACTACATATTTTATGTGCTATTGTGTAAATTGATCACTAATACTAGTGACACCTATTTGTTTTTTAAAATATGTTTATTTTTTATTGTCACCACAAGTACCAAAAGACATTACAAATGAAGTACATTCTGTTTCATTAACGATCTATAGGCTTATAATGCAGGCTACAGAAAAGGAACACTATAGAAAAATAAGAAAAACAATCATCTCCTGTCTTCCTCCCTCTTCAATCTTGTCTCTTTAGGCCTGAGAATGATCATTTCTCGGTTCTGTTCCAGATTGATGAGAGCTGATGCCCTATACTCAAAAAGACATTAGTTCCTGTGGTGTACAAAATGTTTCCCTTTTCTTAACATAATCTAAAACAATACTAATTTAACCTAACTTACATTGTGTTGCTCTCAATTTGTTGCCTCCCCAGGGTCTTGTGCCTAATCGAGCGCCCCTTCTCCACGTAGTTGTGCATTATGGATATATTCTGTGTCCTTAAAGGGTGCAATTATTAAACTACGTGTGTCTTTAGGCAGCTTGTGGATAAAAGGTTCCCATTTAGTCATGAAAGATTTAAAGGGACACTGAACCCAAATTTTTTATTTCGTGATTCAGATAGAGCATGCATTTTTAAGCAACTTTCTAATTTACTCCAAATTTTCTTCATTCTCTTGGTATCTTTATTTGAAATGCAAGAATGTAACTTTAGATGCCGGCTTATTTTTGGTAAACAACCTGGGTTGTTCTTGCTGATTGCTGGATAAATTCATCCACCAATAAAAAAGTGCTGTCCAGAGTCCTGAACCCAAAAAAAAAAGCTTAGATGCCTTCTTTTTCAAATAAAGATAGCCAGAGATCAAAGAAAAAATGATAATAGGAGTAAATTAGAAAGTTGCTTAAAATTGCATGCTCTATCTGAATCACAAAAGAAAAATTTGGGTTCAGTGTCCCTTTAAGTCTCTTTAATATATCTCCTAGCCCATCTGATTGTTCAATAAACAACTGTTTGAGTAAGGCATTCTTTAACTGTGTAACAGTAGGGGGGGGGGGGGGTTCGTTTCAGCCAGTTCTGAAATATCAGATTTCTGGATATAAGGATTATATTGTATATGCAAAGTTTTTGGGGTCTTGGAATGTTTTTAATGTTAATCAGTACAACATTTTGTAACATCATTGTCAAGTTGGGTAGAATCAACATATTACGTATCCAGTGTTCTAACATTTTCCAAAATGTAACTAAGTGAGGACAGCTCCAGATCATGTGCATTGTGTCTGCATCTAGTGCCCCACATTTAGAGCAGTTTTGTTCTACATCTTTTCTCCAATGCTGAATTGTTTTTAGAGTTACATAAATATTTTGTAGAAGTTTAAAATGGGACTCCCTCATAGCTAAGGACAGAGTAGCTGCTTTGATCTTTTTAATGCTCTTTGTGATAACTTCTTCCGGTATCTGCTCTCCTAATATATGTGTCCATACTTCTATGATTCTATTGATACATTTTGTGTTTACTGGCTTCAGTAGTCTTTTATACACTGGTGAGATAGAAGTGTTCCCCTTTGTTGCCAGATCTATGAGATGTATAATCTGTGTTTGCTCAATTTGGGTTCTGTCCTCCATTTGAGTGTGTATATACAGTCTAGCTTCTAGGTATGCGTAGTTGTGTGTCCTAGGTAGGTGAAAGGTGTTCTGCAAAGTCTCAAATGTCATCATAGTTTTTCTGTCCTCCATCAAAGTCTGACCTACAGTACGTAATCCCTTTTCTTTCCACTGCTTAAAAGCTTTAGAGGTGACTCTGGCCGGGAACTCTGGATTCCCATGCCATGGTAAATAGTGTGTAATCCTGTGGTTAGTACCCAACCATTTGCTTATAAGCCTCCAGGCCCTATCCAGCTGATTTAGGAGATCTAGGCTGGCTATCCATTTGTTTGCCTGTCATGTGGGGTATCATGTGCTGTGACCATGGGTGAATTAGGGTTTCTTCTAGCTTTGGGTCCGTGAATTTCTCTTGACCAGATAACCAGTCTATAACAAATTTACTTTGGGCTGCCCAATTATATAATTCAAAGTTTGGGAGCGCCAAGCCTTCCATTTCCTTAAACGCTGTGAGTCTTGGGTAACTAATCCTATGTACGAAACCCAGAACCATTTGTGATATTAATTTTAGATCTGATTTTTTAAGGATTCCTGGTATCGTCTGGAAGAAGTATAAGAGTTTAGGAAAGTATATCATTTTTATAAGGCCTATTCTGCCAGATAGGGAGAGCGGTAACTGAGTCTATCCTTTAATCAGATTGTGAAGTTTTTTTAATAAAGGCGTGTAGTTAGTGGTATACCACTTGCGTGGATCTGTATGAAGGGTGATACCCAAATATTTAAAGCTATCCTCTACTACTTTAAAATCGAATCCGGGGATGGATTTTTTGCCTCTGTTAAGAAGCCAGATTAGTTCCGTTTTGTCTGTATTTATTGTATAGCCAGATATTAGACTAAATTATATAATTAAATCCATTATTTTTGGGATATTTTTACATGGGTCTTGGACAAATAGGATCATATCATCCGTGAAAAGGTTAACATGGAGTGTGGTCTCACCAATTCTTAGTCCTTCTAGCTGTCAACTAATTTTCCATGCCAGGGGTTCTCTGGCTGTGTAAAATAGGAGTGGGGAGAGAGGGCATCCCTGGCGTGTACCTCTGTGAAGCTGGAAAGGTTGGGTTAACATTCCGTTGACTATTATAGACGCTTGCAGGATTTTATAAAGACTATAGAGTGCTTTAATAAGTTATCCCTTTATTCCTACCTTCTCCAGGGTGGTAAATAGGTGGTCCCATAGTATCAAGGCCTTTTTGGCGTCTATCATTAGCAAGGCCGTCTCCCTATGTTCTTTCTTTTTTATCTTGCAAGATCATCCAATAATGTTGAATTACTGTTTGTACTTTCCTAATATTGAGAACAGAGGATCTCCCTTTAACAACCCCTGTTTGGTCTTTATGTATTATGCTTGGCAGGATTACCGCTAGTCTATTGGCCAAAATTTGTGTAAGATTTTTGTAATCCTGGTTAAGGAGTGATATGGGTCAATATGAGTGTGTCAGTAGGGGATCTCTTCCTACTTTATGTATGATGCTTATATTAGCTTTTGCAAATCTCAATGAGGGGTTTATGGTATTCTCTAAGATGCCATTATACAATTGAGCAAGGAGCATACATATTTCGGGTCCTAGTATTTTGTAAAATTCTGCTGGAAACCCATCCGGGCCTGGAGTTTTCTCTAGTGTCATTGTTTTAATACTTTCCAGAATCTCCTATGGCACCACCTCACAATTAAGGCTATCAAGTTGGGATTGTTCCACTTTTCGCAAGTCAACCATCCACCAAAAGTGTGTCTTGTCAACAGGGTTAACATGCTGTGGCGAGTAGAGGTCTTTATAAAAGTCTATAAATGTTTTCTGAATATCTGTTTCTTTATTTAGTATTTCATTGTCCTGTCTGATCGCTAAACTTGTGCTCTTCTTCTTAGTGAGTTTGGTGATATTAGCTAAAAGTTTACCTGTCTTACTTCCAAATCTGTAAAATTTGGCTTGTGCTTTAGAGTATGAGTTGTTTGCCTGCTGGAGTAGGTAGCTATCTCTTATCGATTTCATTTCCTTATATTTTAATCTATTTTGTGTAGTGGGGTGCCTATCTATTTCTTGTGTTTAGTATTTGTTTCAAGAGGAGGTCGGGTTTTGCTTTACATTTTTTCTTTAAGTTTGTAGCATATGTGGAGATTATCCCTCTTAAGACAGCTTTCACAGCCTCCCAAAATAGAAGAGGGTTTTCAGTGTGTGTTTCATTAAGTGTTTTGTACGCCTGACATTCTCCCAGCAGATACCTATAAAAATTGGGGTCTCTGTAAAGATAAGTAGAGAATACCCATTTGTTGCCTCTCCGTTGTGTCTGTCCAATTTGGAGTTTTAAAACTATTGGGGCATGATCTGAAATGGATATGGGGTCAATATACTCTATACTCTAGCGCATAGGTTAGTAGATTATAGGAAGTAATCTAGTCTCAATAGTGTGTCATTCATCGTTGACATGCACATGTAGTCTCTATGTTCTGGGTATCTGGCTCTCATAAGAGTGCGGACTATAATTGACTCTTTCTTAGGGTTCTGGTCTTTACTTTAGGTTTTTCAGGATTATGAAACCTATCTGATGGTGTCTGTGGCGCTATGTTAAAGTTCCCTCCAATTATGAGGGGTTGAGAGGAAAACTTGCTTGTAAATCCCTCCAGAACATCTGCTTCTGCGTCTGAGGCCTGTAAACACCTATCAAAGTGAAGGAGTAGCCTTGCACATCTAACTGTAGCATGAGGAAACTCCCATTTGGATCTATGAGTGATTTAGATATAGTGTATGTAAGATTTTTCCTAAACAGTATTGCCACTCCCCTGGCCCTGCTCTGTTTAAACAGTGTATAAATCACTTCTCCCACCCAACTATTTCAGTTTTTGGTGTTACTCTCTAGAGAGATGCGTCTCTTCTAGTATTACTATGTCTGTTTTTTTAGTTATGCCTCCTACATTCCAAATTACTATGTGTATGTCATTAATTATTGTATATTGTGTTGAGTATTTTAAAATTGTGATTTGTACCTCACCTGAGGTGGCGGAAGGTTATGTAGCTGAGTGTAGGATTTTACTGGCTCTGGAAACACTTTGCAAACTGGGTTTGGGAGACGCCTTCTACTTTTCTAACCCCGGGGAGAGAGGAGATGCACCTGAGGCTTAAACAAGAGAGCTATCATAACAACATAATAACACAAGGACAAAACAAAACAATTTTAAGAACACTTTGTGCAAACTGTACATAACTTTGTATTAGATGGGTCTTCCTCTGCTGGGGCCCACCCATCTGTACATAGCCCTGTACCAGACCTCCATCTGATCTCTTCTGAGGAGTCTGATTAATTCCTGACTGGGATAAGTTGCTTCTAGACCAGTAGTTAGTGGCGAGACTGTTTTATGTAATTTCTAACTAGTACAACGCAATCAAGGATTAATTCTATATGGCTAATGAAGTATGGCAGCCTAGGTAGATCTCTCTAATATAACTTATTTTAGCTGCAGCCTTGTTAACACTTGTCTAACTTCACTAGAACTGTCACCAGTAATTAAAGCATTGTATATCTTCTAATTTGGTCAAAAGGAGATACATTATACCATCTATCACAGTGAATCTAGTAACATCTATTAAATGGTGTTCCCATCTAGACTCTTTGGCCTTTCAGATATCCCTCCCCTTTTATCACATCTTACAAAGCAGATTATTAATTACAGTTGCTTGTACATGTACAAGATAAGTAAAAAGCTTATGTGAATGGACAGTGGCTCTCAAATGTTGTTCTCAATGTCTGTCTCTTCTTGTCTCAGAAATTTTTTGAGTTATTTAGGGTCATCAAAGAATCTGGTGCCATGTTTGGTTTGGAGTTTAAGTTTTGCTGGGAATAACAGAGACACTAAGCGTCCTGCTTCCACTAATGATTTGCAGTATGGCGAGAATTCTCTACACCTTCTAGAGATCTCCACCGAATAGTCCTGAAAGATTAGGATTTTTTGTCCATCATATATTAAAGGTGAATGTTGACAATATGCTCTAAGTAGCAGAATTTTGTCCTTGAAGTTGAGAAATCGAATCATGACTTGTCTTGGTCCTCACGTGTTTCTTTGGTCCTGACTGGTGTTACCCACTCTATGGGCTCTCTCGGCAACACATGGAATTTCTAGAGTCCAGACCAGTCTGCATCTGCTCTATTTTAGGAAGAAAAAGTGCCGAGATCTGTGACACAATTGGGTGTATCTCTTGTGGGAGGGTTTTAGTGGGTTCTGTGGATATATTTTGTGCAGCATGTGCCTCTGCTGTATGTTTTGTCTTTCGTTACTGTTTTTTAAGCCTATTAGCCATATTGCCAGTGGTTTTGACAAAGCTAGAATAGTATTTCTGCATACACTTGCTGGGATAAGTTTACTGTGTCCCTCTGAGTTGCACAGACAAGCTGAGGTAGGGTGAGGCTGTGAGTATCAGTAGTTGTAGAGAGCCCCTAATGGGAGAGCAACCCACAGTTCAATGAGTCTAAGGCCCTTAAGACACCAGATTATGATGTGATGTGCTGGAAGTCTGGTACATAACTTTGTTACTTACTTATATTGCCCCATATCTCAGATATCTTGGATCACCATGCTGAAAAATGCATAAAAGTTTACAGCCATTGCTTTTGTCTTCGGGCCCTATCTTTCCTCCCAGGGTGTTTTGCTGTGATAGTGGCTTCAGTGACTGTTACAATTATTCAATCTTTCTCCCCCTTCCAGTAAATAGGGTATCTGGGCAAACAGCCTATTAGTAGTGTAGAACTGCAGGGTGTAAGTCAAGATGCAACACACTCTCCTCACTATACAATAGAGGTCAGCAACTCCACAAAATTAGTTTCTTGATTTTTAAGTCTGTTAACCCCTGTGTGCTCCTCCAGGTGGACATTTGCTGCGATGTGGAGTGCTGCATATCTTTTTATGTGCCTGTCCTATAATGGGTTTATATAATATGTATGGGGCTTTTCTTAAAACACCTCTGCCCTTGTGGTATGAGGAGGGAGGCAGCAAAAAGAAACCAAGGTGGGGGGAGAGGATTAGTGTGAACGTAAATGAGAGAAGGAAAGAAGGCAACCTCTTATATCACTTGTTCCGCGGCGTTGTGTGAGTCTCTGAGCTTTCCGCTGTCTGCTGGTCAGTCCTCAGTCCATATGCTAATTTCTTAGACCTTGAAGACTGTCTCTAATCTGAATGCATTTTGACCACTACAGGGCATAAATTTATGTGGTTCATATAGATAACATTGAGCTCATGCACATAAAAGTTACCCTGGAGTGAGCACTGATTGGCTAAAATGGATGTCTGTCAAAAGAACTAAAATAAGGGGGCAGTTTGCAGAGGCTTAGATACAAGGTAATCACAGACATAAAAAGTGTATTTCTAATAAAGGGATTATCTTTAATGGATAATAAAGGGATTATCTAACAAAAATTCTGGTGTTGACTGTCCCTTTAATCCTTTAATTGTGATCATTATACCTATTATCTACATTTGACCTTACTCAAAAACCATGATCTTTTCAAATATATCTGATGCTTTATCCCAATTCTACACTTTACTGTCCCCATATCCCGATCTCCTTACTTTAAAACTATATAACTGTTTTTACTAACCTTATAACTTACCTTTCTAATACGCAAACCCTATGCATGGACTTACCCTTGCATAAAACACTTCATATGACCTTCCAATTACACAATCCAATCTCATGCTGCTCATTTCATCACTTAACTTTATACTATTTTGGTTTATTATACATTTTAGATATCTCCATTAATATTTTAACTGCAAATATAATTACAGATAGAACAACAAATATAAAAATATATATATACTGATTGAATGGTGGATCAAAACTATGACAGCAGTTTCTTTTTCAGATTATAAATACCAATTGGTTTCCTGGTGTATATAAAAAAAAACCCTCTCAAGTCAGTTCAAGCCAAATTTGTCACTGGTTTGAGGCACATTATACCTTAAATAAACTGATTTTATGTAACTGTCAAAAATAGTATGGAATGTAGTCTCCTGAGATCTTCCAGAAAGCTGATTTCATTTTGTGAGAAGTCGTACAACACTCATGGAATTCAACTAACAAGGTTAGAGCTATGACACATGATTTATATATGGGTGGATGTGAATGGACAATCTTTTAACAATGTCTTTCTGGAAGCAGCTGTAATTGTGATCAATAAACTGGCAAATATATTTTATGTCATGTTGGATAAACTAGAAACTGCTGTGCAGGTTTATCTAATCCAAAATAGATTATTTTGTAATGAAACTGTGACAGAGATTTCTTTTTTTTATGCTGCCGAACATATTTCTATAAGTGATTTTATAGTTGCCAAAAGAGCATTTGTTTTAGTTTAGCCTTTACCAAAAGTGACAGTTACACGGTTGGAAAATCCTCTTTTTAGCTGAATATATCTATTTAAAATAGGTGTCGCTAACATTAGTGATGAGTTTATACCACAGCACATAACATATTTAGTAATATATTGCATTGTGTGAATACATTACATTTTATGTACAATATATACATAGTTCTATTATAATTATTGTAGAATATATTACACTAATTTGAGAAAATATTATTAATTAAATTATTATTAAATTATTATAGAGGAGCATAAAGAGAAACATTCTTACTTCCTGTCTTCCTTTTGTGTGTCCCCTCTGTATTTAAAGGGACATTAAACACTTTGAGATGGTAATAGAAAATGATAAATTGTATATATGAAACAACTCTGCAATATACTTTCATTATTTATTTTGTCCTCTTTGCCTGTAATTCCATTCTGAAATTGTGAGCTTTTCAGGTCCTGATAGAAATGGAAGTGCAGAACACTGTTAAATCCATCACAACCATTGGCTGCACACTCTAATGACCTATGTATAACTGTCCCTAATTGGCCACAGCAGAGAAGCTAACACAAGTTACAACATGGCAGCTCCCAATGTTTTATAGACACTAAAACTTTACTCTTATTTTGTCACTTTTTAAACAACTAATGAAACTTTAAAAAATACATCTACATGTTAGTCATGGACTAATCTTTTCTTTGAATGCATCATTCTATCTAGCATGCATTTAGTGTTTAATGTCCCTTTAAAATGATCTGCTGGCAGAATTTTAAAGTGCAGTCTTAATCAAAAAAGCCCTTAACTATTTATTCTCCATAAATTAAAATTATTAATCTTTCAAATCCTTTAAAAAAAATACTTCCTGAAACAGCGTCATTACCCACTCATTTCCATTCGGTGGCATGACTCAAAACACTGGGCACCAAGGTAGTAGGACCCTTCTGATTTGTAAGTGTTGCCTGGTTCAGACCTTGTCCCTACCAGACAGAGGTGATAATACTCTGCTTTATTTATTTATTTGTGTATTTATTTATTTGCACATAAGCTTTAAACAAAATAAAAATAATTGACAAAAGTGTCATAATGGGGCTAAATTTCCACAAGTATTATATTTTTATATGTATTGATTGTTGTTAAAGGGTTCAAATTCAGAGGGAAAAATTAAATATAGTGCACAAATGAATTGGTCTTGGAAATGCAATTGTGTTGCATTAATGCTATGCTTTTAACCCCTTATTGCCAGCTTACTAAATTAATTGAAATACATATACAATTTATCTTGATGGACTTATCTGTTAATTCACTTGCTATAATTTAGTTGAATTATTGTGTCCATATAACATGAATCGAATAAAAGTCCAATGAGAACTTTGTATTTATTTCTATACATTTAGTTTAAAAGGCAATATTGAGTTATGGGCCCATAAACAGATAATACGCATAAAAACTGGTCACTGTGTACATATCTTTTCATTTACAACCCTCCTCTTCTACTGCGCTTTGAAGCAGAGATCCACAACAGGTGTGTTAGCAGAACATTTTCCATGGATAGAGCAAAAAATATAAAAATATCCTAAATGTAATAATATCAATTTAAACAAATGAATACATTATGTAAATGGTTACGTGCATCATTTGAAGAAAATAAACTCGTTATAATGTGAGATCTCAGATGTGTGTGTGCATACATAGATATATAGATAGACAGACAGACCGACAGACAGATACACTTTCAAATGTAAAAGTGACATATTTAATATGTGATGTTTATTGGAGATATTCCCCTTTCTCAGCAAGCATTTTGTTCATTCAAAAGCTAGGAGGGAGTCCAAAAATGTAGGAGGGAGGCATATTAAGGATCTATAATATAGATAGATGATAGATAGATGATAGATAAGTAGATAGATCGATAGATAAAAATACATACCAAGATACATGATTACATACATATGCCTAAAGAGTTTATGTGGGTGCGTGTGTATTATCAAATAGAAATGACCGTCTATAATTAAAAACTAGTTAACAACAGTAAGAAGTGTACAGTGTTTAAAAAATCCTGCATCATATAAATTATTACTCAGACAGCAGTATTTTTTGAAGACACACATCGCATACAGGGGGATGGAGGAAAATGCATAAAACGTAGGAATGAAGCAAGTTTTTAAGAAGCGAGACAGATGATAATGGGGTCCCTGAATACTAATAATTGTATGTAATATAAGGCATTCTGAGTCTATGAATTCTGTACTGAGCAGTGGTTATCTACCTATAAACAAATGGTGTATGTATTGTGTATATATATATATATATATATATATATATGTGAACACAGGTCTCAAGATGTTTCCTAAAATAATCACATGGTCTAACTGAAACCCAAGAACACAATAGGTAATGTGATTGAGTGTATGTCTTACTCTTTCCCCCTTCTAGACACACATGATCCACAAAACCTACTGACAATGCACATTAATTAATAATTAAGTATTAATTCCTTTAAGTATGGTGAAATTGACATAACTACATCTTCACACAATTGCACTGATCAGAATACAAGCTCATGTACATCTCACCCTGAATGGCTACAGTTAAGGAAATCAGGGGCATGGATTCCACCAGAATTACACTGAGTCTTGATTTGCAAAACGTTGTTAATTGTGCTAACAAAATAACAATCAGTTAGATTACGAGTTGTGCATTCGTGTTTTAACGCTGAAAAAATAGTCATTTCAGTGTTAAAACAGCCTTGCAGCCATTACAAGTCTTGTCGGTATAGCTGTATCGCAAGCCTTTTAGCCTTTAACGCAACGTCAGTCCCACACTCGTAAAAATTATGTTTTTCCATGGGATTCCCATAGCGCTGCCATTACACTATATTAAACTTATTAACCCCTAATCTGCTGCTTCCGATATCGCCGCCACTAAAAATTTTTATTAACCCCTATTCTGCTGCTCCACGACATAGTCACCACTATCATAAAGTTATTAACCCCTAATCTGCCGTCCGCCCCCACTATACTTAATTTATTAAGCCCTACACTGCTGCCACTATAATAAACCTATTAACCCCTAAACCGCAAGCCCCCACAAAGAAATATACTAAAATAAACTATTAACCCCTAAACCGAAAGCCCCCCACATCACAATAAACTAAATTAAACTAGTAACCCCTAAACCTAATGCCCCCTAACTTTAGATTAAAATTACAATTTCCCTATCTTAAATTAAATTAAAATTTACCTGTCAAATTAAAAAAGCTAAGTTTAAACTAACAATTAAACTGATATAATTATTAAACTAAATTAAACTAACTACCAATTAAATTAAACTAAACTGCACATTAAAAAAATCCTAACACTACTCTTAAAATTACAAACTATATAATTACAAAAAATAAAAAAGACTAAATTACAAAAAATAACAAACGTAATTATCCAAAATAAAAAAGAATTACACCTAAACTAATAGCCCTATCAAAATAAAAAGCCCACCCAAAATAAAAAAAAACCCTAGCCTACAATAAACTACTAATAGCCCTGAAAAGGCATTTGGATGGGCATTGCCCTTAAATGGGCATTTAGCTCTTTTGCTGCCCAAACCCTAAACTAAAAAAAAACCCACCCAAAAAAACCCTTAAAAAAAGCCTAACACTAACCCCGACGATCCACTTACAGTTTTTGAGGTCCCGCTTGAACAATCAAGAGGGCCTCTTCAATTTTCATCCCGGCGACGAAGTCCTCATCCAAGCAGCGAGAAGTCTTCATCCAGGCAGCCTCTTCAATCTTCATCCAGACGACATCTTCTATCTTGATCCCGGCGGTGCGGAGTGGGTCCATCCTAAAGACATCAGGTGCGGAGCATCCTCTTCATACGGTCGCCACAGTACACTGAATCTTCAATGCAAGGTACGCTATTCAAGATGGCGTCCCTTACATTCCTATTGGCTGAAAAATTTGAATCAGCAAATAGGAATTAGAGGTGCTTAAATCCTATTGGCTGTTCAAATCAGCCAATAGGATTTAAGCAGCTCTCATTCTATTGGCTGATTCAAATTAGCCAATAGAATGAGAGCTGCTTAAATCCTATTGGCTGATTTGAACAGCCAATAGGATTTTAGCACCTGTAATTCCTATTGGCTGATTCAAATTTTTCAGCCAATAGGAATGCAGGGGATGCCATCTTGAAACAGCTCGCTTGCATTGAAGATTCAGTGTACAGCGACGACCGTATGAAGCTCCGCGCTGGATGTCTTCAGGATAGACCCACTCCACCGGTATCAAGATAGAAAATGCCACCTGTATGAACGTTAAAGAGGTCGTCTGGATAAAGACTTCTCGCCGCTTGGATGAGGACTTCACGGCTGGGATGAAAATCGTTCAAGCGGGGCTTCAAAAACTGTAAGTGGATCGTCGGGGGTTAGTGTTAGGCTTTTTTTAAGGGATTTTTGGGCTGGTGGCCCATACAAATGCCCTTTTCAGGGCAATGGGTAGATTAGGTTTTTTAGATTTTTTTTTATTTTGTGGATTGGGGGGTGGGGGTTTGTAATGTTAGTGGGTGTTTGTATTTTTTTTACAGGTAAAAGAGCTGTTTAACTTAGGGCAATGCCCTACAAAAGGCCCTTTTAAGGGCCATTGGTAGTTTATTCTAGTTTAGGTTTTTTATTTTGGGGTGTTTTTTTTAATGGGTATTAAAATAGCAATAATTTTTATTATTTTTGATTATTTGTTTGTTATTTTGTGTAATGTATTTTTTTTTTTAGTTTTGGGGTGGGTTTTTATTTTTAGATTAGGGCTTGGGCAGCAAAAGAGCTAAATGCCCTTTTAAGGGCACTGCTCATACAAATGCCCTTTTCAGGGCAATGGGTAGATTAGGTTTTTTTTTTGTTGTTGTTTTTTTTTAATAACTTTATTTTCACAGATCCAAGTAGAGAGAGACAATACAAATCACCGTAGTAAACATAGTACAGAGATGTTTTTACAAAATTGATCTTGCAGCAAGTAGTGATGAAAAGTTCCTGCAAGTAATACTCAGCTCTCTCCTCCTGGGCCTGTTCACATTTTCTAAATAAACCAAACCAACTGGGAAAGATTGGGAGGGTAAGGGGGGGGGGGGGCGAGGGTGTGAGGGGGGAAGAAGAAGAGAAGAAGGGAGGGGGAAGAAAAAAGGGGGGGGGGCCTTGGGATTGGGGATGGGATGGAAGTTAGGTAGTGGAGGGGTAGGGCAGGAATAGGGGGCAGGGTGAGGTTTAAGGGGTAGGAAAGGAGGAGGGGGGGGGGAGGAGGGAGAGGGGAAAACAGGGGAAACAAGGGAGAGCAAACAACTATTTAGAACCTAGTTTTACATTAGGTGGCACCTGTTACTTTTGTCAGATTTTTTGTTTTAATCCATCTAGCCATTTATTACTGGGGTGCCATCCTTAGGAACCTTGTGTAGAGGCTAATGCCAAGCAAACATTACGTTCAATTAAACTAAATATCTTGTAACTATTCATTTCAAACGAAACCGTGAACAAACATGTCAAAGTATTGATGTACAGATAACAGATAACAGTCCTGGTACGAATAAACCACAGGCTATAGACTACAAGTTCCATGCCTTGTGCAGTTCAGTGAACAGCTATGGTTAATCCTTCAGCCTACCTCAAAGCCTCTGCCATTGATGGAGAGAAGAGAAGAAGGTGGGGGGGTGGATAATTACAGATGGTGGTAATGATGATGAGGGGAGGGGAAGGAAGAGGGAGGGGAGGGGGGGGGGTCTCGGGGGTCCAGCAGCCAGCCTACGAGTGGTCAGTCTCTATATCTTTGTCACAGCCCGGGATCTGTCGTCAGGGGAGTAAGTGTCGGTTGCTGTGTTGTGTTGGGAGTCAGAGGTTTCCTTCAGTCAGGGGCCATCGGCCCCTCAGTTGTTCAGTCATAAGGTAGGTGCTGTTGAGAAAAGGGGTCAAGAGGTGTCGTCTGATGGTCGGAGCAAGATACATTAAGTAGGGTTCCCACTTGGACATGAAATGCTTTACTCTCTTCTCCACATCTCCCTTAACATCTGCCTGTTCAACTAGGAGCTGAGTGTGTGTCAAACGTATGAGTTCGGTTATGTGTGGGGGCCCAGGTAGAATCCAATGCTTAAGAATTAATTTCCTGGACAGCAATATAATGGCATTTGTGAAGCGGTCTGCTGGGGATGAGTGAGCGTGTCCTCTTAGGAAAAACACCTCGTGTTGTGTAAGTTTGATGTGTTTGCCGCTAATTTTTGAGAGCCAGAATTGTACTTTTGCCCAGAATTGTAAGATTTTGGGGCATTCCCAGAATAAATGCATTATGTCTGGATCCGGGAGGGAGCATTTCAAGCAGGAGTTGTTTGCGTTGGGTACCCATTTGGCTCGTAAGGCTGGTGTGATGTAACTGTTATGCATGAGTTTGAGGTGTGATTCTCTAGTTTCCGAAGCCAAAGTGGCTCGTATTACCCGTTCAAAGCTGTCCGACAGTGTGTCTGCATCTATGTCCTTGTGCATAGTGGCAGTCCATCTGACACTCAGGTGTCGTGTAACTTCTGTAGACATCTGCTGCGTGATTAAGTCATAAATATGGGAGATGGAGTGAGTTCCCTGTTTTGCTAAGGAACACAGACTATCTATATGTGTGCGTTTCGTAATGTCTAGTCCGTCAGTTTGAAGCTTATGTACATAGTGGGTGCATTGCAGGTATGGGAAGGTACTATGAGGGGGGAGATCATACTTTTGCTGGAGCGTAGCTAGCGGATACACTTTGTTAAAGAGGGGGTCTATGAGTTGCGATACTGAGGTTAAGCCTTTCTCTCCCCAGGCTCTGAACGCCTGTGTGGTCATGCCTGGGAGAAAGGTCGGATTCCCTTGCAATGGGAGGTGTCTGGTGATAGTATGAGACAGATTCCACCATTTGCACAATCTCTTCCATGCCCTCAAGGGGTCTCGGAACAAGATGTTATCCCTAACGTGGGGCGGTAGTGAACGGAGTTCCGCATGTGGCAGGAAAGCTCGGGCTAGCGGGTATGTGAGATGTGTCTCTAGTTGTTTATCACCGAACATTGATGTACCCTCCAGCCACTCTAAGACCAACTTAGTCAGAGTAGACCAGTTGTACCACTCCACGTTAGGCAGCTTAAGCCCAGCTCGAGTCACCGGCATAGCCATCTTAAGGCGACTAATCCTCTATTTTTTGCCATTCCATATAAATCTGGAAAACATTGTGTTTACAGTCTGTGTATCCTTTCGCGTAAGGAGAAGTGGCAACAGTTGGAGGGGATATAGCAATTTTGGGATTACTATCATCTTTATTAGGTTAGACCTTCCTGAGAGTGGGAGTGGGAGCCTGGACCAGCCGGTCAAGAGGGTCCGCACTTGTGTGAGCACAGGGGGGATGTTGAGCTTATAAATTAAGTTGGGGTTTGTGTGTAAGTATATACCCAGATATTTAAACGCCCCTGTTGTGACTTTAAGTGGAAACTGAGGTGTGTCAGGGCCTGCAGTGTTTCTCAGATACATAAGCTCCGATTTGTCTAAATTAACCCTGTATCCTGAAATCTGTCCAAATTTATGTAGCATGTCGAGGAGTTTGGGGATTTCAGTATTTGGATTTTGAATGTAAAGTAGCAGGTTGTCGGCATAAAGGGATAAGTGCGTGGGATGCTGACCAACCTCCACCCCTCTCAGGTTCTCTCTAATGTGAATGGCCAGTGGCTCTATGGCAAGGTTGAAAAGGAGGGGCGAGAGTGGGCACCCCTGACGGGTGTCCCTCTCCAGCGTGAAGGTTTGGGATGTTTCCCCGTTAACTATGACCGATGTGTGTGGGCTTTGGTAAAGTGTCCGGATGAGATTATGGAAATCTCCCGTAATTCCGAATTTGTCTAGGGTTGTCAGCAGGTGGTCCCACTCCACCCTATCGAACGCCTTCTCCGCATCGATCGCGAGGAGACAGGCGTCCGGAAGCGGGTCAGGGTGGCCCCCTCCCCTGGCTTGCCAGTAGTGGGAGATAACTGCTAGTGTCTTGCGAATATTCGTAACCGATGAGCGGTGTTTCATGAACCCTGTTTGGTCTTTGTGAATAACATTTCCCACCACCCTGCCAGTATGGCCGTGAAGAGCTTGTAATCGTTGTTCAGTAACGATATTGGTCTGTACGAGGCGGCCAGGGTGGGATCCCTGGTTTTGGTATCAGGCATATGTGTGCGTCTGCAAAGTCCGTCGCCGGCTGGGCAGCACCACCTAAGTATGCCGTGAACGTTTGGGATAGTGGTATGCTAATGCTGTCTTGCAGTATTTTGTAGTATTCTATGGGGATTCTGTCTGGGCCCGGGGCTTTCCCTAGTTTGGCCCTCTTAATGGCTTTCTGGACTTCTAGGTGTGATATGCGTGCATTTAGGCAAGCTAATTGGTCCTGCGTGATAGTGGGAGTCCGTATTTGTTTCCAAAAAGCGTCTTTGTCACTAGGTGCAGCGGTGTGTTTAGTGTACAAGTCTGTGTAGAAATGAACGAATTCGTCCATTATGCTTTTGTTGTCAGTCTGAATAGTCCCATTCGCTCGTATGGCAGTAATTACTGATCTGGGTGTAATTAGTTTCACAGCGTTGGCCAATAGTTTCCCCGTCCTATTCCCAAATCTGTAAAATCGTCCTTGCCTATGGTGCTGAAAATTTAAGTCTTGGCGATATAACGCATCCTCCCTTATCTTCTTACACTCATAGTACTTTAATCTAGTCTGGGTGGACGGACGCGCCAGGTATTTGTTATACGCGGTGGTAACCGCTGTATCTGTGTCTGCGTCGGCTTGTTTGCGCCTGGAGTTATAATAGGCCGTGTAGCTAGTTATGTGTCCCCTCATTACTGCTTTTGAGGCACTCCAGAAAAGTGCCGGGTGTCCTGGTGTTGAGCATTGAACCGAATGTAGTCTGTCCAACCTGCCTTCAAATGCTTTTTGAAGTCTAAATTATTGTATAAGTATGTAGGGAAATGCCAAGCCCCTCGAGAGGAGGGGGGGCGTGGATTATGCTGCAACTCCAGCCATACAGGGGCATGATCTGAGATCAAAATGTCTGCGATATGTGTGTGTTTGATCTGTCTGTTTAGTTGTGGGGAGCATAGGAAATAATCTATCCGGGACAGAGAGCTGTGTGTCTTAGAGAGGCATGTAAAATCTTTATGGGTCGGGTGGCGGAGTCTCCACAGGTCTACCAGGTCTAGTGTAGTTTTAAATGTTGCGATGGTGACTGTTTCTAATTTGTGACGCCTACTTTGTTCTCTAGTGTGCTCTAAGTCGGTGTTCTCAGCCTTGCGGTCAAGCGGTGTAGTCTGGATCAGATTAAAGTCGCCACCCACTAACAAAGGCTTATCCGCGTGTGGTAGCAGGGCCGCCTGAAGGGTATGCCAGAATTGGGGAAGAGGGCGGTTAGGGCCATAGACATTGCATAAAGTGTAGGAGTTTCCTGCAAAATTGAGATTTACTATTAGGAACCTGCCTCTGGGGTCTGTATTAAGTGTGGAGATCTGGATCGGTAAGCCCTTTTTAACCAGTATTGCCACCCCACGCTTACGACCCTCAGTCGGAGTGTAGTGAACCTGGCCCACCCACCTAACCTTTAGTTTTTCATGTTCGGCATCTGTCAGACGTGTCTCTTGTAACAGGGCCACGTCTGCATGTAGGCGTTTAAGGTGCTGTAGTATGATACTCCTTTTGGCCAGGGATGTTATACCCCCGACATTCCAGGACACAATCTTTAGGCTTTGAGACATGGTGTGTAGAGTGAGGGAAATAATGCACCGTTACAGTCATAGATGGGACCAGGGCATCCCAGCTCTCCGTAATATACGTCGGGTGAAACTGTCCGTTTGTTAATGTAGGTGTGAGTGTTGGGTGACTTACAATTACTACCGTCCAGGGAAAAAGCTGCTCCTGGTCTTGAAAAGTGGAAAGTCGGCTGCCAGTCCCTCCATGGACCCCCCCCAGGACCTAGTAAGGAAGGCAAAATAGAATGAGACAACCATATTTGGAAAAATGCAACACATGGACAGACATACATGTAAAGAACAATGATGTAACTGGCAACACTACATATACATGTTATCAGGGATTCGTGATTATGAAACAGAGTAGCCCATAATGGCCTAGTTGTTTGGAACCCAGAGCTAGAGGCTCCAGGTACCAGAGGAGTCTGTGATCGAAAGGGTAGGAGTTCAGGCCCAGCCCGTTGGGCCAGGTCACAATCATTGAAAGCCATCACAGGATGGGGTTGCAGAGGGACAAAGACCGTGAGTAGAGATGGGTGCTATCGATCAGCTCTGTCCATCCTTGTCTTCGGCCTCAAGATATTCTTGTAACTGTTGGGGTGTGAGAAAGAATTTAGGGCCTCCAGGGGTGGTAAGCCTTAGTTTGGCCGGGTATAAGAGTGAAGCCTGACGGCCTTGTGAGTGCAGTTTAGAGCATAAGGGGGCAAACTCCTTCCTTTTTCTTGCGACCTCTGCTGAAAAGTCTTGGAAAATGAGCAGCTTGTGTCCCTCAAAGCAGAGGTCTGGTTTAGCTCTGTATGCCTTGAGCAGTGCCAGTTTCTCTTGGTAGCGAAGGAGCTTGAAGATGACTTGTCTGGGGCGTTGGTTAGCTCTGGTGGGTAAAGATTCTGGCCCTATTCTGTGTGCCCTTTCCACATCTAGGGGTAGCGTGTCTGGGTCGAGTTGCAGTAGTTTAGGTAGTGTCAGGGCTGTGAATTCAAGTAGGTCTTTGTTCTTTATTGATTCAGGGACCCCGATCAGTCTCAAGTTGTTGCGACAAGACCGATTCTCAAGGTCGTCAAGTTTTTCTTGTAGTGTGAAGTTTTGACGCTCCAGTCTTTGAACAATGACGGAGGAGGAGTGCTGATTGTCCTCCACATCTGAGATCCTTTGCTCTGCTTGCTGCAGACGTGTGGAGTATTGTCGTATTTCTGAGGTGAGAGTATCCATGCCCGCCTGCAGGGATTCCATTTTTGGAAGAAAAAAGGCTTTTAAGTCCTGTAGCATTGTATGGGAAGTGTCTTGAGGTGTTTCCCTGTCAGGGGGCCCCGGTGGCTCCAGCTGAGGTTCTGGTGTCAGTTTTTGCCTTCTTTCTGTGGGTTTTTGTCTGCCTGACATGATGGGTGTAGCTTGTGTAGCAGAGACCTTGAAGTATTTGTCCACTTTCATGTGGGTCAGTGAGACTAAGAGTATGACAATTCTTCGTTTGGTGCAAGTGACTTGCAGGCAGGAGCTATTTTGGCAATGCGTGGAAGAAAGAGACAGAGCTTCCCTGTCAGTTCACAGCAAAGCAACCAAGTTCACACTGTATTACTGTATTACTGCCGTTGCCGGTGGAAGCTCAGCTGCAGCAAACTAGGGGGAGAGCGAGTGGGGCAGCCAGCATGTATCAGGGCCACTTGTAAAGACAAGCCTGGGCGGTGTCGTATTGATGTCTCAGGCAGTGGCGTACAATTTGATTTGATGTCCCTTATGAGCGGTCTTCCCTGCCAGGGGAGGCCGGTTAGGAGTGCTGCTGTAGCTGCGCCGTAGATTAGGTTTTACTTTATTTTTATTTTGTGGGTTTGGGGGGTGGGAGTTTGTATACTGTTAGGGGGTGGGGTTTTTTTGTAGCAAAAGAGCTGTTAACTTTAGGGCAATGCCCTACAAAAAGCTCTTTTAAGGGCCCCCAAAAGGTCATTTTAAGGGCCCTTGGTAGTTTATTCTAGATTAGGCTTTTTTATTTTGGGGTGGATTTTTTATTTTTTTAAAGGGTATTAGAATAGGAATCATTTTTTGTGTGGATAATGTCATATTTTCTTTTGTAATGGTAGGTTTTTTTATTTTTTTGTGATTTTAGTGTTTTTTTATTTATTGTAATTTTAGGTTTTAGTGTAAGGTAGCTTAGGTTTTATTGCACAGATAAGTTTGTATTTATTTTAACTAGGTAGTTAGTAAATAGTTAATAACTATTTACTAACTAGTCTACCTAGTTAAAATAAATGCAAGCTTACCTGTGAAATAAAAATAAAACCTAAGCTAGCTACAATATAACTATTAGTTATATTGTAGCTAGCTTAGGTTTTATTTCACAGGTAAGTATGTATTTAGTTTTAAATAGGTATTATTATAGTTAATAATTGTAAGTTTAATTTAGCTCTATTGTAATTATGTTAAAGTTAGGGGGTGTTAGGGTTACGTTAGATTTAGGAGTAGGTGTAGGGGTTAATACTTTAATTTAGATTTTTGCGATGTGGGGGCTGGCGGTTTAGGGGTTAATAGATTTATTTAGTGGTAGTGATGTGAGAGGCCAGAGGTTTAGGGGTTAATAGCTTTATTTAGTTGCAGTGATGTCGGGGAGTGGCGGAATAGGGGTTAATAGATTTATTATAGTGTGGGCGATGTTGGGGTGCAAGGGAATAGGGGTTAATAACTTTAGTATAGTGGCGGCGATATCAGGAACGGCAGATTAGGGGTTAATAGTTTTATTTAGGTGGCGGCGATATCGGGGGCGGCAGATTAGGGGTTAATAACATTATGTAGGTGCCGGCGATGTCGGGGGCAGCAGATTAGGGGTGTTTAGATGTGGGGTTTATGTTTGGGTGTTAGGTTTAAACATTAGTTTTTTTCCCCGTAGACATCAATGGGGCTGCATTATGGAGCTTTTCTTTCCGCGATCGCAGGTGTTAGACTTTTTTTCTGACCCGCACTCCCCATTGATGTCTATGGGGAAAGCATGCACGAGCACATCAAAACAGCGCTTGTATTTTGTGCGGTATGGAGCTTTAAAGCACCATATCGCACACACAAGCCGGGTTTTTCAAAACTTGTAATGGCAGCACTATGGAGGGTGAAATAACTCAAACTTTTGTGGCGTTCGATTCACACCCTCTATAGCACAAAGCTTGTAATCTAGGTGAGTGTTAGGTGATTTAAAACATTTAGGGCTAGATAACAAGTGGAGAGCAAAAATATTAGCGCTATTGAGTGCTAATACTGCTGAAGTTAAAACAATAGCACTCATATTCTTGCGCTCATATTACAAGTTGAAAGTAAAATTTTGGAGCTTGAGTGACAGACTCAGGCGCAGTAGCATCTGGAGGTCGGACAGCGTGACCGCAATTACTCTCTTTCCTTAAATTATTATTATTATCAGTTATTTGTAGAGCGCCAACAGATTCCGCAGCGCTATAAACAAATGCGGAGTACAACAAAACATTTATAGGGATCAAACGGGAAGAGGGCCCTGCCAAGAGTCACTGTTGTAGTCAGCTCTTAAGAAGGTGATCTACAAACAGCTGGACTCTTAGGCTTACATGCTGAGGGGGTTCAGGGAAAAGCAATGGAGGAGAGGAACTGGTATAAAGAAAGGTTAGTGTAGGTTGTATGCATCCCTGAACAGTAGAGTCTTTAGGGAGCGCTTGGAGCTTTCAAAACTAGGGGAGAGTCTTGTGGAGTGAGGCAGAGAGTTCCACAAGATGGGAGCCAGTCTGGAAAAGTCCTGTAAATGGGAGTGTAAGGAGGTAACAAGAGAGGAGGAGAGTAGGAGGTCATGAGTAGAGCGAAGGGGATGGGAGCGAGAGTATCTGGAGACAAGGTCTGAGATATAGGGGGAGGCAGTGCAGTTGAGGGCTTTGTATGTCAGAGTGAGAATTCTGTGTTAAATCCTAAAAATTTTTTGAATTAGGGACCTTAAAGGTAACAAGAATAGATAGCCATGGCGGGCTATCTATCTTCTACTATCCACTTTGAGAATTGGAAGCAGGAAGCCGAAAGGCTTTTTACTTTAAATGTATGTAATGTGTGTCCACAAGCCACTAATATTGAAGAAGCCTTTAAAAGCATAGCCAAAATTATGAAAAAACAAGTCAAAACATTTTGGGAGATCTTTAGTTTAGAGAATTATGTTAAAAATAAACTTATACCGAGGGGCTTAAGGATACAACTTGCGACCTCTTTTCATATTCCAGATGAAAATTTTGTCCTAAGGTGGCAAGAAATCGTGACACAATGCTCACTTGATTTAATGAAACTCACACTAGAATATGAAAGAACTCAATATGAACAGCTAACAAAACTAGTAGAAGAAGCAAAAGTGCAAACTAATAAATTTGCCACACATAAAGACTTTGAGGCCTTAGACCAAAAATTAAAATTTCATATTGATAAATTAATTTAGTGAGACAAAAAATAGAAAATTACAGAGAGACTGGTCAGACCACCAAAAGGGCAACATATATAAAGCAAATTATAAACGTAGGAATGTGAGGTATACACAAGAAAACAGAGGTAAAAATATCACAGCAGAAAGCTCCTCTGCAGAATCTGAATTGTCAGAGGAGGAGATAACATCAGTAGCCACAACAACAGCCGTAACACCTAGCACTGAACCATCCTATCACCAGGATTTTTTTAGAGAAGGACTTGTTCCCACCCAAAAGAACTATAAAAACAAGGCAACAAACCAAGACAAAATCGAACAAACAAAAATGAAAGATGAGGAATTAGAAATCATAAATTTGGCAGGGATCACTCTGAGACAAGAACACCACACCTTATTATCAAAGGGGCGTTCTTTCATCCCTACCCCTAAATATGACACTTTCAATTGGGTTAAAGATACACACTTGTTTGCCAGGAAGCTGGCATTACATAAATATCACAAAGAGGCGAATAAAGCATGCCTCACAGATATGGGGGTGGAGGAAGAGGATCAAGAAATAGTTACTTTAATGAAAACACTATTAGACGAGAATGATGACACTAACGCTGCTCAAACCAGTAGTGTGGTTAAACCAAAAAGCACCTTCATGCCCACTATCTCAAAATACCCTATTATAGACAAATTCATGACACTGGTAACCACAGCACTCGAAGCTCTGAATTGTAAAAGTAATACTAAAAAGAACCTTAGTTTTAAGGAAAGAAAAGCACTAGTTGAACTTAGGAATAACCAAGATATAACAATTAAGAATGCTGATAAGGGTGGTAATTTGGTTATCATGTCCAATACCCAATACAGGAAGATGTGTCTCGATATTTTAACTAATACAGAAAATTACCAAATTTTGCCCAAAGATTCAACAGTAATATTCACGAAAGAACTTAAATCTATACTAGATCAAGGGTATGGTGAAAGAATCATTACAAAAGCAGAATATCAATATATGTGTGATCTAAAGCCCAGAGTAGCAACTTTCTATAGCCTGCCAAAGGTTCATAAAGACTTATTGACACCCCCAGGAAGACCAATTGTGTCTGGAAATGGATGCTTGACAGAGAAAGTCAGCATCTTTGTAGATAAGAAATTGAGAGAATATGTACATACACTGACATCATATGTCCAAGATACTAAGGACGTTCTAAAATGCTTGGAAAATATCCATGTAAATGAGAATACGCTACTAGCAAGTATTGATGTGGAGAGTCTATACTCAAATATTTTACATTCTCTAGGTAAACAAGCCATAAAATTCTTTCTACAAATGATCAATCCAAAGGGTTGCATAGCTGATGATTTTGTAATTGATCTCCTAGATTTTGTGTTGCAACAAAACTATTTTCTTTTTGATAATAAAGTATACTTACAGAAAAAGAGCACAGCAATGGGCACATGCTGTGCCCCAACATATGCTAACTTGTTCCTGGGGTGGATTGAACACACATACATCCTAAATGAAGAAATTAATCCATTTATGAAGCATATGGATTTATTCGTTCGCTATATCGATGATGTCCTAATGCTATGGACAGGCTCAAAAGATGAATTTACTAACTTTATGTTCTGGTTGAAAAATAACTCTCATGGTATGCATTACACCTCAACAATTGAAGAAACGAGTATCTCATTTCTGGATTTAGAGATTGAAAAAGAGCTTGATGGATCTCTGAGTACTAAGTTATTTAGAAAAAAGACATCAACTAATAATCTCCTAAATTGGAAGAGCTACCATCCAAAGAGTCAAAGGATGGGCATTCCATTTGGCCAATACTTAAGGGCTAGGCGCAATTGCAGTTCATTGGAAGATTTTGAACTGGAAGCCAAAGAACTGAGAAAAAGGTTCAAAGAAAGGGGGTACCCCAACAGATGCCTCAAAAAAGCATATCAACGTGCGAAGACGTTAGAAAGACCCCCTTTGTTACAAGAGAAAAGTGACACAAAAAAAAATACTGTTAGTCAGCAAATTAGAATTATAGGCACTTTTGATGAGAAACATAGTAGCATTCAACACATTTTTCAAAAACACTGGCACGTACTACAAGAGGACCTTGACTTGACAGAGGTAATTGCAGAGAGACCAAATATCACCAACAGGAGATCACATAACCTTAAAGATACCCTAACTAAAAGTCATTTTGCACAAAGCCAACAGAAAACATGGCTTCAAGAAACTAAAGGCTACTATAAATGTGGTCGCTGTCAAGCGTGTAAGAACATGTCTCCAATGAAGAATTTTGTACACCCACAAACAGGGAAAAACTACCCAATAAAAGAGTTCATGAATTGCAGAACTAAAAGAGTAGTATATGTTGCCATGTGCAACTGTCCCCTAATTTACGTGGGAGAGACCTCAAGGGAGTTAAGAACAAGAGTCCTAGAACATTTAGGTGATATTAAATGGGACAGGAATGTACCAATTGCTAAACATATGAACACAGTTCACAGTCAAGAAAAATATCAGATACACTTCTTTGCCATCGAACAACTTAAATTGAGGGGCAGAAGGGATGATGTAAACAAACTGTTACTGCAGAAAGAATGCAGATGGATACACAAATTAAAATCAGCATCCCCGAAGGGTCTGAATGAGGCAATTTCCTATAAGTGCTTCCTCTAGAGAAAGTATTTAAGTAAAGGTTATATGAATATTAATATACCGTCTATCCTGGAACTAGAGGTTATCTGGCGTAGCTAACTAATTAAAATATGAATCTTGAAATGTAAACAATTTCTGCCTTTCAGCAGTGCAAAAATGAAATACCTAAGATTTGACTCTTTTTTGAGTATCTTTGAAATTGTATAGATACATAGCACGCCTAGTGTAACACATAGTGATTCCTCATGAGAGTGACTAAAACCGTATCAATCGAGTGTGATATTAATAATATCAATGTAAGTACGATTCCTGTGGCACCTACGTTCAATTATAATCGTGACTAAAATAACAACGAAAAACAGGAATCTAAATAATGATTCTGCTACTATCTTGCATCTGGGTGTTGTTTTTTTGATCCTGCATCGATTACTTCAAGATAAAAGTATATATAAAAATAGAGAACTATAAAAATTATCTTTCTCAATAAAGTACTGACATAATATGTGTAAATGTGTACTTTTTCTGTTAAAAGACAGACACAAGCAAAGTTCTGTCCTAAGGAGGTTTCTCTGACACTAATCATTCTATCTACATACTCATATTCAAACATGAAATGGATCTAGTCTAGTACTGTGTCATATCTGAGTGATGTTTTTTGAAAGTGTTTTAAAGAAATCCTGAATTAATCTTTCAAAAATCGATATATATGAGAACAAAAAAGAAAGATAATATGTTTGTTTTCAAACAGTACATAATTCAATATCGAAATAAATATCAATCTATACTGAGTATGGACATGATAGATGTTAATGTGAACATGCGTTGACAAAAACAGAGGTAGTTAAGACTATGTGATGTAGGAAGATATGTGATACTATATATTTAATTCACACACGTATATGAAAACACTACATATACTTAGTCTATATTGATAGCAATGATGATTTTCATAGTAAAATCCACCAACCAGCAAATTGTGGACAAATACACATTGACGAAAAATACCTACATTTCGAATATTTGAACAATAGACTGTATCATATGATTGCTTTAGCTATGGGGGTGAACACTTCCGCTATACACAAGCCGTTACTACGGCAACCGCTGACTACAAAGGACGGGCTATGAGGCTGGGCCGGCCCTATGCCCTAACGAAGTCACGCACAGTGACGAAACGCGTCAGTGGGCGTGTTCTAACTTGGTGTGAGAGCAGTTATCGAAGCCTAGGCTTGTTGTATGTTTGCAATATGAGCGTATTGTAATTTAGCACAATAGCGCACAGGACTGCAGTGTGTACACTTAAATAGCTTAATACAGCGAATGTTAAAGAGGATAGTTCTTTGGTGACGATAAGCACATAGAACTATATTGAATATTCTCTTAGCTAATTGAGTGACTTTAAACTTATATTGTTAAGCCCCCTTCTGGATTGAAAGGTGGTTAGTATGTACACTCTGCAATAACTATGTATGATCATTTGCGCTACTATCCAAACAACATATGATAGAGTAATCCTATCTACACGAGCCTTTTGTGTGCATAGCAAATATATACTGAATTGAATGAACACTGTGTGGTTTATTTGTAGGGATATGAGTCAGAAATCGGCTGACTGGGTTGAATCCCAGCAGTAGGCAGGAAGGAGGACGCCTTTGAGCGCATAGCCTGTGTGTGTGTGTTTGGTTTACAAACTCCTTTATCCCTTACTCCACCAATTCTGATTCATTCTACCTTAAACTGCTCTATTAACCATTAGATCACACTGCCCTCATTTTTATTTCTTGGTTTTATCTTAGTGTTGGACCATTATCTATGACTTAATATAGAAACAAATGGTGATTACTTGTTTCTTTACCATGGTCCAATTTAAGTAAATTGTCTGTCTTTGTATATATGTTAATAAAGTGTTAAATTTTACTAATTCTACTTAATTAAATAGTGCCTAATTCAGCACTTGGCTTCAATGTCACAAACCCTTTGAATTTTCCCTAACCTACTATATATTAAATCCTAGAGGCAAGAGGAAGCCAGTGAAGGGATTGGCAGAGAGGTGCAGCAGATGAAAAGTGACGTGTAAGGAAGATGAGCCTGGCAGAGGCATTCATTATGGATTATAAAGGAGCTAGGCTGGGGAGACCAGAGAGGACAGAGTTGCAGTAATCAAGGCGGGAAAGGATGAGAGAGTGGATTAAAATCTTAGTTGTGTCTTGTGTAAGGAAATGTCTAATTTTAGAGATGTTTTTAAGGTGGAAGCGGCAGGCTTTAGCCAAGGACTGTTATGTTCCTGTCCCTTTAAGTCAGGATGTTCAGGTATTCACATTCCTATATAAGGCCCCTCCTCCAGTCTACCTATGATTGGTAATTTGTATTCACTTAGCTATAAGCTGAGCAACAACGAAGACACCTTGCTGATATTCCTAACCAAGGAATTTACTATTAGTAACTTCAATTGCTGTGTGCTTTTCAACTTTGGATCGTCATATTTCAGGTTTCCTTATTTTGACCGGAATCCTCAAAGTATCTTACACTTGTTAAATCTGTTTCTCCCGGCTTATACATTGAAGCCGTGTATCGGCGTCTGACGTCACCGTAAGTCTCAGGAGCTCTCTCTCACTCTGGCTGCAAACAACCAACTCCTGTGCTTAATAGTAACTCACCTTGAAGCTGCGGTAACCGTTACTATTTCTTACTCTCTGAAGGTGGTAACGTATATACCTTAATTCACTTACTACTTTAAAGGACTTTCCTGCATGTTATACAGTGTGACGCTTATGCAAATCCAGCTACCTTTAACAATCTGATTGCTTGTAATATCTATCGCTTCAGCTTGACGAACTGTGCTTAAATATTCTATGTGCATTATCAAATATCATACTGTTGATTGTGAAGGACTGCCTGCTGTTTACATGAATACTAACAACGTTATAGACTAACTAAGGATTGCCTGTTAACTAAAAACAATATAACCGTTATAGAGCTCTCCTGCTTAATTTATATAGAAACACCTCCTGGTTGCAACCTGTGTTATTTGAGGCTGACATTCACATACTAACACTAATCTATATTTACCTTTCTTTTATCTACTATCTCTATAATTATCTGCATATTGCAAACTGCTATTGCAATCGGGATAATATACCTTTAAATCTCATTTCCTCCTCTCTGTATAATTATCTGCATATTGCAAACTGCTATTGCAATCGGGATAATATATCTTTAAATCTCATTTCTTTCACTCTGCATCCATGCAGCAGTGACCCTCAGATCTATGAGCAAAAACTAGGTTCTTGATTACATCTTATGAACCTAAAGGTTTGGTGTGAGACTGAGTGGTCCTGCAGTTAAGGATATCAAATACTTGCACCTAACATAACATATTACCAAGCCTAACATATATCCTACAGCATGGATATCAGTGAACTTACAAACCGTGTTGGTTCCCTTGCACAAAGCATGGACCATATGCTACAAGGCCTCAGAGAAATTAAAATTGAAAATGATCACATTAGGAAGTTTATTAATGTGCATTTATCTGATAAACCTGCTCCTATTGATTTAACACCTGAACCAATTGTATCTCCACCTGAAAAATTCTTTGGTGACAGGACTCAGTTTAGAGAATTTAAAAACTCCTGTACTTTGTATTTCTCTTTAAAACCCCGAACCTATGCATCTGATCGAGTCAAAGTTCTAACGGTCATCTCATATCTCAGAGGAGAGGCTAAATCATGGGCTAACGCCTTCTATGAGAACAATGACCCCATATTGGACTCCTTAGATGCCTTTTTCTCTGCCATGTCTCTATTATATGAAGACCATCATAAGCAGAATACTGCTGAGACAGCTCTTAGGAACCTACGACAAGGTAAAAGAGCAGTAGAAGAATATATCACAGACTTTAAAAGATGGGCACCAGACACCCAATGGAATGAACCTGCTCTGAGAAATCAGTTCAGAACAGGTCTTTCTGAAACATTAAAAGATGAATTAGCCCGTGGTGCAGTTCCTGTGGATTTAGAGAATCTTATGACTTTATGTATCACTGTTGATAGAAGGATAAGAGAACGTAGATCTGAAAGGGCACTATCTGATCCTGTTGTCAAGAAAATCCCAGCATACCATCCTGTGGTCACTGCACCATCTAAATCAAACGATGAACCTATGGAAGTTGCTGTCATGAGGGGTCCTCTAAAACCAGAGGAAAAAGCCAGAAGGAAGCTACATAACTTGTGTTTATATTGTGCAGCAAAGGACCATGCTGTTAGAGACTGTCCTGTGCTTATCAGACAGAAGAGGGGTAAGAATCTTCAACACCAAAATTGTCTTAATAAATTGTCTGCGCTTACCACTCATTTACCAATTTCTGTTCTTTTGCAGTGGCGTCTACAGAAGACAAAAACCCAGGCCGTTATTGACTCTGGTGCATCTGGGAATTTCATTGACCAAGCATTTGTAACAAAACATAAAATACCCACAATAAAAAAAGATAGTGCACAAGCCATAAGATTGGTTGATAGTTTTCTTATGAATACAGGGCCTATTACCCATCATACCACACCCTTACAAGTTATCACACAGAAGGGCCATACTGAGACATGTACATTTGACATTTTGCCCTCTAGTTTATACCCATTAATTTTTGGTATCAATTGGTTGATAAAACATGATCCTGATATTTCTTGGAAGCAAGGTGTTGTGAATTTCAATTCCACTTACTGTAAGGAAGTCTGTTTTCCCAAAGCTTCTGTGTGTTGTATGACTGATCATGTTTTACCTGAATGTTATAAAGAATATTCTGATGTGTTTGACAAAGTAGAAGCTCAGAACTTACCCCCCCACAGGTCATATGACTGTCCTATAGACTTACTACCGGGCAGTACCATTCTCTTTGGTCATATATATCCTATGTCAGAACCTGAATTGGTTCATTTGAAACAGTACTTAGAGGATAACCTTAAGAAAGGTTTTATAAGACCTTCCACCTCTCCAGCAGGTGCTGCAATGTTTTTTGTTAAAAATAAGGACGGATCACTTCGTCCTATTATTGACTACAGACAACTTAATAAATGTACCAAGAAAAACAGGTACCCACTCCCACTTATCCCTGAACTTATAGAACGGTTGCAAGGAGCTAAAATTTACACAAAATTAGATCTTAGAGGAGCTTATAACTTGATAAGAATGAGGAAAGGCGATGAGTGGCTAACAGCTTTCCGCACACGTTATGGACTGTATGAATATACAGTAATGCCTTTTGGGCTGTGCAACGCTCCTGCAACGTTCCAGTGTTTTATAAATGACGTATTCCATGACTTACTTGATGTCTGTATGGTCATTTATTTAGATGACATTTTAATCTATTCTGACAATATAACAAACCATCACACCCATGTCAAGCTTGTTTTGTCCAGACTTCGTACACACCATCTCTATGCCAAGCTAGAGAAATGCATTTTTAATACCACTACTATCTCCTTCTTAGGATACCAGGTTTCCCCTTCTGGTATCGCTATGGAAGCAAACAAAGTGGAAGCTATTACAAACTGGAGCACCCCCCTTACAAAAAAAGATGTTCAGAGATTTCTTGGGTTTGCAAACTTCTATAGGAAGTTTATCAAGGGCTTTTCTGAGATTGCTAGACCCTTGACTAAATTAACTCAGAAAAAACCTGGTTTCTCTTGGAATATACATGCTGAGAACGCATTTAAAGTATTAAAGGAGAGGTTTGTAACAGCACCGATACTCAAATTCCCAGATCCCAGTTTACAGTACACGCTTGAGGTTGATGCTTCTGAGTACGCTCTTGGAGCTGTACTCTCACAAAGAGTTTCACCCAAGGAAGCACTACATCCAATATCATATTACTCTAGGGTAATGAGCTCAGCCGAGCTAAATTATGCTATTGGTGAAAAAGAGCTTCTCGCTATAAAATCAGCACTAGAGTTTTGGAGACACCTCCTTGAGGGTACTAAACATACTATTCTTATATTTACGGATCATAGAAACCTTGAATATTTAAAAACCAGCAAAACATTAACATCTAGACAAGTTAGATGGAGCCTCTTCTTTTCAAGATTTGATTTCACCATCACTTACCGCCCAGGTTCTAAAAATACAAAAGCAGATGCGCTTTCAAGGAAGGATCCAAAACCTCAACATTATATACCTCCAGATTCTATCATACCACAAAATAAGTTCATTGGATTGACTTCAATCACTGAAACCTCTATAAAAGAGTATCAGAGAGCAGATCCAAAACTCCCATTAGCAGATCTACAAAAACACAGTAGTAATCTGTATTACCATGGAAACCAGATATACATTTCAGAACCTCTACGAAATGAATTGATGCATTCTGCACATGATTCTCTCCTTTCAGGACATCCTGGACTTCATAAAACACTACGCATACTACAAAGAGACTATTGGTGGCCCAATATGAAAAGTTCTGTCTCTTCCTACATTCGATCCTGTTCTGTCTGCGCTACTTGCAAACATACTAGAACTCGTCCTTATGGACTTCTACTTTCATTACCAGTTCCTGAAAGACCCTGGAAGGACATAGCAATGGACTATATAGTGGAGTTACCTCCATCCTCTAACCATAACACAATTCTAGTCATTGTTGATTTGTTTTCTAAAATGGCACACTTTATCCCACATATGGGTTTACCAACCGCATCCGAAACAGCCATACTGTTCTTGAATCATGTTGTAAAGTTACATGGACTACCTGACTCCATCACGTCTGATAGAGGATCTCAATTCACCTCTAAGTTCTGGACTCAGTTATGTTCTATACTCAAGATTACTAGGAGATTAAGTACTGCTTATCATCCCCAGACTAATGGTCAGTGCGAAAGGACTAACCAGTCTCTTGAACAGTATCTGAGATGCTATTGTACCAACCAACAGGATAACTGGTTCGCTCTGCTACCTACTGCAGAATTTGCACATAATAACATGACCAACGCATCCACAAAAACTTCGCCATTCTATATTAATTATGGTTTTCACCCTTCATACCATCTTTTCCACAGAACCGATTCCTTGCTACCTACGGTTGATCAGACAGTTAATACTATTGCTGAGGGTTTTTCTGTTCTCAAAACAACCTTACAAGAAGCTCAAGCTTCACAGAAACATCATTATGATTTGAGACGCTCGAAACCCCCTCCATATAAACCTGGGGATAAGGTTTGGTTAAGTACCAAACACTTGAAACTCTGTATTCCAAGTAAAAAGCTTGGAAGTCTCTTTATAGGTCCCTATGACATAGTTAAGGTTGTTAATCCAAATGCTGTGACTCTTCAGCTACCTCCCTCTCTCAGGATACATCCTACATTCCATGTGTCCCTCCTGAAACCTTTCTCTCCGACAAGGGATCCCCCTCATCCGTCATTGACTAACCCTCCAGTTGTGGATGATGTTGAGTATGAAGTGGATTCTATTTTGGACTCTCGTTTATACCGCAATCAACTCCAGTACCTGGTACGATGGAAAGGTTTTGGGGCTGATGAGGACTCCTGGGAACCATACTCTAATTTGTCGGCACCCCGTCTTCTTTCAATTTTCCATCGAAGACATCCCGACCGACCCAAGCTTTGATCCGCGGAGCGGCTCTTTTTAGGGGGGCGTCCTGTTATGTTCCTGTCCCTTTAAGTCAGGATGTTCAGGTATTCACATTCCTATATAAGGCCCCTCCTCCAGTCTACCTATGCTTGGTAATTTGTATTCACTTAGCTATAAGCTGAGCAACAACGAAGACACCTTGCTGATATTCCTAACCAAGGAATTTACTATTAGTAACTTCAATTGCTGTGTGCTTTTCAACTTTGGATCGTCATATTTCAGGTTTCCTTATTTTGACCGGAATCCTCAAAGTATCTTACACTTGTTAAATCTGTTTCTCCCGGCTTATACATTGAAGCCGTGTATCGGCGTCTGACGTCACCGTAAGTCTCAGGAGCTCTCTCTCACTCTGGCTGCAAACAACCAACTCCTGTGCTTAATAGTAACTCACCTTGAAGCTGCGGTAACCGTTACTATTTCTTACTCTCTGAAGGTGGTAACGTATATACCTTAATTCACTTACTACTTTAAAGGACTTTCCTGCATGTTATACAGTGTGACGCTTATGCAAATCCAGCTACCTTTAACAATCTGATTGCTTGTAATATCTATCGCTTCAGCTTGACGAACTGTGCTTAAATATTCTATGTGCATTATCAAATATCATACTGTTGATTGTGAAGGACTGCCTGCTGTTTACATGAATACTAACAACGTTATAGACTAACTAAGGATTGCCTGTTAACTAAAAACAATATAACCGTTATAGAGCTCTCCTGCTTAATTTATATAGAAACACCTCCTGGTTGCAACCTGTGTTATTTGAGGCTGACATTCACATACTAACACTAATCTATATTTACCTTTCTTTTATCTACTATCTCTATAATTATCTGCATATTGCAAACTGCTATTGCAATCGGGATAATATATCTTTAAATCTCATTTCTTTCACTCTGCATCCATGCAGCAGTGACCCTCAGATCTATGAGCAAAAACTAGGTTCTTGATTACATCTTATGAACCTAAAGGTTTGGTGTGAGACTGAGTGGTCCTGCAGTTAAGGATATCAAATACTTGCACCTAACATAACAGGACTGAATGTGAGGAGTGAAAGATAGATCTGAGTCAAATGTGACCCTAAGACATCAGGCATGCAGGGTAGAGGTAATGATGGAGTTTTCAACAGTTATTGAGAGATTGGGGGTGTAGATTTTGGAAGAAGAGGGGGAAATAAGGAGCTCAGTTTTGGAGAGATTTAGCTTGAGGTAGTGAGAGGATATCCAGGAAGAGATGTGAGAAAGACAGTTAGTGACACGGGATAGCAAGGAAGGAGATAGGTCTGGTGCAGAGAAATAGATTTGGGTGTTGTCGGCATGCAAATGATATTAGAAACCGTGGGACTTAATTAGGGAACCTAGTGATGACGTGTAAATTGAGAAGAGAAGGGGACAGAGGACAGAGCCTTGCGGTACCCCGACAGAAAGTGGTGAGGGGGCAGAGGAAGCCCCAGAGAAGGTTTACACTAAAGGTACAGTTTGACAGGTAGGAAGAGAACCACAAGAAGGCTTTGTCACAAATGCCGAAGGATTGGAGGGTTTGAGCAAAAGAGGGTGGTCAACAGTATCAAAGGCTGCTGACAGATCAAGGAGGATAAACAGAGAGAAGTGGCCATTTGATTTTGCTTTAAGTAGGTCATTGGTAACCTTAATGATTGCTGTCTCTGTGGAGTGATGGGGACGAAATCCAGATTGCAGTGGGTCAAGGAGGGTGTTTAATGTAAGGAAATGGGATAGGCGTGCATATACTAGCTTTTCGAGAAGCTTTGAGGGCGGTAGTTGGATTGGGAGGTTGGATCAAGGGAAGGTTTTTTGAGGATAGGTGTGACCAGTGCATGTTTCAGAGATGAGGGAAATATATCGGTGCTGAGGGAGAGGTTGAAAATGTGTGTGAGTATAGGGGTAAGGGTAGAAGAGAGGGAGGGGAGTAGCTGTAAAGGGGATAGGGTCAAGGGGACAGGTAGTGAGATGAGAGCGTAGTTTAAGTGCAGAAACTTCTTTCTCAGTAACAGGGGAGAAAGAGCTAAGTTTATGGCTATGTGGGTTGTGGTTGATTGCGAGCGTTTGAGGGGGTGAGAGAATGGAAGTATGTAGAGATCTGATTTAGTTTCTGATGGAGTCGATTTTGTTATTGAAGTGGCTGGCAAAGTCTTGAGCTGACAGAGAAGTTGTATTAGGAGGTGGGGTGGGCGGAGAAGAGTATTGAACATCTGCGTAGGTACCGTATCAGAGGAGTATGCCAGGGCTGAGGATGAGTGTGTGATTTCCGAGCTATGGTAAGTGTAATGCTCGTGGGATACTCCTCTTTTAGACCAAACTCGGCCAGTAGTCTTGTTATCCCGACGTTGAGTCAGAATGATAGGGAATATCCCAGAGCAGAGAAAGTTAGTAAGGTGAGGAAGGCGGCACTCACCACAGCCAGGACAGTCCCCAGCGGCAACGGCAGAGCAGTCCAAGGACAAACCACTAGAATGGTCAGGCAGGCAGGATTTGGCAACAGTAAAGCAGTCCAAGTGCACACCACTAGAATGGTCAGGCAGACAGGGTTCAGCAACAAAGAGGCAATCCAGAACAACAGGGTTTAATAAGCAGAGTAGTCAGACAGGCCGGGTTCAGCAGCAGTATATCAATCCAGTAATTACGGGGTATAGCAGGTAGAGTAATCAGACAGGAAGGGTTCAGCAGCAGTATTTAAATCCAGCAGTTAAGGGGTATAGCAGGCAGAGTAGTTAGACATGCAGGGTTCAGCAGCAGTATATCAATCCAGTAATTAAGGGGTATAGCAGGTAGAGTAGTCAGACAGGCAGGGTTCATACACAAAAATAGGCAGTAAAATACAATGATCTGTCACACCCAGAAGCACACAAAGTAACACCTATACATGGGCAGTGACAGATCGTTGTAGAAGAACTTACATAGGCGCAGGATTCGCACCACAGAAGTCCGACCAACATCAGGAGTGTGCAGTGATAATGTTAGCACCGCACACATCCGGACCCAACACAACCCCTGGCAATGAGCAGGGAAGGAGACGCTGCACCCCTAGCAATGGCTAGAGTGGCGCGGCGTGACAGTAAGAGGGGCCAGATTGTCAAGGACGGATGTAAGGGTGGAATTATAGTGGCAGATAGATTGGTCAGGGCAGGAAAAGGAGGAGAAGGATGAGAGGAGAGGTTAGAGGGAATTAGCAAGCTATTGCTAATCTAATGACATAATGCTTCTGTCAAGTTTAGTGTGAGGAGAAGAAGGAGGGGGAGTTGTAGGGAGGGATGAGATGTTGCCAGTGAGGAGATGGTGGCCAGAGAGAGGAAAAGAAAAGTTTGTGAAGTATGAAATAGTGCATCAATAGCTAAAGATTAGGTCAAGGGAGTGTCCGTCTTTGTGAGTGGGAGAATCAGTCCATTGTGACAAACCGAAAGAGGAAGTGAGTTGCAGAAGTTGTTTTGCAGAAGATGCAGTGCGATTGTCAAGAGGGACGTTGAAGTCGCCAAGAATCCTTATAGAGGGTGTGCTACATAAATATATAAATAAACACATGTATACATATATATATATATATATACACACATACAAATATATATATATATATATACTGTATATACACACTTTTGAGCCCTACCCAGTCAAACAAGACATATACCATATTCATTTTAAACACTTTTAAAACATTTATTTCAATATTAAACTACTATTTTATATTGAATGTGTAGTACTTGATTTGCATAGGTTTTTCATATGTTTTGTAAAACTTTTTTTCCAGCCCTATCACTTTACTCCAGGTTTCAAGTCACTCTTTTAGTGCTCCTATGTGGGCAGACTTAAGAAATGTCGGCCGCGCTAAACATTCTCTGGTTATTTTTCTTTAACATGGATTTATAATATCAATTTGTGTGCTAATGTTAGCAGAGTCCAGAAATATTCATAGCGCTCCTTGCATTATCAGTGCATTGCACTTGAAATCTAGGCCTTTTTTATGTTTGTAAGGATATTTTGCAATACAGTGTTTAATTGCTGATACATGCTTTCCATATATACACACACGACATGAATGTGCCTTTAATATTTTACAAACTTAAATAAGAATTTAATTTCAGAACCATGGATAGCGTTTCAAATTCACATCACTTATCTCAGAAGCACTACTTTACATATTATAGAGGCTGTTACAATTTACTAATTGGCAATTCTTGGACAGTACCTTAGTTTACTGTTCAAACCTTGAAAGTGCTTACATAAAGGTTCAAGCATATTAAAAAAAAGTACAATCAGCCCACACAAGCATTTGCTAGCATATCCATTATATCAGATGATTTGCTAAAATAAATATGCTAAATACATAGATATGAAAGCCTTCTTATAAAATCTAGAATCCTAGGAGTCAAACACTTTACAGTCTTTTAAATATAGTTTATTTGAGACTTAGGGCTACATGTACTATGCTTTGGATGGACGAGATTCCCAACTTGGTTCACACATGCAGGAAAATGGAAGTAGCTTTGAAATGTATCTCAAAAACATCTGCTACTTAATTTGAACCTCAGACTAGGGGGCCAATTATCTAAACCTTGCCAGATCAGACATGGTTTTTCACGCTGACCTGTGTAGGGGTGGAATTATTGTAAAAAAGGGCAGTCTTTGCAAGTGGCAAGGTAGCTCCTATATTAAGTAATGAAGCTCGCTGGAAAGGTACACTTCGCCTCATAGAGCGAAGTTAGCAGTGAGCAGGGTGGGGGGCACTTTAAAAATTAAATCCTGCAGCCAATATAAATCACATTACACTTCTTGCTGCATATAGCATCTTACAATCATTTCTATTTTTGTATGAGTGTATTTTTCTATTAGAGTATTGAGCATTTTGAGAAAAGCGCGCCACCTTCTAACTGGTGAATAAAAACAGTGAGTTCTGCAGTGTTAAAATCTTTACAGAATTAAACTGGGATTTGAGAGACAATTTCATATACTCAACTGGAACTACCATGTTCAGCCCATTTTTTTTGGAAAAACATCAATTACGCTTTGTATTTTGTACTTATAAGTACTAATTTCTATGGTTTTTTTTGTACTTATATTACTATTTATGCCGTGCATAATTTTATTTACTGTGTAATTTACATACAAATGTTACATTTTTGATAAAATATGATTTTTGGAGAACAATTTTGTTACGATTTTTGATGCCCTTTAACAATACAATTGTTTCCTGCATATTTTTGTGTGAATGGTTAAATAGTTTTGTATGATTTTTAAATTATGTATTTTATTGTGCACTTTTGTAATGTATGTATCTTCTTCCTATACAAAGATGCAGTATACACCCCTTTAGCAGGGTAAAAATAAGCTTTAAAGAATTCCACCAGGGAAACAGAAGGGCTTGTGAGTATTCTTATAGAATCTCATCAGCCCAGAGAGTTTTAGATAATGGGCCCCTAAGTGTTATAGCATTGCATTTTTATTATGCATTTGTTCATTATGCAAGTCTACTAAATTTAATGATCCTATAAGTGCTTCTATCTTGGGAACAGTAAGTAACCATTATATTAATATTAAGTAGCTAGCTTTACCCTGGCATTCAGCACATATTTACTATGTACACTGGAAACAACTAAAAACTTGTGCTTCAAATTTGTCAGGTAGATAGATGTGGAGTCCGCTTAGATTCCTTTATGAAATGCAAGTGAATTGGAGCAGAAATTCCAGTACTTGCAAAATCCACTGGTACACAGACACACTATTAAAATTCCATAGAATTATCTGGGGAATACACAGTGGTGATTTTGTTAGCATATTTCTGTAGTTTTGTGAAATCAAATTGAAATATTTATGGTCAATGATTTATGTAGCTGCAAACTACTGTAGGAGTTATTGTACAGCTAATTAAATTATTGTGGTTTATAGGAATATTATTATTTTATGTTGTAAATAAATATTGCAGTATTTATATTTAAAATCCTAGGCCTAGATTTGGAGTTTGGCGGTAGAAGGGCTGTTAACGCTCCGCGGGTTTTTTTCTGGCCGCACCATAAATTTAACTCTGGTATCGAGAGTTCAAACAAATGCTGCGTTAGGCTCCAAAAAAGGAGCGTAGAGCATTTTTACCGCAAATGCAACTCTCGATACCAGAGTTGCTTACGGACGCGGCCAGCCTCAAAAACGTGCTCGTGCACGATTCCCTCATAGGAAACAATGGGGCAGTTTGAGCTGAAAAAAAACCTAACACCTGCAAAAAAGCAGCGTTCAGCTCCTAACGCAGCCCCATTGTTTCCTATGGGGAAACACTTCCTACGTCTGCACCTAACACCCTAATATGTACCCCGAGTCTAAACACCCCTAACCTTACACTTATTAACCCCTATTCTGCCGCCCCCGCTATCGCTGACCCCTGCATATTTTTTTTAACCCCTAATCTGCCGCTCCGTAAACCGCCGCAACCTACGTTATCCCTATGTACCCCTAATCTGCTGCCCTAACATCGCCGACCCCTATATTATATTTATTAACCCCTAATCTGCCCCCCTCAACGTCGCCGACACCTGCCTACACTTATTAACCCCTAATCTGCCGAGCGGACTTGAGCGCTACTATAATATTTAATAGTTACCTAGTTAAAATAATAACAAATTTACCTGTAAAATAAATCCTAACCTAAGATATAATTAAACCTAACACTACCCTATCAATACATTAATTAAATAAACTACCTACAATTACCTACAATTAACCTAACACTACACTATCAATAAATTAATTAAACACAATTCCTACAAATAAATACAATTAAATAAACTAGCTAAAGTACAATAAATAAAAAAGAACTAAGTTACAAAAAATAAAAAAATATTTACAAACATAAGAAAAATATTACAACAATTTTAAACTAATTACACCTACTCTAAGCCCCCTAATAAAATAACAAAGCCCCCCAAAATAAAAAATGCCCTACCCTATTCTAAATTAAAAAAGTTACAAGCTCTTTTACCTTACCAGCCCTGAACAGGGCCCTTTGCGGGGCATGCCCCAAGAATTTCAGCTCTTTTGCCTGTAAAAAAAAACATACAATACCCCCCCCCCCAACATTACAACCCACCACCCACATACCCCTAATCTAACCCAAACCCCCCTTAAAGAAACCTAACACTAAGCCCCTGAAGATCTTCCTACCTTGTCTTCACCATCCAGGTATCACCGATCCGTCCTGGCTCCAACATCTTCATCCAACCCAAGCGGGGGTTGGTGATCCATCATCCGGTGGCTGAAGAGGTCCAGAAGAGGCTCCAAAGTCTTCCTCCTATCCGGCAAGAAGAGGACATCCAGACCGGCAAACATCTTCTCCAAGCGGCATCTTCGATCTTCTTCCATCCGGTGCGGAGCGGGTCCATCTTGAAGCAGGCGACGCGGATCCATCCTCTTCTTCCGTTGTCTCCCGACGAATGACGGTTCCTTTAAGGGACGTCATCCAAGATGGCGTCCCTCGAATTCCGATTGGCTGATAGGATTCTATCAGCCAATCGGAATTAAGGTAGGAATTTTCTGATTGGCTGATGGAATCAGCCAATCAGAATCAAGTTCAATCCGATTGGCTGATCCAATCAGCCAATCAGATTGAGCTCGCATTCTATTGGCTGTTCCGATCAGCCAATAGAATGCGAGCTCAATCTGATTGGCTGATTGGATCAGCCAATCGAATTGAACTTGATTCTGATTGGCTGATTCCATCAGCCAATCAGAAAATTCCTACCTTAATTCCGATTGGCTGATAGAATCCTATCAGCCAATCGGAATTCGAGGGACGCCATCTTGGATGACGTCCCTTAAAGGAACCGTCATTAGTCGGGAGACAACGGAAGAAGAGGATGGATCCGCGTCGCCTGCTTCAAGATGGACCCGCTCCGCACCGGATGGAAGAAGATCGAAGATGCCGCTTGGAGAAGATGTTTGCCGGTCCGGATGTCCTCTTCTTGCCGGATAGGAGGAAGACTTTGGAGCCTCTTCTGGACCTCTTCAGCCACCGGATGATGGATCGCCAACCCCCGCTTGGGTTGGATGAAGATGTTGGAGCCAGGACGGATCGGTGATACCTGGATGGTGAAGACAAGGTAGGAAGATCTTCAGGGGCTTAGTGTTAGGTTTCTTTAAGGGGGGTTTGGGTTAGATTAGGGGTATGTGGGTGGTGGGTTGTAATGTTGGGGGGGGGTATTGTATGTTTTTTTTTACAGGCAAAAGAGCTGAAATTCTTGGGGCATGCCCCGCAAAGGGCCCTGTTCAGGGCTGGTAAGGTAAAAGAGCTTGTAACTTTTTTAATTTAGAATAGGGTAGGGCATTTTTTATTTGGGGGGCTTTGTTATTTTATTAGGGGGCTTAGAGTAGGTGTAATTAGTTTAAAATTGTTGTAATATTTTTCTTATGTTTGTAAATATTTTTTTATTTTTTGTAACTTAGTTCTTTTTTATTTTTTGTACTTTAGCTAGTTTATTTAATTGTATTTATTTGTAGGAATTGTGTTTAATTAATTTATTGATAGTGTAGTGTTAGGTTAATTGTAGGTAATTGTAGGTAGTTTATTTAATTAATTTATTGATAGGGTAGTGTTAGGTTTAATTATATCTTAGGTTAGGATTTATTTTACAGGTAAATTTGTTATTATTTTAACTAGGTAACTATTAAATAGTTCTTAACTATTTAATAGCTATTGTACCTGGTTAAAATAATTACAAAGTTGCCTGTAAAATAAATATTAATCCTAAAATAGCTATAATATAATTATAATTTATATTGTAGCTATATTAGGATTTATTTTACAGGTAAGTATTTAGCTTTAAATAGGAATCATTTATTTAATAAGAGTTAATTTATTTCGTTAGATGTAAATTATATTTAAGTTAGGGGGGTGTTAGTGTTAGGGTTAGACTTAGCTTTAGGGGTTAATCCATTTATTATAGTAGCGATGAGCTCCGGTCGTCAGATTAGGGGTTAATAATTGAAGGTAGGTGTCGGCGATGTTAGGGAGGGCAGATTAGGGGTTAATACTATTTATGATAGGGTTAGTGAGGCGGGTTAGGGGTTAATAACTTTATTATAGTAGCGGTGCGGTCCGCTCGGCAGATTAGGGGTTAATAAGTGTAGGCAGGTGGAGGCGACGTTGAGGGGGGGCAGATTAGGGGTTAATAAATATAGGGGTCGGCGGTGTTAGGGGCAGCAGATTAGGGGTACATAGGGATAACGTAGGTGGCGGCGCTTTGCGGTCGGCAGAGTAGGGGTTTAATTATTTTAAGTAGCTGGCGGCGACGTTGTGGGGGGCCGGTTAGGGGTTAATAAATGTAATACAGGGGTCGGCGGGGTTAGGGGCAGCAGATTAGGGGTACATAAGTATAACGTAGGTGGCGGTCGGCAGATTAGGGGTTAAAATATTTTAATCGAGTGGCGGCGATGTGGGGGGAGCTCGGTTTAGGGGTACATAGGTAGTTTATGGGTGTTAGTGTACTTTAGGGTACAGTAGTTAAGAGCTTTATGAACCGGCGTTAGCCAGAAAGCTCTTAACTCCTGCTATTTTCAGGCGGCTGGAGTTTTGTCGTTAGAGCTCTAACGCTCACTTCAGAAACAACTCTAAATACCGGCGTTAGGAAGATCCCATTGAAAAGATAGGATACGCAAATGGCGTAGGGGGATCTGCGGTATGGAAAAGTCGCGGCTGAAAAGTGAGCGTTAGACCCTTTAATCACTGACTCCAAATACCAGCGGGCGGCCAAAACCAGCGTTAGGAGCCTCTAACGCTGGTTTTGACGGCTACCGCCGAACTCCAAATCTAGGCCCTAGTTTTATAAGAAGCATACGCCTAGATTTAGAGTTCTGCGGCCAAAGGGGTGCGTAGCTAACGCTGGCTTTTTTCTGGCCGCACCTTTTAAATACCGCTGGTATTGAGAGTTCACAGAATGGCTGCGTTAGGCTCCAAAAAAGGAGCGTAGAGCATATTTAACGCAACTTCAACTCTCGATACCAGCGGTGCTTACGGACGCGGCCAGCTTCAAAAACGTGCTTGTGCACGATTCCCCCATAGAAAACAATGGGGCTGTTTGAGCTGAAAAAAAACCTAACACCTGCAAAAAAGCCGCGTTCAGCTCCTAACGCAGCCCCATTGTTGTCTATGGGGAAACACGTCCTACGTCTGCACCTAACACTCTAACATGTACCCCGAGTCTAAACACCCCTAACCTTACACTTATTAACCCCTATTCTGCCGCCCCCGCTATCGCTGACCCCTGCATATTTTTTTTAACCCCTAATCTGCCGCTCCGTAAACCGCCGCTACTTACATTATCCCTATGTACCCCTAATCTGCTGCCCCTAACACCGTCGACCCCTATATTATAATAATTAACCCCTAATCTGCCCCCCACAACGTCGCCTCCACCTGCCTACACTTATTAACCCCTAATCTGCCGAGCGGACCTCACCGCTATTATAATAAAGTTATTAACCCCTAATCTGCCTCACTCCCGCCTCAATAACCCTATAATAAATAGTATTAACCCCTAATCTGCCCTCCCTAACATCGCCGACACCTAACTTCAAGTATTAACCCCTAATCTGCCGACTGGAGCTCACCGCTATTCTAATAAATGTATTAACCCCTAAAGCTAAGTCTAACCCTAACACTAACACCCCCCTAAATTAAATATAATTTAAATCTAACGAAATGAATTATCTCTTATTAAATAAATTATTCCTATTTAAAGCTAAATACTTACCTGTAAAATAAACCCTAATATAGCTACAATATAAATTATATTTATATTATAGCTATTTTAGGATTTATATTTATTTTACAGGTAACTTTTTATTTATTTTATCCAGGTACAATAGCTATTAAATAGTTAAGAACTATTTAATAGCTAAAATAGTTAAAATAATTACAAAATTACCTGTAAAATAAATCCTAACCTAAGTTACAATTAAACCTAACACTACACTATCAATAAATAAATTAAATACAATATCTACAAATAACTACAATTAAATAAACTAACTAAAGTACAAAAAATAAAAAAAGAACTAAGTTACAAAAAATAAAAAAATATTTACAAACATTAGAAAAAAATTACAACAATTTTAAACTAATTACACCTACTCTAAGCCCCTTAATAAAATAACAAAGCCCCCCAAAATAAAAAAATGCCCTACCCTATTCTAAATTACAAAAGTTCAAAGCTCTTTTACCTTACCAGCCCTGAACAGGGCCCTTTGCGGGGCATGCCCCAAAGAATTCAGCTCTTTTGCCTGTAAAAAAAAACATACAATACCCCCCCAACATTACAAACCACCACCCACAACCCATACACTAAGCCCCTGAAGATCTTCCTACCTTGTCTTCACCTCGCCGGGTATCACACCGATCCGTCCTGGCTCCAAAATCTTCATCCAAGCCCAAGCGGGGGCTAGACATCCATCATCCGGCGGCTGAAGAGGTCCAGAAGAGGCTCAAAGTCTTCATCCTATCCGGGGAAGAAGAGGCGATCCGGACCGGCAACGATCTTGATCCAAGCGGCATCTTCTATCTTCATCCGATGAGGACCGGCTCCATCTTGAAGACCTCCACCACGGACCCATCTTCTTCTTCCGACGACTTCCCGACGAATGATGGTTCCTTTAAGGGACGTCATCCAAGATGGCGTCCCTCAAATTCCGATTGGCTGATAGGATTCTATCAGCCAATCGGAATTAAGGTAGGAAAATTCTGATTGGCTGATGGAATCAGCCAATCAGATTCAAGTTCAATCCGATTGGCTGATCCGATCAGCCAATCAGATTGAGCTTGCATTCTATTGGCTGATCGGAACAGCCAATTGAATGCGAGCTCAATCTGATTGGCTGATTGAATCAGCCAATCGGATTGAACTTGATTCTGATTGGCTGATTCCATGACGTCCCTTAAAGGAACCATCATTCGTCGGGAAGTCGTCGGAAGAAGAAGATGGGTCCGCGGTGGAGGTCTTCAAGATGGAGCTGTCCTCATCGGATGAAGATAGAAGATGCCGCTTGGATCAAGATGGTTGCCGGTCCGGATCGCATCTTCTTCCCGGATAGGATGAAGACTTTGGAGCCTCTTCTGGACCTCTTCAGCCGCCGGATGATGGATGTCTAGCCCCCGCTTGGGCTTGGATGAAGATTTTGGAGCCAGGACGGATCGGTGTGATACCCGGCGAGGTGAAGACAAGGTAGGAAGATCTTCAGGGGCTTAGTGTTAGGTTTATTTAAGGGGGGTTTGGGTTAGATTAGGGGTATGTGGGTGGTGGGTTGTAATGTTGGGGGGGGGTATTGCATGTTTTTTTTTTTACAGGCAAAAGAGCTAAATTCTTTGGGGCATGCCCGCAAAGGGCCCTGTTCAGGGCTGGTAAGGTAAAAGAGCTTTGAACTTTGTAATTTAGAATAGGGTAGGGCATTTTTTTATTTTGGGGGGCTTTGTTATTTTATTAGGGGGCTTAGAGTAGGTGTAATTAGTTTAAAATTGTTGTAATTTTTTTCTAATGTGTTAGGGGGGTGTGTTAGGGGGGTGTTAGGGTTAAAATTAGCTTTAGGGGTTAAAAAATTTATTAGAGTAGCAGTGAGCTCCGATCGGCAGATTAGGGGTTAATACTTGAAGTTAGGTGTCGGCGATGTTAGGGAGGGCAGATTAGGGGTTAATAATATTTATTATAGGGTTATTGAGGCGGGAGTGAGGCGGATTAGGGGTTAATAACTTTATTATAGTAGCGGTGTGGTCCGCTCGGCAGATTAGGGGTTAATAAGTGTAGGCAGGTGGAGGCGACGTTGAGGGGGCAGATTAGGGGTTAATAAATATAATATAGGGGTTGGCGGTGTTAGGGGCAGCAGATTAGGGGTACATAGCTATAATGTAGCTGGCGGCGGCGTGCGGACGGCAGATTAGGGGTTAATAAGTGTAGGTAGCTGGCGACGACGTTGTGGGGGGCAGATTAGGGGTTAATAAATATAATATAGGGGTCGACGGTGTTAGGGGCAGCAGATTAGGGGTACATAGGGATAACGTAGGTGGGGGCAGTGTACGGAGCTGAAGATTAGGGGTTAAAACATTTTTATAGAGTGGCGGCGATGTGGGGGGGGCTTCAGTTTAGGGGTACATAGGTAGTTTATGGGTGTTAGTGTACTTTAGAGCACAGTAGTTAAGAGCTTTATAAACCGGCGTTAGCCAAGAAAGCTCTTAACTACTGACTTTTTTCTGCGGCTGGAGTTTTGTCGTTAGAATTCTAACGCTCACTTCAGACACGACTCTAAATACCGGAGTTAGAAAGATCCCATTGAAAAGATAGGATACGCAATTGACGAAAGGGGATCTGCGGTATGGAAAAGTCGCGGCTGGAAAGTGAGCGTTAGACCCTTTCCTGACTGACTCCAAATACCGGCGGTAGCCTAAAACCAGCGTTAGGAGCCTCTAACGTTGGTTTTGACGGCTACCGCCAAACTCTAAATCTAGGCCATAGTGTATTTTTGTTGACCTACAGTATGTTGATATGAGTATTAAAATGAATACTTGTTATAAAACCCACTTTTATTTTTAAATGAATGTGTCAGGATTCATAATTAAAATTTCCAGCATACCTACAAACATTTCCAAGAGATAAAGGGCCTAATTGAGTGATAAGGGGTTTATCACGGCTGTTTGCGTGCATCAGATGTAGCACTCGTATTACAAGTTGAAAGTAAACATGATCATTTAAGCGCAATTGAGTTTAGGTGTTAGGGAAAAAAGGCATGCAAAGGGCTTTAACATAGAGATACACACTGTATATATTACATGTCTAAATATGTATATATGTGTGTACAAATGTATTTATATATTTACTAGGCGATAAACCTGCCCAGAGGGCAGTCTATGTTTAAAAAATACAAATCCCCAAGCTAAAGTTACAAAAAATAAAAAACGTTAAATTACAGAACAAAATAAACAAAGCTGTCCAAAATAAAACAAATTAAGCCTAAAATAATACCTCTGTAAAAATAAAAATTCCCCCCAAAATAAAAACACCCCCTAATCTAATACTAAACTACCAATAGCCCTTAAAAGGGCCTTATGTAGGGCATTGCCCTAAGTTAAACAGCTCTTTTACATAAAAAAATTACCAATTACCCCCTAGCAGTAAAACATCCCACCCCACCACCCTCCCAAAATAAAAAAAAGCATAAGCTACCCATTGTCCCTAAAGGGGCATTTGTTTGAGCATTGCCCTTAAAAGGGCATTTAGCTCTTTTACTGCCCTTAAAAGGGCAATCAGCTATTTTACAGCCCATTAAATCCCTAATCTTAAAAATAACCCCCCCAAACAAATTCCTAAAGCTAAGCCCCTAATAGGTACTCACCGTTCCTGAAGTCTGGAGGTGAAGGTCTTCTTCCAGGCGGCTCCATCATCTTCTATCTTCATCTGGAGCGATGACCGCGCGTAGCAGAGGTGCAGAGCATTCTTCCCCAATGTGTGGATCTGTTGCGGTAGTCCTCTGTGGCGGTTCTTAGTGGTGGTCCTCAGCAGCGGTCTTCAGCGGTGGTGATCCTCAGCGGCATGGAGGCTCCTCTTCATCCGATCTCCGGCGTACACTGAAAATTGAATGCAAGGTGCACATTCTATTTGGGGTAACTTGCATTCCTATTGGCTGAAATTTTGAAATCAGCCAATAAGATTTCAGTAGCTCTCATCCTATTGTCTGATTTCAAAATTTCAGCCAATAGGAATGCAAGGTACCCCGATAAATATGGGGAACCTTGCATTTAATTTTCAGTGTGTAGCAGACGATCGCATGAAGAGGATCCTCCATGCCGCTTTGGACCACCGCCACTGAAGACCGCCGCTGAGGATCCATGCATCAGGAAAGCCAGCTCCGCACCTCCACTCCGCGCTGCCTTCGCTCCGGATGAAGATAGAAGATGATGGAGCCGCCTGGAAGAAGACATTCTCTGAGTACCTATTTGGGGGTTTTAAGATTAGGGATTTAATGGGCTTGTAAAAGAGCTGAATGCCCTTTTAAGGGCAGTAAAAGAGCTGAATGTCCTTTCAAGGGCAATGCCCATACATACTGTTAGGGGGGGACCTAGTATTTTTTTAAATGTAAGAGCTGTTTAACTTAGGATAATGCCCTACAAAAGGCCATTTTAAGGTCTATTGGTAGATTAGTTTTGTAATTTAGTGTTACAATTTTTTATTTTAATTGTAATTTAGTAGTAATTGGGGCTAATTTAGGGGGTGTTAGGTTAGGGTGCTTAGTAATTCAATCATTTATTTGCGTTGTGGGGGTTTGGCGATTTAGAAGTTAATAGGTTAATTAGGTTTATTGCGATGTGGGGGGTTGGCAGTTTAGGGGTTAATAGGTTAATTAGGTTTATTGCGATGTGGGGGTTTGTCGGTTTAGGGGTTAATAGTATAATTGGTTAGTTGGCATTGTAGGGTTTGGCGGTTTATGGGTTAATATTGTAATTTATTTAGTTGGCGTTGTGGAGGTTTGGCGGTGTAAGGGTTAGGTAGTTTCTGTTTTTTTTGTTAATACTTAGTACGGGCGGTTATGTTTTTTTTTTTCTTAATACTTTGCGTAGGTGGTTAAGTTTTTTTAATACTTTGTGTGGCCGGTTAGTTTAATTTTTTTTTATACTTCGTGCGGGCGGTTAGTTTTATTTTTTTTATACTTCTTGCGGCCGGTTAGTTTCTCTTTCATAATACTTTGTGCGGGCGGATTGTTTTTTAAAAAAATTAATTTCTTGCAGGTGGTTAAGTGCTTTTTTAGTTATTTTTTTTTTTAAGGCTTCCAGGTGGATTGTTTTAGCTGCTCGTGCAGCCAAAATTCTTTTGGCTGCCTTGCGCAGCCAACATTCCTTTGAGGATGCATGCGCAACTGGCAACACCGATGGACGTGTTAAAAACGTGATTATAGTATAGATATGTGTATATATGTATTTACAGACATATAGACACATATAAACACATACATACATATAAATACATATGTCTATATATATATCAGATATCAGATATATGTAAACATATGTATTTATGAATAAATAGAACATGTTCTGCTATGTGAAGAACACTGGAATGTGAAATATTCATATTTTCATGTCGGGTTAGCACATGTGAGAATATGCGATTGAATTTGCACGCGAGTCAGGGTTTTTTCCACTTTTATTGCTCTATTGACTTCTATGGGGAAATACTTTATTGAGTGCGATATTCTAGTTTCGGCTTTTTGCACGCAACGGTTTAGCACGATAGTGAAAACTTTTTACTTTCATCTTGTAATACGCGCACTACCCGATGCAAAAAGTTTACTTCTAGCAGAGTCATCGTGCAAATGGGAGCATTAAATACCACTCCACTTGTAATCTTGCCCTAAATAGGATGCAGAGGTTGTTAGCTTAGTCTAAGCATTTTGGGGATAGAGTTGCAGTAAATCAGTAGTAGAATCAAGTGAAATAAAAGGAAGAGTGGGTGGAGCTAGATATGGAGTTGACTGCAGGTTCATCAGGGAGTAGATGGATTTGGGCCATGGGGGAGCTGAAGAAATTTAAAAAAAAAAATGAAATTGATTGTTCTGTAAAGGTTTAAATGGCATTTTTGTGATCCTTCAAACTGGAACTCCTTCTGAGTCAATAGCTATATCTAAGAGATAATAGTTTCACATTTTAATTTAAACTGGGCAATTGTGTACAATGGCATCAGTTCTAAGGGTCTTTATTGAAGCCAGTTGTTCATTTTTTAACATCATAAAAAGTGGAAAAATGGATTTTCATTAGATATTATGTAATTATTTGAAAAGTTTGTGATACGTGGGTTATCACATGGGTTTCAAAATGATAGGAATGGGTTTAAAAGTAAAAACCTACAGAACTCTATTTGAGGCTCTTCATTTAGTAATTTCTTAGATTGATATGAGTTAAAATTTAAGGCTTTCCTCCATGTGTACTATGAGAAAACTGTTTCTGGAGCTACAGTCCAAACAACTGAATGGTTCAGCTGAAAATATAGCAGGGAACCAGTTTTATATGTAAAAATACAAAGGTGACATTTATGCAAATGTGGGCAGACAAGGTTTCCAAGCAGGTAACCTGTCTGCCCATGATTGGGGGCCTCTGATGTAGATTTTACTGCCAGAGTTTAACGCCGCAGCGGAATTTTCATGTGCAGTGTTGCTTCCTGCTTTCACTTAAAGTGATGGTAAATTAAGCCTACCCTGAAGAGAAATATGAAATCCTTGTTTAAAAAAATGGATATCGGTACCTTTACTTTATAGTAATATTATGCTTGAAATGCTTAAAAATGTTCCTTAGTTTATTATGCTCTTCCCACCATTGCCGGCCCACTTTGGAGAATACTTTTTTTAAGCAGTGACGTATTCACCTCTCATCCAATGTTTGTGCAAGCCATATGGCAAGAATCATACATGGCTCGAGGTTGCAGAGAAGTCGTCTTAAGACTCCTGCATATTTACTTGCGTATACACAGCAACAGCTTCAAAGCTGCATCTATAAATAAATAAATGAATGAATCCCACATTGTTTAATGTTGCAGGTGGTTCTGCCTATGTAGCAAGAATGTTAATTGAAAAACTTATGCAATTTGCATTTAGATTTCATGGGGATTCAAATGAAAATAATGAGTATTGCATGAGGCGCAACCAGAAGCAGGTATATTTCAGCTAATATGTCTCATTTAGAATACTGTGTGTTAATTTGGATCATTGAGATTTTTTGCCTTAAGGATGAGTATAAAAAAAAAGTAACTGTCTCAAAAAAAGTTTTCTTGTGAGTAAAGAAAGACAAAAAGAATTGTGAATATTCTTCCTATCTGTGATGTTTTATGGCTGACCATTTTAATGTACAAATACCAAACTAATGATGTAAAAAGCACGTGCACTGTTAGCCACCAGGGAAATTCTTGACAAATGTTAGAAGGGTTATAACATTATGAGCGCAATGTAATCCGTGCACAAACGATCATGAAAACCCTTGCACAAACATTTGCATGCCCCTTGTAATCTAGCCCTAAATGGGTCAAATTACCCCTTTTACAATTAATTAGACATGTGCAGCCGCGAAAAATTCGGTTCGGATCGATTCGGACCGATTCGAATTTCGGTTCGGATCGATTCAAATTCGGAAGAAATCGAATGAATTTGTTTCGGATTCATTAGGATTCTTTCGATTTGTGTGAAATTCGGTTCGGTTCGGTTCGATTCGGTTCAATTCGGTTCAAATCGATTTGGATTTTCGGAATTTCGGCACTGTTAAGTGGGATGTGCTGTGTATTACACTAGTATACTGTACAATACTAGTGTAATACATGGCCATCCGAATCCATCCGAATCCATCCGAATAAATTCTAATCGATTCTGATTTTTTTGGTAGATTCGGCACTGCCGCAATTCGGAAATTCGAATCGATCCGAATTTGGCAAAATTCATCCGAATTTCGATTCGGACCGAACCGAATCGCACATGTCTACAATTAATGTGGTAAAACAGCCAGACAGCAGTGTCACTGCACAACACCAAATGTTTATGGTACTTAAAGGGACAGTCTAGTCAAAATTAAACTTTCATGATTCAGATAGGGCATGCAATTTTAAACAACTTTCCAATCTACTTCTATTATCTAATTTGCTCAGTTCTTTAGATATCCTTAGTTGAAGAAATAGCAATGCACATGTGTGAGCCAATCAGACAAGGCCTCTATGTGCAGCAACTAATCAGCAGCTACTGAGCATATCTAGATATGCTTTTCAGCAAGTAATATCAATAGAATGAATCAAATTAGATAATAGAAGTAAATTAGAAAGTTGTTTAAAATGACATGCTCTTTCTAATTCATGAAAGAAAAAAATTGGGTTTCATGTCCCTTTAATTACAGGAAATGGCACTTATTCATCAGAAAGTGCAAAAATAAAACATCTCCAATGTGTTAGAGCAATTCATTATTGCATGATTGCCTGCTTTTAACTATGGGGTTCATCACATTCCTTTAGAAAATTGTATCTATTGATTTTCTACAGAAAATCAGCATTAAAGTTTAAGTGCCCCATTTATGAAGCTGTGGATGCCGCTTCGGGGCCCTAGCATTTCACTGCAATGCTAGTTAAGTACAGTAGTTCTGGTCTTAAAACCGCTGCTACTTAATCTCTCTGCCACCTCAAAATTTGTGGATTGGGATTATTGAGAAGCACTGCACTCATGTGATTGGCTGCACAAGAGCAGGGGGCGTGGCTGGCCAGCAGACTGGTTCCCAGAGGTCAACTTTGTCTGTCCTGGCTTTAAACAAATGGGACCCTATATGGATTTTTGTAGATAAATCATTTTCTAATTTTTTCTAAAGGATTGTGATCAACCTGTGTGTGTGTTTAACCCCTGCAAAGTTAAAGAGCTGTATCACTTTAGGGCAATGCTCTACAAATCCCCTTTTAATGGCAATTTTTACTGTAGGTTTAAGCTTTAGTATAGGGATTTTTATTTTGGGGTGGGCTTTTTTATTAAGGGGACTTTAGTTTTAGTATAACTGTTTGGTTTATTTTTTATTTTTGGTAGTGTTTTTCTTTTTTTGCAATGTTAGTGTTTTTTTATTTTGGGTAACTTAGGGGGGGGTTAGCTGTTAGGGGGTTAAGTAGTGTAGGGGTAGTTTGCGGTGGGGTTGTGGTGGTGTAGGGGTTAAATCGAGTAGGGAATTTATTGCGGTGGGGTATTGGAGGTGTAGAGGTTAAGTAGTCTAGGGGTGAATGCAGTCGGAATTAGGGGTGTAGGGGTTAAGTAGTGTAGGGGTGATTGTGGTCGGTATTAGTGGTGTAGGGGTTAAGTAGTGTAGGGGCGATTGTGGTGGAGTATTACTGTTGTAGGGGTTTAGTAGAGTAGTAAGTTTATTGTGGTGGGGAATTGCCATGTAGGGGTTAAGTACTGTAGGGGTGATTGCAGTGAGGTATTGGTGGTGTAAGAGTTAAGTAGAGTAGGCGTGATTGCGATGAGGTTATGTTGGTTTGGCTTAAATTTGTAAATTTATTAGGCTCAGTGATTTATTTCAAAGCGATCCTTTACTTTTACATCACCAATGTAGGTGGCAATGCTGGTTGCAATATTTCGCCAGCATCGCCACCCATTGAGATCATATATAGTAAAATACCTCTCGGCAATGCTTGGAATATTTCGCCATCTTGCACGAAATTGCTGCGGATCCCTTTGGAATATATCACTGCATCACAGCACGTTCGATTATCAGTGTCTATGTGCATTTGAATTGTCGTTTTATTATGCATCTGTTGATTTTGCAATTCTACAGCATTGAATGACCCTTTAACCAAGCAACAAGTATATTTTATACATTTTTGAAATAAAATAGCAAATCAAAAATAGATGAGATTTAGAATACTTCAGTCTTCTTGCTCCTCCATTTTTATGTTAATTGTATACATAAAATCCTAAACCAAGATAAATAGTGACAGCAAATCGATATGCTCCTCAGATACCTTCCCTGACTGCTGTTCATAACTGGATACCCAGTGGGATAGTTTAACAAAGACAATTTTCAAGTCATGTTTAAGCAGAGCTGCCAAATTGAGCTTCATAGTAAATAGAGCTTTTTTGTGAAACTTTGATCAGCACCAATGATAAGGTATCTAAAATGTCTTTTAAGGAAGACTTAAAAAGAAAGCTCACCTGCTGATATCGTTTCTTGTCTGTGATTTCCAGCATGGACACTTTTGAACACCATAGGGAAATAAATAACCCCTGTTTATTCAAGTCATTGTGCTTTTTTAAAGTAATTAACTGTTTCTGAGTTTAAAGGGGCAGTAAAATAAAAATTAACATTGATGATTCAGATAGAACATTCAGTTTTAAAGGGATACTAAACCCAAATGTTTTCTTTCATGATTCAGAAAGAGCATGCAATTTTAAGCAACTTTCTAATTTACTCCTATTATCAATTTTTCTTCATTCTCTTGCTATCTTTATTTAAAAAGCAGGAATATAAAGCATAGAAGCCGGACCATTTTAGGTTCAGCCCCATGGATAGTGCTTGCTTATTGGTGGCTGACAATTAGCCACCAATAAGCAAGCATTACCCAGGTTCTGAACCAAAAACGGGTCGGCTCCTATACTTTACATTTCTGATTTTTAAATAAAGATAGCAAGAGAACGAAGAAAAATTAATAATAGGAGTAAATTAGAAAGTTGCTTAAAAATGCATGCTCTATCTGAACCATTAAAGTAAGAATTTAGGTTTAGTATCCCTTTAAACAACTTTCCAATTTACTTCTATTATCAAATTTGCTTTGTTTTTTGTGTGTCCTTTGCTAAACTGGGAGCTAGCTGAATACATTGGTTGAGCCAATAACAAGTAGATCCAGACACAAATGGCCAGCTAATTCCCAGCAGTGCATTGCTGCTCTTAAGTACATATACAGGGAGTGCAGAATTATTAGGCAAGTTGTATTTTCGAGGATTAATTTTATTATTGAACAACAACCATGTTCTCAATGAACCCAAAAAACTCATTAATATCAAAGCTGAATAGTTTTGGAAGTAGTTTTTAGTTTGTTTTTAGTTATAGCTATTTTAGGGGGATATCTGTGTGTGCAGGTGACTATTACTGTGCATAATTATTAGGCAACTTAACAAAAAACAAATATATACCCATTTCAATTATTTATTTTTACCAGTGAAACCAATATAACATCTCAACATTCACAAATATACATTTCTGACATTCAAAAACAAAACAAAAACAAATCAGTGACCAATATAGCCACCTTTCTTTGCAAGGACACTCAAAAGCCTTCCATCCATGGATTCTGTCAGTGTTTTGATCTGTTCACCATCAACATTGCGTGCAGCAGCAACCACAGCCTCCCAGACACTGTTCAGAGAGGTGTACTGTTTTCCCTCCTTGTAAATCTCACATTTGATGATGGACCACAGGTTCTCAATGGGGTTCAGATCAGGTGAACAAGGAGGCCATGTCATTAGATTTTCTTCTTTTATACCCTTTCTTGCCAGCCACGCTGTGGAGTACTCGGACGCGTGTGATGGAGCATTGTCCTGCATGAAAATCATGTTTTTCTTGAAGGATGCAGACTTCTTCCTGTACCACTGCTTGAAGAAGGTGTCTTCCAGAAACTGGCAGTAGGACTGGGAGTTGAGCTTGACTCCATCCTCAACCCGAAAAGGCCCCACAAGCTCATCTTTGATGATACCAGCCCAAACCAGTACTCCACCTCCACCTTGCTGGCGTCTGAGTCGGACTGCAGCTCTCTGCCCTTTACCAATCCAGCCACAGGCCCATCCATCTGGCCCATCAAGACTCACTCTCATTTCATCAGTCCATAAAACCTTAGAAAAATCAGTCTTGAGATATTTCTTGGCCCAGTCTTGACGTTTCAGCTTGTGTGTCTTGTTCAGTGGTGGTCGTCTTTCAGCCTTTCTTACCTTGGCCATGTCTCTGAGTATTGCACACCTTGTGCTTTTGGGCACTCCAGTGATGTTGCAGCTCTGAAATATGGCCAAACTGGTGGCAAGTGGCATCTTGGCAGCTGCACGCTTGACTTTTCTCAGTTCATGGGCAGTTATTTTGCGCCTTGGTTTTTCCACACGCTTCTTGCGACCCTGTTGACTATTTTGAATGAAACTCTTGATTGTTCGATGATCACGCTTCAGAAGCTTTGCAATTTTAAGAGTGCTGCATCCCTCTGCAAGATATCTCACTATTTTTGACTTTTCTGAGCCTGTCAAGTCCTTCTTTTGACCCATTTTGCCAAAGGAAAGGAAGTTGCCTAATAATTATGCACACCTGATATAGGGTGTTGATGTCATTAGACCACACCCCTTCTCATTACAGAGATGCACATCACCTAATATGCTTAATTGGTAGTAGGCTTTCGAGCCTATACAGCTTGGAGTAAGACAACATGCATAAAGAGGATGATGTGGTCAAAATACTCATTTGCCTAATAATTCTGCACTCCCTGTAGATATGCTTATCAATAAACCTAGATAATAAAGCAAACAGAAATAAACTATAAAAAAAATCTGAATTCTGAAAGTTAACTGTTGACTTTGCTGTCCCTTTAAGCATTGTTACAGTGATGTGGGATACTGCTGCCTGCATGACTTTTTTTGGGGGGGACACTGTCCTTTCATTGTCTAGGTAATCTAAACTCTAAAAGTGCTCTTTATTAAACAGAGGCCAACTGATCATCACTTGCTATGTTATGTTATAAAAATCTCTAAAACTGAGCCTTTTAAAAAATGAAGGAATACATTACAAATGGAGTGCAATCAATAGCGCAGGGTGCATTATCTGTGTCATGGTATCATGCTAAGGTATTACAAGCCGGTGGTTAAGAATTTTAACCAGAGCATCTTAAAGCTGTCATGTCCCTTCCATACATGTCCCCTAGGGTAGGTTGACCATATGAACGCCCTTTTTCCTTGTCTTATGTTTGCTCTTTGCCCCTTTCCCTATGGAAGTTTGGTGTTGTAATTTTTGCATGTTGTTCTTGATGTGGTAATTGGGCAGCACTGTAATGACACAACGTTATGGCCATTTTTTTGGTGTCATTATTGCAATGTCTACCATCACAACAATTTTGTATGTTGTTTTTTTGCGGCCATTTTGCCTTTATATTGTTTATCAGCACCATATTAGTCGCTCTAGTATTGTTCCTGCCTGAACTGTGCATATTGGAATTAAGCTTTTTGTGACTCTTGTCTCGGATTACTCTTTTGCCTTTCTGATTTTTTTTTTAACTTTGACCACTCTTTGTCGTACGATTTTGTATCTCTGCTGTCCGATTGGCTTTGACCAGTATTGACCTGTTTCTTCTTTTGCCTATCTGCTAGCTATCTAACCCAAAGGCTCCTATCTCCTAGACTGCTGCAGTATTTGGCTGATGCAGACTATCAGCCAGGAATAGGGAGGGAGAATCCATTTACAGGAATCGGACAAAAGCAACTCAAACTTTAGTACACCCTATACTTTTAATTGGCAGCACAGAGTGCGTTTGTTACTCGCTCATTTCACTTGTATTACAAGTGGTGTGGAAATAGTTGCACTCAAGCTCAGTCCAAAATACCGCTGTAATATTTAACTTTTTTTGAAACCTGAAGTCCACCATTGTCACCCGCTAGTATGCATAACAAAACACGTGAAAATGCCGTGGAAATAAAGTAGTAGTGCTTTATACTTAGCTTTCATTAAAATAGTATATCACTTAACTACAGAAAGAACTTCACTACTTGTGCACTATCTGTATAGGGCACCATCACCTTAGCACTCAAATAATATGTGAAATGGATTTTACTCTGCACCCCCATAAAAATCTAATTTATGAGGAATTTAGCTCAGCATCGTTATTCGACATGCAGATGTTAGTTCGCCCAAGACTATCGCTCAAACTTTATAAAATAACTTTATTGATTGCACTTAAGCAACGTTAATGCACAATAACTAATATTTTTCTGCTACACTTAATGGAATCCATTTATTAAAGGTTGGGCGGACATTTCTGAGAGCCTGCAGCATATGCTGTCAGCATATAACATTGCACAAGAATTGCACAAATAATGCTTGTGCAATGCTGCCCCTGGCAGCCAATTGGGCTCTAGCAGAGGTTGTTAATCATTGTGATTTGATCGGTATGATTTCAATCTGCCATCTTTTAGGTAAAGGTTAAGGAGTAGCAGTCTTAAAGTGAAGGTAAACTTTGATGAATGAAAGCCCGTTTTTTTAAAAAAAAAACAGGGACACTTTCATTCATCAAAGTTTACAGCCGTTTTGATTAAAAACTTACCTTTGTTTCTTTTCACAGCCAGAGCAGCTTCCCCCTCCTGGAAATCTTCTCTTCACACGTCAGCAATGACTAATCCGGCTTCCTCCAATCACAGCATGGCCTCAGGCAATAACCACCCTGGGGGGAAAGCCGTGATTGGAGGAAGCTGGATTAGTCATTGCTGAAGTGTGAAGAGAGGATTTCCAGAAGGGGGAAGCTGCTGTAGCTGTGAAAAGAAAAAAAGGTACGTTTGTAATCAAAACGGCTGATTTGTAAACTTTGATGAATGAAACTGCCCCTGTTTTTAATAGTATTTTTTAAAAAAGGGGTTTCATTCACCAAAGTTTACCTTTACTTTAAGCTCCTGATAGGTATAATAAAATAAATCCCCAAGCCTCAAACTAATAAGTCGTCATCTAGGATTTTACCCTCTATAGCCAGTACTTGCATCCCAGAGATGAAAATAAAGCATATAAACAATGCAAGCATCTATGTATGTATGCACCCATTCACTGCTTAGGGGTTATTGGTAATTTCATACAACTCCAACACTAATGTCCCTAACAGTCTGAGATGACTCCTCTTGCCACCATCATGCTAGGGAATGAGGCTGGCCATAGACAATCAACTGTCTGGACAGCACATAGAGTATCCCAGGAAACATGATCAGATAAGAGGAGAGCAAATTTAGTGAAAAATATCTCTTCAGTATCATCTCGGTTTAGGGAACCAATGTAAGTAGAAGTATAATATCTCCAGGTGAAAACAACACTTCCTCAAATGAACATGCAGGTAAATGTAGAAGAGGCTCCATGTTCTCAGCATATGTGCTGCATAGAGTGGTAGTTATCTCGCAGTTCACAAAGCCGTTGTGGGAGTCAGAGTCAGGGATAGGTGATGACTGGCTCCTGAAAGAATTTACCTCCTCAATTTCAGCACAGATCAAGGTGTCCATTGGAAGCCCATTCCAACCACCTTTCTCCAAGGAAATAGGAGCCTTTTAAGTGCAGTTAAGATAAATTCAGCTGCTTCAGCCATATTGTAGTAGGTCTTTCATGTAAACTGTGCACTCACAGCACAGCAATTTATGGGGACAACATTGAGGCTTCAGGTGTAGGGGAAGGCCTCCAAATATATAGTTTGGTACTGAGGGCATAAAAGTCATGCCGTAATTCAAGACCCTATACCTAGGATCAGGACGCCTTCAGTAGAGCCTCTCCAGTCTCCACTAATTTAAAGCAAAATTATACACTTATTTTTTCTATGCATATATGTTTTGTAGATGATCTATTTATATAGCCCATAAAGTTTTTTTAAAAAAATGTTTAGTTTTGCTTATTTTTATATAACATTGCTCTGATTTTCAGACTCCTAACCAAGCCCCAACGTTTTAGGAGAATACCGACAGATACCTACTCCAGCTTGTTCCTGTTTGTGTAAAGGTTATTTTCATATGCAAAGGAAGGGGGAGGGGGGAGTGTCTTATTTCCCACTTGCAGTGGGCTTTCCAGTAACCTTTTAAACATAGCTAAACTGAGAGCTTTTAAGTAAGTTTTTAAACCATTTTATATTGGATTTTTTTATCAGTATCTGTGCATCTTATTCTTTATAGTAGTGTCTATTACATGCAGTTACATGAAAAATGCTGTATACTGTCCCTTTAAGCTAGATATCGCCAAAACTTTATCTTAAAATTAAACAATAGTGAAGAAATCCTCTGGAGCTGAAGCTCAGTAAGACCATTAAGATGGCCGCCACCCAGAATTTTACTTGTTAAAGTTGTTTAGTCTGGGATTTTACAGCTGATCAATTCATCATTCTTTTTAAATATTTTTTAACAAACAGTGAAATCACACCAGTAGTTAATCAGCTATAACAGATTTGTTTCTGGTCCCTTTCTCTATGAAACTGTAATTAACCTGTAGTCATGAATTTCATGAACTGGTATATTTTAACTTTAGATGATAAAATTAAAAATGAGGTAGATGAAGGACCCCTGATGGTGGCAAAAAAAGCCCAGAGTCTAAGAGACAAACTGGTGAAAAGCCAGTTCTCTAGAGGACCCTCCAATTCGGATTGGTTACGTAAGGATAGAGGGGTAAAAGGTAGTTTCCCATGTGGGTACAGTATGTACTGTGTCCACATGGATAGCACCAAACAATTCTCGGTGTCAGACCGTAAGATTTATGATATCAATTTCTTTTTTAACTGCAAATCTGAGGGAGTGATATATCTATTACAATGCCCGTGCCCGGTCTTTTACGTTGGCAAAATGAAAAGATTGATAAAGGACTGGGTACAGGAGCATTGTGATGATATCCTCCACTCTAAAGATACAAATGTTGCTAGACATTTTTGTGCATCACATAATGGTGAGGTTGAGTCCCTGAAATTTATAGTAATAGATAAGGGGATTACTAATGGACGTGGAGGTAACAATGACAGAGTCTTAGTACAAAAATAAGCAAAATGGATATATAAACTGGGAACTAGGTTCCCGGCAGGACTGAATGTCAAGTTATAATTTGCAAGCTTCCTGTAAAAAAGTATTATAAATGTATTGTACTTTGAGACATGTATATAGTGCTTTGATATATATATATACTAGTATAAGATTCCGGCAGATTGAGTGCCATAGCAAATGAAGTGGATACATATGTATACTTGGGGATGTGGTCTAAGTAATGTCACTAGGAATTATGTGATATCTGTGTATGCATATGAATGTACATCACTTGTACCTTTAACTAAGGGCTAAGCTTGAACACATCTTTTGTTTTGAGGGGGTATTTCCCTTTAAGGATTTGGAATAGTAGTAGCTATCACCTGAAGCTAATCGGGTGCTATAAAAGGAGGAAGTCCAGTGAGGACTTAGTATGCCCTGATGAACCCCTGTGACACATACCCGGTGTGGGGGTGAAACGTATGTTGGTACTTATGTGTGAATGATTCTGGAGCAAGTTGACTACTTCCAGAGAGCTTTATGTATGAGCCGTTACAATCCTGTTGCTGTAAATAGCTTGGGGCAGGTATATCTGGATGATGACAGCGCGAGTTACGAGGCGCTAAACTTTGGAGCAGTACATCCAGAACTGTAAACCCCAGTGCAGTGGGGATCCGCTATAAAAGAAGCACATATTATCATACAAAGGATGGTACATTGTGGTAACTATTGTCACTATCTCATGGTTTGGAACTGAACCGAACACATTGATGTTTCAGCTGGGATTCTGTTTGGCCAATAAGGAATGGTCTAGCTTTGCCGATAACCACTCATGGACACTGGTGGCGACACTGCCCCTCCCCTTTTGAAAACGTCACACGGCTGGAAAACGCATCTTGCTGACATTAGTTTGTCCTGAAGCTTTAAGTACATAGGACTGTACCTCCTGATAGGACCATGAGTGCAGCTTTATCTGCGGTCAGCTTTTGAGTATATGTATAATGCTCTATATGTATTTGCCATTGTGTGAAATAAGATGATTTGTTTATTTGTATGATTAAGGCGCCTTTTCTTAATCCAGTTACAACATACGTATGCTTAGCAATAGGGTTGCTTCTAGCGATTGTTTATTATTTTTTCTGTGTTTTATGTTTTTACTTCATGCGGTGCTGTTAGGCACAGACAGGTGATTTATTTGACTATTTTGGGATTGATTAAATTTATGTATTTAAAGTGTGGAATTTGTCCCTTTTTCTTTAAAATATTGTTCAGGATTAATTGTAAATTGTTACTTTTCTGCCTTTCTGTTTTAGGATGAGTTTTTTTTAATATATTTTGAATTGGTTGCAATTCCTCAGATATATCCTTTGATGTTGAAATTGTAAAACAAATGAGATAATTCATGTTTTGCAAATAAGGAGTTAATTACTCTACATCGCCACATAGTGGTATATGGGTATATAAGTGTGTGTAACATGTTTGTTTGGCATGGCATGAGTAAGGGATTGTTTCCCGAAACGTCGTCTGTATTTCTGTCTATCTGAGTATGGAATAAACCGTTTTTTTGTTGTGTCACCTACTTGCCTTCTATTACAAGTTCAAAGTAAAATGTGTTTTTCTCTAGCAGTAACCCAAATTGCGCATAAAGTCGAAATGTAAAAATCGCGATTTATTCATTCCCCCATAGAAGTCAATAGAGGAATAAAGGTTGAAAAAAACAAAAAACACCCAACTTCATGCGCTAACCCAACCTAAAAATATGAATATTTTACATTCCAATTTTCTTTACATAATGTATATGTTCTATTTATTCATAAATACATATTTCTACATCAATCTGATGGTTTTTAAAACAAATATATATTTATACATATATATATAGATAAATATATATATATATATATATATATATGTGTGTGTGTATATATATATATAGATGATTATATACAGGTATTGATATATACAGATATATATAGGAATATCTATTTATAAATACTTAGAACATATTCTGCTATATACATAACATTGGAATGTGAAATATTTACAGTAAATACATAGTTAAAACCTTTATTAAATATGAATATTGCATAAATATCATTTTACATGTTTTCATTTACTTAAAGGGACACTGAACCCATTTTTTTCTTTCTTGAATGGTTCAGATAGAGCATGCAATTTTAAGCAACTTTCTAATATACTCCTATTATCAATTTTTCTTTGTTCTCTTAGTATCTTTATTTGAAAAAGCAGGAATGTAAGCATAGGAGCCGGCCCATTTTTAATTCAGCACATGGGTAGTGCTTGCTGATTGGTGGCTACATTTACCCACTAATCAGGAAGCGCTACCCAGGTGCTGAACCAAATTTGGGCCAGCTCCTATGCTTACATTCCTGCTTTTTCAAATAAAGATACCAAGAGAACAAAGAAAAATTGATAATAGGAGTACATTAGAAAGTTGCTTAAAATTACATGCTCTATCTGAATCATCAAAGAAAAAAAAATGCATTCAATATCCCTTTAATGGCAAAAGGCTCTAATGTACTTATATATATATATGTCTATATGTATGTACATAGATATTTATGTTATTATATGTGTGTATGTATGTCTGTAAATACATATATACCCATATAAATATGTTAAAGGGACAGTATACACCAGAATTGTTATTGTTTTAACAGATAGAAAATCCCTTTATTACCCATTCCCTAGTTTTGCATAAGCAACACAGTTATATAAATATACTTTTTACCTCTGTGATTATCTTGTATCTAAACAACAGAGATTAAGTTTCCAGCGCCTAAAATAACTAATATACCTGCTTCACTATAAGGAAGATCCCCTATCAGATCTAATGGATAGTTACTATAAAAAGTGTATATAGGAGCGCCTACAGGCTAAGGTATATCACAGGGCTTAATTAAGGTCACAGGATGATGGGAAGAGCAGCTGAAATAGTTAAAACAGTCCTGACCAAATACTCTGTATTGGGGTAATACACAATCATCTTATATGTACCGATGATGTCAAAATATGGACAATGCAATGGAATTACAAATGCAATAAAAATGTAATAGAACACACTAATAAAATTCTCGATACAATGTCGATATATTATAAAATAAAATATAAAATATAAAATATCTGAGCTTGTGGGCTACAGATTAAAGATACACTATTTCCACAGATGAATAGTTTTGATCCTTAAAGGACCATAAATGGTTAAAAATGTAAAAGAAAAGGAAAAAAAGACTAATGACAAAAGTCAAATCTCTTATTAACAAATTTTGGGCAATATTAAATGCAACTAGATTCACAGATGGTCTAGTTGAGATTAGTACAATATTCAAAGTAATGTCTGTAATTAAACCAAAATGAAGGGATAATATCTATTGGTGAAAACCAGTGAATAAAAACACTCGAAATTGTGTCCAAAGTATCAGAAAATGAAATAAAATCAAACAGAAAATCACAATATGTAAAAATCAGTGCTTAATCAATAATGTGAATCTTAACAAATGATAAATCCTAACAAAATATACTCTACGTGATCCTGTCCTAAATTCGAACAATACCGGTACGTTCTAGTGTCACTTATCCGCTTCCCTAGCGGTATTCAAACCAACAATAATAGAAAGCAAATCATTAACATAAAATCTCTAGTGACTGGTGAAATCAAATTGCCCCGTGGGGAATCCTAAATTATCCTAAATTACTAATGTGGTGGCTAACAATACAATAGGGTCAAATACAAAACTTTACAAACAATATATGTGTTAGATAGATCCTAAATAGATTGAATGAAAGTCAAAATAAAGTCCAAAGTATTTTGATGTCCCTCGATAGGGTCCGAAGTGGCCAATAATCCTGGGAATGTGATAATCCAAGTGAATACTGTATAAAACAATCCTGAAAAAGAAAAACAAAGTGCACTAAACAAAAAAGCCTAAGGGGTTTCAGATTATTGGTAAATAAACTTACCCCATTAGGTTATATCCTGGAAATATGGTAAGCCTCACAAATCGTGTATCGATATTCGTCTACGCGTTTCGGTCCTCTGAAGAACCTTTTTCAAGACATAGTGAGGCTAAGTGTACACTGACCTTATATAGTGTAGTTTAAAGTTGTTCCTTTGAAATATTGGCGCCAAAAAAGACTCGGATGGAGCCGGATTGCCTGCCAGATCTTCATGGCTATTTTCCGCTAAACCGGATGTCTTAACATCCGCACTTCCGGTTATCGTAAGACCGGAAGTCTATAGTATGCGTACTTCCGGTTGGACTATTTCCGGTGCTTACGGAGCCATTTTGGAAGCGGGCTTCTATATATAATTTGAGGGCAAACTAGTTAACCAAATGTAAAGTAAAGTCTTTTAAAATTTATTCCATTTGGAACTAGTAGATAATCTCTCAAAAGTTACTCAAAGATTACTATCGCCAACTTAAGTAATTTCGTTGGATAATGCCCCCTATTTTGGGCTGGGGAATTTTAATGATTTTAGGCTTCCATATTCCAGGATTTACAATAGTCATATGTGACATAATATACAACATATATGCATAATGAGGGTATTAAAAACCGTGTGTTTTTTTTATATTATTTTACCATATTTAACTAAATTATCATTGTTTCTGTTTTGAGACTGTATTTAAGAGCTCTAATACAAATGGGCTAAAGAATTTTTCTTTAAGAGGAGTTATAAGTGTTTTGTTAGGGTTCTATATATAGGGTGTTTTTAAACTTCTTAAGTATATGGTATATACTATTGCTGATGATATTAGGGGATAATTTGTTTCATTATTAGTTGCAGTATCATTCTGATTGTTCTTAGACTTAGAATTTTCAAACTAGATGGATTATTTCAAAGTTGGCATTAAGTCCCTTGGGATAGATGCAATCTAAATGAAAGATCCATTTGGACTCTGTTTTCAGCATTCTTGCTTCCATATTTCCCCCTCTCCAGTCTTTATTTAGTTTACAAATGGCCATATACTTGAAGCTTTCATTTTTTCCTCCATGTACCTCTTTGAAATGTTTGTAAAGGGGCAGGTCTATTTTCTTCCACTTTATTTGTAGGAGGTGCTCCCGAATCCTGTCTCTTAACTTCCTTGTGGTCTGGCCCACGTATTGTAGGCCACACCCACATTCAATAAGATATACTACATGATGGTCTGTACATCTGATGGTTTGCTTGATGTTATAAGATTCATTGGTGGTCTTGGATATAAAGGTGTCTGTCTTCATTCCGTGTTGGCAAGCCTTACAGAGGTGGCAAGGGAAAAAACCTTTCAAGTTCTTTCCCAAAACCCCCATGGTGTTTTTAGGTGTTTTATTTCTTGGGACACTTGGGGCTAAGATAGATTTGAGATTGTTCGCTTTTCTGAAGATGAAGCCTGGTTGTTCTGTCAGATGTTCCCCTAATATGTCATCTTCCTTCAGAAGATGCCAGTGGTGTTTTATTATGTCCTCAATTGTTTTCCTTCTTTCACTATATTGAGTGATAAATGGTATTTTGAGGTTTTTAGAAGTTGTTGTATTTGTTTTTTTCTTGTAGGTTAGTAGGCTTTCCCTTTTTATAAGGCTTACTTCTTCAATTGTTTTGTTTATGGAGGTTTCGTTATATCCCCTCTCCAAAAATTTATTTTTAAGTGTTGTCGACTGTTTAGCCCACATGTCCTCACTCGAACAGTTCTTCCTTATTCTCATTAATTGCCCCTTTGGGATATTTGAGATCCACTTCTTATGATGGCAGCTTGTCTGATGGATGAAGTTATTTGAATCTACTTCCTTAAAATGGGTCGAGGTTTCTACTTTCCCATTTTCCACCCTTATATTAAGGTCTAGAAACACCACATTTCTTTTACTGATCGTACTCGTGAACTTCAGATTTAATTGGTTTAGATTCATCACTTCTAGTGTGTGATGTAAATCTTCCAAACTTCCCTTCCAGACTAGGAAGATATCGTCTATGTACCTTTTGTAGAGGACCAGGTCTGCGCCTGCTGGGCATGACTCCCAGAAGATGTTTTCCCACCTGCCCATGTACAGGTTGGCATAGCTAGGCGCGAACCTGGTCCCCATGGCTGTCCCACAGGCTTGACGATAGAAAGTTCCGTCCCAACTGAAGAAGTTATGTTCCAAAATGTAGTTGATACCATCCATTATGAATGTTTTCTGAAGATTTGGCATGTTCGTGTCTTTCTCTAGAAAATACCTGATCCAGATCCAGTCTGGTCCATCCAATAGAAAGATCTAAAGATGCTGAACGCACTCAGGATAATGACCAAAACATCAATGAAGTAAAAGGGATTTTCAATTTAAGTAACACAGTTCTAAAACCTGAAGATAAAGAAGTCTTAGGATATGGTTTAACATATGCTCCATCAAGAGGTTTAGATAAATTTCAAACATATCTCCACACCAAGGAGTTTGTGAGGAAACTCACTCTGAAGAGATATTTTCTTAAATCTGCGACTGAAAGAAATGTGTTATTTCCATCAAGAACTCCTGAGATAGATACCTTCACACATACGGACCTCAAACCCAAGTCCCGCTTTTATCCCACCCACTGTAAGGGACCAGCAATTGAGGCGTTTGAGGCCGTAGTCTGTAATGACATTAAGAAATTAAAATCAGTAAAGGCATACAATAGAAATCTGAGTGCCAGACAACTGAATGTAATCTCTAAATTAGAACATAATTCAGATATTGTCATAAAATCAGCGGACAAGGGTGGAGGAATTGTAATACTGAATAAATCACAGTACTGGAACTAATCTAAAAGAATTCTTGATGACAAGGTGACTTATGAGGTTCTAAGAACTGATCCCACCAGTGAATATCAAAGGAGGTTGGATGAACTGCTGAGAGAAGCCAATGGAATCGGGATCCTAAATGAAAAGGAATTCAGCTACCTAACCATTAAACACCCAAGGATCCCGGTGTTTTACCATCTACCAAAGATCCATAAGAGCCTCAATAACCCCCCAGGACGCCCAATTATTTCGGGTATTGGATCTCTTTCCAGTAATCTATCCGAATACATTGACAAAAAACTCCAGCCATTTGTAAGAACCTTGCCATCCTACTTAAGAGATTCAACAGAAGTCCTTAATTTACTCAGGAATATGGAGTGGGATGATAGTTACATCATGGTAACAAGTGATGTAACATCCCTATATACGTCCATCCCACATGAAAAAGGACTTGAATCTATTGGTTATTTTCTAGAGAAAGACACGAACATGCCAGATCTTCAGAAAACATTCATAATGGATGGTATCAACTACATTTTGGAACATAACTTCTTCAGTTGGGACGGAACTTTCTATCGTCAAGTCTGTGGGACAGCCATGGGGACCAGGTTCGCGCCTAGCTATGCCAACCTGTACATGGGCAGGTGGGAAAACATCTTCTGGGAGTCATGCCCAGCAGGCGCGGACCTGGTCCTCTACAAAAGGTACATAGACGATATCTTCCTAGTCTGGAAGGGAAGTTTGGAAGATTTACATCACACACTAGAAGTGATGAATCTAAACCAATTAAATCTGAAGTTCACGAGTACGATCAGTAAAAGAAATGTGGTGTTTCTAGACCTTAATATAAGGGTGGAAAATGGGAAAGTAGAAACCTCGACCCATTTTAAGGAAGTAGATTCAAATAACTTCATCCATCAGACAAGCTGCCATCATAAGAAGTGGATCTCAAATATCCCGAAGGGGCAATTAATGAGAATAAGGAAAAACTGTTCGAGTGAGGACATGTGGGCTAAACAGTCGACAACACTTAAAAATAAATTTTTGGAGAGGGGATATAACAAAACCTCCATAAACAAAACGATTGAAGAAGTAAGCCTTATAAAAAGGGAAAGCCTACTAACCTACAAGAAAAAAACAAATACAACAACTTCTAAAAACTTCAAACTACCATTTATCACTCAATATAGTGAAAGAAGGAAAACAATTGAGGACATAATAAAACGCCACTGGCATCTTCTGAAGGAAGATGACATATTAGGGGAACATCTGACAGAACAACCAGGCTTCATCTTCAGAAAAGCAAACAATCTCAAATCTACCTTAGCCCCAAGTGTCCCAAGAAATAAAACACCTAAAAACACCATGGGGGTTTTGGGAAAGAACTTGAAATGTTTTTTCCCTTGCCACCTCTGTAAGGCTTGCCAACACGGAATGAAGACAGACACCTTTATATCCAAGACCACCAATGAATCTTATAACATCAAACAAACCATCAGATGTACAGAGCATCATGTAGGAAATCTTATTGAATGTGGGTGTGGCCTACAATACGTGGGCCAGACCACAAGGAAGTTAAGAGACAGGATTCGGGAGCACCTCCTACAAATAAAGTGGAAGAAAATAGACCTGCCCCTTTACAAACATTTCAAAGAGGTATATGGAGGAAAAAATGAAAGCTTCAAGTATATGGCCATTTGTAAACTAAATAAAGACTGGAGAGGGGGAAATATGGAAGCAAGAATGCTGAAAACAGAGTCCAAATGGATCTTTCATTTAGATTGCATCTATCCCAAGGGACTTAATGCCAACTTTGAAATAATCCATCTATTTTGAAAATTCTAAGTCTAAGAACAATCAGAATGATACTGCAACTAATAATGAAACAAATTATCCCCTAATATCATCAGCAATAGTATATACCATATACTTAAGAAATTTAAAAACACCCCTATATATAGAACCCTAACAAAACACTTATAACTCCTCTTAAAGAAAAATTCTTTAGCCCATTTGTATTAGAGCTCTTAAATACAGTCTCAAAACAGAAACAATGATAATTTAGTTAAATATGGTAAAATAATATAAAAAAAACACACGGTTTTTAATACCCTCATTATGCATATATGTTGTATATTATGTCACATATGACTATTGTAAATCCTGGAATATGGAAGCCTAAAATCATTAAAATCCCCCAGCCCAAAATAGGGGGCATTATCCAACGAAATTACTTAAGTTGGCGATAGTAATCTTTGAGTAACTTTTGAGAGATTATCTACTAGTTCCAAATGGAATAAATTTTAAAAGACTTTACTTTACATTTGGCTAACTAGTTTGCCCTCAAATTATATATAGAAGCCCGCTTCCAAAATGGCTCCGTAAGCACCGGAAATAGTCCAACCGGAAGTACGCATACTATAGACTTCCGGTCTTACGATAACCGGAAGTGCGGATGTTAAGACATCCAGTTTAGCGGAAAATAGCCATGAAGATCTGGCAGGCAATCCGGCTCCATCCGAGTCTTTTTTGGCGCCAATATTTCAAAGGAACAACTTTAAACTACACTATATAAGGTCAGTGTACACTTAGCCTCACTATGTCTTGAAAAAGGTTCTTCAGAGGACCGAAACGCGTAGACGAATATCGATACACGATTTGTGAGGCTTACCATATTTCCAGGATATAACCTAATGGGGTAAGTTTATTTACCAATAATCTGAAACCCCTTAGGCTTTTTTGTTTAGTGCACTTTGTTTTTCTTTTTCAGGATTGTTTTATACAGTATTCACTTGGATTATCACATTCCCAGGATTATTGGCCACTTCGGACCCTATCGAGGGACATCAAAATACTTTGGACTTTATTTTGACTTTCATTCAATCTATTTAGGATCTATCTAACACATATATTGTTTGTAAAGTTTTGTATTTGACCCTATTGTATTGTTAGCCACCACATTAGTAATTTAGGATAATTTAGGATTCCCCACGGGGCAATTTGATTTCACTAGTCACTAGAGATTTTATGTTAATGATTTGCTTTCTATTATTGTTGGTTTGAATACCGCTAGGGAAGCGGATAAGTGACACTAGAACGTACCGGTATTGTTCGAATTTAGGACAGGATCACGTAGAGTATATTTTGTTAGGATTTATCATTTGTTAAGATTCACATTATTGATTAAGCACTGATTTTTACATATTGTGATTTTCTGTTTGATTTTATTTCATTTTCTGATACTTTGGACACAATTTCGAGTGTTTTTATTCACTGGTTTTCACCAATAGATATTATCCCTTCGTTTTGGTTTAATTACAGACATTACTTTGAATATTGTACTAATCTCAACTAGACCATCTGTGAATCTAGTTGCATTTAACCCCTTAATGACCACATCACTTTTCCATTTTCTGTCCGTTTGGGACCAAGGCTATTTTTACATTTTTGAGGTGTTTGTGTTTAGCTGTAATTTTCCTCTTACTCATTTACTGTACCCACACATATTATATACCGTTTTTCTCGCCATTAAATGGACTTTCTAAAGATACCATTATTTTCATCATATCTTATAATTTACTATAAAAAAAATTATAAAATATGAGGAAAAAATGGAAAAAAACACACTTTTTCTAACTTTGACCCCCAAAATCTGTTACACATCTACAACCACTAAAAAACACCCATGCTAAATAGTTTCTAAATGTTGTCCTGAGTTTAGAAATACCCAATGTTTACATGTTCTTTGCTTTTTTTGCAAGTTATAGGGCCATAAATACAAGTAGCACTTTGCTATTTCCAAACCATTTCTTTTCAAAATTAGCGATAGTTACATTAGAGCACTGATATCTTTCAGGAATCTCTGAATATCCATTGACATGTATATATTTTTTTTTAGTAGACAACCCAAAGTATTGATCTAGGCCCATTTTGGTATATTTCATGCCACCATTTCACCGCCAAATGCAATCAAATAGAAAAAATTGTTCACTTTTCACAAATTTTTTCACAAACTTTTGGTTTCTAACTTAAATTATTTACAAACAGCTTGTGCAATTATGGCATAAATGGTTGTAAATTCTTCTCTGGGATCCCCTTTGTTCAGAAATAGCAGACATATATGACTTTGGTGTTGCTTTTTGGTAATTAGAAGGCCGCTAAATGCCACTGCGCACCACACGTGTATTATGCCCAGCAGTGAAGGGGTTAATTAGGGAGCATGTAGGGAGCTTTTTGGGGTAGTTTTAGCTTTAGTGTAGTGTAGTAGACAACCCCAAGTATTGATCTAGGCCAATTTTGGTATATTTCATGCCACCATTTCACCGCTAAATGCGATCAAATTAAAAGAAACGTTAATTTTTTCTCAATTTTAGGTTTCTCACTGAAATTATTTACAAACACCTTCTGCAATTATGGCACAAATGGTTGTAAATGCTTCTCTGGGATCCCCTTTGTTCAGAAATAGCAGACATATATGGCTTTGGCATTGCTTTTTGGTAATTAGAAGGCCTCTAAATGCCGCTGCGCATCACACGTGTATTATGGCTAGCAGTGAAGGGGTTAATTATGTAGCTTGTAGGGAGCTTGCAGGGTTAATTTTAGCTTTAGTGTAGAGCTCAGCCTCCCACCTGAAACATCAGACCCCCTGATCCCTCCCAAACAGCTCTCTTCCCTCCCCCACCCCACAATTGTCCCCGCCATCTTAAGTACTGGCAGAAACTCTGCCAGTACTAAAATAAAAGGTATTTGGCCCTTTTTTTTTAAAAAAAAAAAGCATATTTACATATGCTGATGTGTAGGATCCCCCCTTAGACCCCAACCTCACTGATCCCCCACCATACTGCTCTCTAACCCTTCCCCTCTGCAATAATGGGCGCCATCTTGGGTACTGGCAGCTGTCTGCCAGTACCCAGTTTTGTAACAAAATGTGCCTTTTTTTTTTTAATTCCCTTTTCTGTAGTGTAGCTTTCCCCCCCCACCGAGACCAACCCCCAACCCCTTCCAGGACCCTTAGATTGCATTTAAGTTGTTTTTTTTTAACTTTTTAACTTTTTTTTTTCTGTAGTGTAGCGGTTCCCACCCGCTCCCGCCCCGTGCACGCGCCCGCCCACCACCCCCGTGCACGCGCGCGCTCCCGTGCGCGCCCCCGTAGCTCCCGCCCCCCGATCCCGCCCCCCTCCACTCCACATAGCGCACCGATGGCCGCCACCCGCCTCCCACGTAAGCTCCCACCCACCAACAATACCGGCCATCGATGTCCGGTGCAGAGAGGGCCACAGAGTGGCTCTCTCTGCATCGGATGGCCAAGGGGGGTTATTGCAGGATGCCTCCATATCGAGGCATCACTGCAATAACCGGAAAGCAGCTGGAAGCGAGCAGGATCGCTTCCAGCTGCTTTCCAGACCAAGGACGTACGCCACACGTCCTCGGTCATTAACTGACTTTTTTTTGAGGACGTGTGGCGTACGTCCTTGGTCGTTAAGGGGTTAATATTGCCCAAAATTTGTTAATAAGAGATTTGACTTTTGTCATTAGTCTTTTTTTCCTTTTCTTTTACATTTTTAACCATTTATGGTCCTTTAAGGATCAAAACTATTCATCTGTGGAAATAGTGTATCTTTAATCTGTAGCCCACAAGCTCAGATATTTTATATTTTATATTTTATTTTATAATATATCGACATTGTATCGAGAATTTTATTAGTGTGTTCTATTACATTTTTATTGCATTTGTAATTCCATTGTATTGTCCATATTTTGACATCATCGGTACATATAAGATGATTGTGTATTACCCCATTGATTAAACGATTTTATACGGAGTATTTGGTCAGGACTGTTTTAACTATTTCAGCTGCTCTTCCCATCATCCTGTGACCTTAATTAAGCCCTGTGATATACCTTAGCCTGTAGGCGCTCCTATATACACTTTTTATAGTACCTTGTATCTAAACCTCTGCAAACTGACCCCTTATTTCAGTTCTTTTGACAGACTTGCATTTTAGCCAATCAGTGGTGACTCCTAGGTAACTCCATGTGCGTTAGCTCAATGTTATCTATATGACACACATATGAATTAATGCCCTCTAGTGGGGAAAAACTGTCAAAATGCATTCAGATAAGAGGCGGCCTTCAAGGTTTAAGAAATTAGCATATGAGCCTACCTAGGTTTAGTTTTCAACTAAGAATACCAAGAGAACAAAGCAAAATCTGTGATAAAAGTAAAGTGGAAAGTTGTTACATGCCCTATCTGAATCATGAAAATTTATATTTAATCTATATACCTTTAATATATATATATATATATATATATATATATATATATATATATATATAGGAAACAAACAAGTGTCCGGACAGGATGCTCAAAACAGGTACATTTATTGATTGAAGAAATAGCGCATAAAAACACACATACACTCACAGCGGCTCTGCAAATATCAGCTAGTGAATTATAAACTTGCAGGCATGGATGGTGATATGGCCAGGTGAATGAGGGCTGTTAGGTGCACAGAAAGTGGGCTATGTCTGACGCGTTTCAGCTCTTATAGAGCCTTACTCATAGACTGCAACATATATATCTATTCATCTTTAGACAGGTATATGTTTTTATCTCAATGTTAAAGCTCTCCTGCATCTTTTTTTTCTAACACCCGAGATCGCATATCTTTGAGCCCTTATAACTTTTATGTTCAATATTTTTTGTCAATAATTATTATTGGACGGTGTTATTACTGTAACTGTACTTTGTAATGTATTTTTTAAGTGTTTTGTGCTACTATTTAAATTTGCAAAACATTTAACCACAGCTCTGAAATTGCGGTTTTGCTCCACTTGTAATATCAGCGCAATTGAAAGGGGGTGCAAACGCTCGTGAAAACGCTAGCGCAATCATTTGTGCGCAACTTGTAATCTAGCCCAAAATTGTTAATAAACCCTGAATTTCAGTTTAGCACTGGTTTATTCCCTGTGAATTCAAAGCACAAATTACACCAACTTAGCTAAAAATGACAGAGTTAACCCCTTAACAACCAAGGACGTACGCCATACGTACTAAAAAAAAATACAATTAATGACCGAGGACGTGTGGCGTACTTCCTTGGTCTGGAAAGCTTTCCGGTTATTGCAGTGATGCCTCGATATCGAGGCATCCTGCAATAACCCCCCTTGGCCATCCGATGCAGAGAGAGCCACTCTGTGGCCCTCTCTGCACCGGACATCGGTGACCGGTATCGTTGGTGGGTAGGAGCCAGTCTGGGAGGCGGGTGGGCGGCCATCGATGGGCCGAGTGGAGTGGAGGGGGGCGGGATCGGAGGCGGGACAGACGGGGGGCGGCGGCGGGCGGGTGCGTGCATGGGGCGGGAGCGGGAGGAAACTGCTACACTGCAGAAAAACAAAGTTGATAAAAGTAAAAAAAAATGTATTTACAAATTGCATCTAAGCATCTAAGGGATCTGGAAGGGGTGGGGGGTTGGTCTTGGGGGGGGGAAGCTACACTACAGAAAAGGGCAATTAAAAAAAAACAACATACTTTTTTTTACTAAACTGGGTACTGGCAGACAGCTGCCAGTACCCAAGATGGCGCCCATTAAGGCAGAGGGGGAGGGTTAGAGAGCTGTTTGGTGGGGGGGTCAGTGAGGTTGGGGGCTAAGGGGGGAACCTACACAGCAGCATATGTAAATATGCTAAAAAAAACAAAAAGACCAAATATAGCTTTTATTTTAGTACTGGCAGAGTTTCTGCCAGTACTTAAGATGGCGGGGACAATTGTGGGGTGGGGGTTGAAGAGAGCTGTTTGGGAGGGATCAGGGGGTCTGATGTTTCAGGTGGGAGGCTGAGCTCTATACTAAAGCTAAAATTAACCCTGCAAGCTCCCTACAAGCTACATAATTAACCCCTTCACTGCTAGCCATAATACACGTGTGATGCGCAGCGGCATTTGGCGGCCTTCTAATTTCCAAAAAGCAATGCCAAAGCCATATATGTCTGCTATTTCTGAACAAAGGGGATCCCAGAGAAGCATTTACAACCATGTGTGCCATAATTGCACAAGCTGTTTGTAAATAATTTCAGTGAGAAACCAAAAGTTTGTGAAAAAGTTTGTGAAATAGGGAACGGTTTTTTTATTTGATCGCATTTGGCGGTGAAATGGTGGCATTAAATATACCAAAATGGGCCTAGATCAATACTTTGGGTTGTCTACTACACTACACTAAAGCTAAAATTAACCCTACAAGCTCCCTACAAGCTACATAATTAACCCCTTCACTGCTGGGCATAATACACGTGTGGTGCGCAGTGGCATTTAGCAGCCTTCTAATTACCAAAAAGCAATGCCAAAGCCATATATGTCTGCTATTTCTGAACAAAGGGGATCCCAGAGAAGCATTTACAACCATTTGTGCCATAATTACACAAGCTGTTTGTAAATGATTTCAGTGAGAAACCTAAAATTGTGAAAAATTTAATGTTTTTTTTAATTTGATCGCATTTGGCGGTGAAATGGTGGCATGAAATATACCAAAATTGGCCTAAATCAATACTTGGGGTTGTCTACTACTCTACACTAAAGCTAAAATTACCCCTAAAAGCTCCCTAAATGCTCCCTAATTAACCCCTTCACTGCTGGGCATAATACACGTGTAGTGCGCAGTGGCATTTAGCAGCCTTCTAATTACTAAAAAGCAACGCCAAATCCATATATGTCTGCTATTTCTGAACAAAGGGGATCCCAGAGAAGAATTTACAACCATTTAAGCCATAATTGCACAAGCTGTTTGTAAATAATTTCAGTGAGAAACCAAAAGTTTGTGAAAAAATTAGTGAAAAAGTGAACGATTTTTTGTATTTAATCGCATTTGGCGGTGAAATGGTGGCATGAAATATACCAAAATGGGCCTAGATGAATACTTTGGGATGTCTACTAAAAAAATATCAACATGTCAATGGATATTCAGAGATTCCTGAAAGATATTAGTGTAACTAGCGCTAATTTTGAAAAATAATGGCTTGGAAATAGCAAAGTGCTACTTGTATTTATGGCCCTATAACTTACAAAAAAAGCAAAGAAGATGTAAACATTGGGTATTTCTAAACTTAGGACAAAATTTAGAAACTATTTAGCATGGGTGTTTTTGGTGGTTGTAGATGTGTAACAGATTTTGGGGGTCAAAATTAGAAAAAGTGTGTTTTTTTCCATTTTTCGTCATATTTTATAATTTTTTTTATAGTAAATTATAAGATATGATGAAAATAATGGTATCTTTAAAAAGTCCATTTAAAGGCGGGAAAAACGGTATATAATATGTGTGGGTACAGTAAATGAGTAAGAGGAAAATTACAGCCAAACACAAACACCGCAAAAATGTAAAAATAGCCTTGGTCCCAAACGGACAGAAAATGGAAAAGTGCTGTGGTCATTAAGGGGTTAACTTGGTCATGTATGTAATAAGACTGTTTATCAGTTTGTTGTGGTGTGTCTGAGTCATTCCCCCCCCCCCCCATTGGTTAATTTTTAGATGCTCCTAGGTATAAAAAATGAGCATTGCATGGTAGGGCTACAATGTTTAGAAAACGGAATCTAAAGTATTATTTGACCACTGTGTTCAGTGCACAAGTACGTATGATCCCATATAACTTTTGATAATAAATAATTTTATAATAGGTGACATTCAATAATATGTATAAATAATTTTATAATAGGTGACATCCAATAATATATATATATTTATTATATACTTTTTTTCTTTAACCCCTTAAGGACCAGCGACGTACCCTGTATGTCACTGGCCTTTTTTTGGGACTTGATTGTTTTATAGCACGGTCTTGCCACCAGCGTTGAGACTGATCTATTCCACAAAGCCTGCTGGAGGGAGGGCATTAATAGCGTGTTCTTGCTAGACTTGTGCTATTATGTCCTGAAAAAACCCTTAACGACCAGTGACATACAGGGAACATTGTGGTCATTAAGGGGTTAAAGTTAAGACTGTATACAAAATAAATGTATTAAAACAAATAAAACTCTATTTTGTTAGCAAATGTTGCATTGTTTTACAGTTCAGGAACATATCCACTGAAAGCCTCTTAAATGGGCCTAGGTTTATCATATTGCCTTTGAGGTGACCAATCTGAAGTATGCAAGATGCCCTCTATCTTCTATGGAAAAAATAGAATTCATTGATAAATTACAGGATAAATAATAATGAATGTAAATTACACATTGTTTCTGGAGAATATATTTCAGTTCTTTTTAAAGTCATTAAGGGTACATGGAAGTCAAAATTAAAATGTTATGGTTCAGATTGACCTAAAATTTGTTTTTAAAAAACATTGCAAATAACCTCTATAATCAAATTTACCTCTTTCTCTTGATTTGCTTTGTTGAAATGTAGCTCCTTTCCATGATAACATACCTAGGTAGGCTCAGAAACGTAACAAAAGATGTATAATAAAGGATACTAAATCATAAATGTTTATTTTGACATTCATGTGCCTCTAAAGATCATAGTTTTAACTCTATTACACATTTGCTAAACTGAGGCCATCACATATAAGTAATAAAGTTTTGAGTTGCAGTTGAACAGAACAAAATATATATTTTTAGTGGCTAGTCTGGGAATAATTCGGAATGGAAAAGGCAGTTTGGGGTAGCTGGAAATAATCTATATGAACAAAGAATAAATGTTCTTTTGTAAATATAACATAGATGCTTCCTTCATTGTGTTTCCTATTTAGAAAAGGTCAGTTCTTGATCAATATCTCCCGTGAGAGAGAAGAATCAATATAAATCCAGAGGCTAAGAAAGTAAAAACAAATTTGAACTTTCAAAAGTGAATTAAAATCCAATTTCCATCCAGAAAAATTACCAATAAATAATTTTTTTTTTTGATAAGTCTCCCAAAGTCATTTTCTATTCCAAAAACAATTTTTACAGTGAAGATGAATTTTGTTATTATTACATTACAGTTATCATAGATCTCAATTAATTCAATGCCTCACACTATTAAATTGTCTTCCATTGGCCTCAAATAAAAAATGTTATTCTTGCAGAATTTGTTCTCAGTTTTGTGAATATACTGGATTGTTTTTACAGATAATGCAGGTAAAAATAATATGTATTTTTTTTTTATTTATTATTAGGAATGCATACAATTCGCATTCATTTTTTTTTTCAGAACAAGCGAGTGCTACTGAAATCTGCAAAAAGGTTTGTTGCCAGTGAGTAAAAGGAAATATGATGGTCTATACTGATTACTGTGTTGTACATTTCCATCCATGCTCAATACTGAACTGATAAATGTGTAAATCCATCTCAAGTGGCCCAATGATTGCCAAGTTAGCTGCATGCCATTTTTAATTTTCCATATTTTTGGAGTTATGACCTCTATGTATTAGTATTGCAAAACTGCCATTTTTTTCATTTTTATTATACTTGGTTTGTGTCATGGTGCTCAACAAATTTTGGTTATACAGATGCTTACAGAAACCTCAATATTTCAGTTTCTTGGAACAAAAACTGTTCTCTAGATCACATTACAAATTACATGTTCATATATTGCACATTCTTGATCCTTAGAACTTAAAGAGATAGTAAAGTCAAAACTAAACTTTCAGATAGGGGGGCATATGTATCAAGCTCCGAATGTAGCTTGATGCCCTGCGTTTCTGGCGAGCCTGCAGGCTCGCCGGAAACAGCAGTTATGAAGCAGTGGTCACAAAGACCGCTGCTCCATAACCTGTCCGACTGCTCTGAGCAGGGGGACAGACATCGCCACAAAACAACCCGATCAAGTACGATCGGGTTGATTGACACCCCCCTGCTGGCGGCCTATTGGCCGCGAGTCTGCAGGGGGCAGCGTTGCTCCAGCAGCTCTTGTGAGCTGCTGGTGCAATGCTGAATACGGCGAGCGTATTGCTCGCCGTATTCAGCGAGGTCTGGCGGACCTGATCCGCAGTGTCGGATCAGGTCCACCAGACCTTGATACATATGCCCCAGGGCATGCAATTTTTTTTTATTTTTAAGTAATTATTATTGAGGTTCACAAAGAGGAAAGTACAAATGGTGTAAATCATCAATGAACATTAAATCAAGTTACAGAGCCTGTGTAATGACAATATGCAGAAATACACAAACTACATGCACAATAAGTTCTGCAAGTATCACAATAATATCCAGCAGCTATAGAAATAATATCCAGCAGCTATAGAAATAAAACACAGATACAGTATATCTTGCAGATACAATTCAGAGATACAAAAACTAAACGCAATATATAAACTGCAAAATAAAGATATGGAAAACTAAATAAACCAGAACGGCCTAAAACCTAATTTTTTCCCTATTTATAAAGGATTCATATTTTATATCAAAGAACCCCCTAAAAAAATAAAAATAAAAGCGGAACGCACCCCAACTAAAAACTAGTGGCCTCTCTTGGACTACAGATATTAAGCATCAATAAGGGGTAAACATTGGGGTATATAGCAGTAGGGCCCCTCTGAGACCCAGCACATCAATACAATTCTATATATAGGAAATTATATTGAAATTGCATAGATAAACATTTCCCATGTATATATAGAGACCGATTTATGAAAGGTCTTGCGGACCTGATCCGACAGTGCGGATCAGGTCCGCAAGACCTCGCTGAATGCGAGAGCAATACGCTCTCCGTATTCAGCATTGCACCAGCAGCTCACAAGAGCTGCTGGTGCAACGCCGCCCCCTGCTGACTCGCGGCCAATCAGCCACCAGCAGGGAGGTGTCAATCAACCCGATCGTATTCGATCGGGTTGAATTGCGGCAATTCCTGTCCGCCTCATCAGAGCAAGCGGCGGACAGGAATTGCTTGATAAATGGGCCTCAGAATGTTAAGACCATAAAAATATGTTCCCAAATAGTAGGTAGCAGCCACCCTTGGGCTACTTAAAATGGTGTTTCACTAGAAAAAGGAAATTATGGGATGGGAATCTGTTTAAGACCACTCTAGGATAATGGTATTGTGATGTTGCGTCTATGGGAACATTTATACTATAGATAGTCTAGGAAAAGCAAAAAAAAAAAAAAAAGCAAAATATATTAAATGATCCACTTAGGTCACTAAAAAAATAGAGCAGTGCTAAATAAAGGACCATAACAGTATAGTAGCGGATTCTAAGAAATTATAAATTGTTAGCTCATACCTAGGGCATAAGTTTAAAGGGACATTAAACCCAACTTTTTTCTTTCATGATTCAGATAGAGAATACAATTTTAAACAACTTTCTAATTAACTTCTATTATCTAATTTGCTTCATTGTCTTGATATTCTTTCCTGAAAAGCATATCTAGATAGGCTCAGTAGCTTCTGATTGGTGGCTGCACATAGATGCCTCATGTGATTGGCTCACCCATGTGCATTGCTATTTCTTTAACTAAGGATAGCTAAAGAATGAAGCAAATTAGATAATAGAAGTATATTGTAATGTGGTTTAAAATTGTATTCTCTGTCTGAATAATGAAAGACAAATTTTCGGTTTAATGTCCCTTTAAGGTTGGGCAGAGGCTCCCTAACTCTGCCAAAGAGGACGGAGGGTAACAATCACCCCTAATCTTAACAAATCAAAGTATGGGGGGGGGGGGAGTATAGCCATAATAGGGCCACTCTTTTGGTCATGCAGATATGGTATTATGTAGTGTATAACATATAAAATAGTGACACTACCATAGTATGAGGTTAAATAATGAAGCCAATCTTGAGCCCTTGCACAATATTCTCAACCCAATAAAGTATTTGACTTTTGACAAATGTTCTTAAACAATGAATTACAACCTATTAAAACTTTATAATATTTATATTTCCTGAGCAACTCAAAGTCATCAGTATATTGTCTTACCTATGTATTAGAGAACATAGTACACAGTTATTGTGGCTTATTGTTCTGGTGCTAAAAGTAAAATTGAATGCTATGTAAATCAGCACAGAGTTGCACTGACACCAGTGCTTATTCAATAGCCATTTTAGAAAAGGGCTGAGAGATTAAACTAACATTACTCACGTATGTATGAGTGGTATAGGGCTATTCAGGAGTGTGCCAGATGACCCCCCATTAATAGTACCACTACATTTCAAAGTACAAAGAACAGATCTTTGGCATGTTACCAAAATGGCGATCATAATTTGTAACCAAAATCTTAAGAGCCTGGGTCAACCAAGTCATAAAGAGCACTAATGTATGTTAGACTTATGAAAGGATTATAATATATTACCATCCCTAACAGCTAAGGCAGTGAAGCACATAAATATATGACTGCACCTTAGGAGTAAGAATATTACCGTAGTTATATGGCGCTTTGTAAGCACCCCTTCAGATTAAGCCACCATGAAACATATTATAAAACACAAAAGGTTGCATATTAGATTACTAAACAGCTGCCCATCATTCCAGAAAATTAAAGGATTGCAGCCCATATTCCAACTAAATCTATATGTCCCATTAAACAGTTTGTCATGCCCAAAGGTCATCACTCGTATATATAACTTAATAGGGCAGATATCTGTTTATATGTAGGTGAAGCTGCATGAACAAATGCACCAATGACAAACTGCTGGAACATACACATAGGGCTATTCTATACTTATCCTATTCCTGCCCTGCAGGGAGGCATCAAAAAGCAAGAGTCATGTTAGTAGACCATCTCAAATCTTGCACTTGGGGGTCCCGGACACTAGAACAGCAAAAAAACAGTTCTTGTATTTTCTGAAGAATTAGGGCAGCTACGGAGGCAAAGAAGGCTCCCTACAGAACAATTAACCCTGTTAATTTGGCGGCACTTCTCCTGATCTATGTTGCTGGGGCCTTCAGTAAAACCTATATTGGGAGACCTCATCTTCTGCTCAGGAAAGCTAGCTGCATCCCCCCAGGCAGTCAGCGAGGGCCATCCCAGATCTTGTCCCCACCGCACAGGACTATAGATTGCATGGAGGCCTTGATGGAGCTGCAAGCCTTCAAAATAAGCTCCAGTCCAGAGGTTCAAGAACCAGTTTCTCCGAGACTCAGGGAGAAAGATCAGCACTAGGTAAGCTTTGTTCCAGCGCCCCATTGTTTCTTGCAGTCAGGCACTCTGTAGAGTTAGATCCCTGTGAAGGGGGCAGCCACAACTCTGTCTGTGGCATTTCCTGCTGTCGAGCCACACCATTCATTGGAGAAAGTACCGTCAGCATTGATATGATCCAATCCACTCTCATGCATATTTGTGCTTTGCGTTCCTCCATACAGATCTTGATGGTAAGATATAGCTCCTCCATATTGAGGTAGTTGAACGGAGCACTCCGTGACCTGCAAAATAGCCGCTCCTCAGTCATGCAGCATGTGAGCAACAGTAGAGAAAATGTTCAAATCTACATACTCCGGTCCTTTCGTCACCTTCAGACCTTGCGATAATGTTCTCTAGCTCATAAGCTGTGATTTAAAAAATGAATTGGGCAATATTGAGCGATCTTAAGGTTATTGAAATCTATTATGTTTACGGAGCTCTCTCCGTGTGCAGCCTTTCATACTCCCGGCCAGCTCTGTCCCCCCAGGGCATGCAATGTTAAATAACTTTTGAATGTACTTTTATCATCAATTTGCTTTGTTGTCTTTGGATTATTTGTTGAAAGCTAAACCAAGGTAAGCTCATATGCTAATTTCTAAGCCCTTAAAGACCGCCTCCTATCTCAGTGAATTTAACAGTTTTTCTCAGTTAGACAGTGCCATATAGACAACGTTGTGCTTGCTCCCATGGAGTTATGCAGGAGTCATCACTGATAGAATAAAATGCAAGTTTGTAAATAGCACTGAGATAAGCTGGCAGTCTGTATAGGCGTAGATACAAGATAATCACAAAAGTAAAAAGTGTATTCATATAACAGTGTTGTTTATGCAAAACTGGGGATTGGGTAATACAGGGATTACCTATCTTTTAAAACAATAACATTTTTCAAGTCCTAATGTAATGATGAAAATCAAAGAAAATTCCACTTTTATAATGGGAAGGGTTCGAGTCTCAGGCCTAAATATTTTAGGATTAAGGTATGATTTAAAGCAATGGCACAAACTAGGGGGCAAACTCCCTAACAAATATTGAAACCTTAATTTAGTAATATTGTCTGATATAGACTATTAGATATTATGGTAGGGGTGCTTCGCACAAAATTACCAATCAACAATTGTTGTTGGTTGAATAATGTAGAGGTCTGGACCGTATCCCACAATAATTATGGCTTCACAAATCAATAACTGAAAGAAGTCATGCGTATAGTAACAGCAAAATATGATTATGCTGAAATATCTTAAAGGTTTCCTTTTAGTCAGAGAGAGTAGTATAATATATGAATTCATAATAGATAGCTACTATCCCATAAATGTGAGTGTTTTAGGTAATAATCCAAACACCATTATAGTAGTTCACTGACCGTATAGAACAGGCCAGGTATAGTAATAAGGACGCTATTGGTCTGTTGATAATGTAATGCTTTAACACATGTATTTTAAAGTAATAATCACTGAGATCATTAGATCGTTCTTGGAGTCATAACATAACCATAGTATATATGTTATTTTATGTATGTAAATGCTTCAAATGCACAATGTTGGATATCGCTGCAGTTTGAATAAATTGTTAACACTGCCATTATTGTAACTATTATCATATGATATATTGGGCGCCATGTACTAAGGCGTCAATTTTTTCGCACAGACCGTATCAAAATAACCCGCCGGCATTCGCACCATGCGGATTGCACTCCGTTACATGAATGTACTAAAAACCAAGCCGTAAAATTTCGCGTCTATTGTGTGTCGAAGACAATCGGATTATTGATAACTTTGAAGCTTCGTTCGGCGCGAAAGAGCAAAGTTAAGAAGCAGTCTGCGACCTGATTGGTTTAGTTCTTTACCCACGTGACGATCTAGGTGTCATAATCGCCAGACAAGCGGCAACGTCTGGCTGCTGACATGTATAAGAATGTGCATTCTCTGATGCCAATTATAACGCTAGACACAGCTTGGAATGAACCGGTGGCAAAAAAGTGTAAGGCTGCCAACAGTTTTAATAGTCTGGGTATGGCTTGTGAACGCGCTGTCATTGGTTCAAGGTATTCTGCTATTTCATTGTAAAGTTGCATAATAGCTTCTCTGTCCAAACGGAATCTCTGGATAATCTCTCGATCAGAAATGCTTTCCAAACCCATACGTGGAAGGAAAACTCTAGGGACTCTAATTCTTCTACCTCTCCTTTTTTGCAAGTTGTCAACCGGTGCCTGTATAGCCCTTCTTCCTCGTAATTGAATTAATCGGAAAAGAAACATGTGTAAAAGTGTCTCCATCTTCATTCACTGATCCAAAAACCAATAATGCTACAATAGTAGTCTAGTCCTTTCACTTAAGTACTTCTACCTGGCGTCAGGTTGATACCCCCTATAGTTTTCTATTGTATTCGCTACCTAAATGGTCGCGAAGCAAATCACGCGAAGTTACAGTGAAAGTTGGAGCGGGCGGATTAGTTGTAACATTCATAATTTCCGATTACAGCGAATTTACGTGCAATCGAACATGTAGTAAGTGGAAAAAGGCTTCGGAACGATGAGTTGAGTAAAATTACGATCGCTGATGAAAATAGTGGTTTTTCGAGCAGATCGCAGATTGATACATACGAGAAGCAGATCGTGAGCGAATTTTGACGCGGAAATACAGACGGACAGTCACTTCGAAGCTTAGTACATGGCGCCCATTGTGTCCGTAAGTTACACTTCTACCACCAGTTTACTAAGTATCGATACCACTCGATACCACTACCAGGCATCGATACCCACGTGACGATCTAGGTGTCATAATCGCCAGACAAGCGGCAACGTCTGGCTGCTGACATGTATAAGAATGTGCATTCTCTGATGCCAATTATAACGCTAGACACAGCTTGGAATGAACCGGTGGCAAAAAAGTGTAAGACTGCCAACAGTTTTAATAGTCTGGGTATGGCTTGTGAACGCGCTGTCATTGGTTCAAGGTATTCTGCTATTTCATTGTAAAGTTGCATAATAGCTTCTCTGTCCAAACGGAATCTCTGGATAATCTCTCGATCAGAAATGCTTTCCAAACCCATACGTGGAAGGAAAACTCTAGGGACTCTAATTCTTCTACCTCTCCTTTTTTGCAAGTTGTCAACCGGTGCCTGTATAGCCCTTCTTCCTCGTAATTGAATTAATCGGAAAAGAAACATGTGTAAAAGTGTCTCCATCTTCATTCACTGATCCAAAAACCAATAATGCTACAATAGTAGTCTAGTCCTTTCACTTAAGTACTTCTACCTGGCGTCAGGTTGATACCCCCTATAGTTTTCTATTGTATTCGCTACCTAAATGGTCGCGAAGCAAATCACGCGAAGTTACAGTGAAAGTTGGAGCGGGCGGATTAGTTGTAACATTCATAATTTCCGATTACAGCGAATTTACGTGCAATCGAACATGTAGTAAGTGGAAAAAGGCTTCGGAACGATGAGTTGAGTAAAATTACGATCGCTGATGAAAATAGTGGTTTTTCGAGCAGATCGCAGATTGATACATACGAGAAGCAGATCGTGAGCGAATTTTGACGCGGAAATACAGACGGACAGTCACTTCGAAGCTTAGTACATGGCGCCCATTGTGTCCGTAAGTTACACTTCTACCACCAGTTTACTAAGTATCGATACCACTCGATACCACTACCAGGCAAATGTTTCCAATAGTAACAACACTTGTAATCACTACAGTAGTTGTAGCTATTATGCTTAGGTATAGTATATTCGTTGGTTACAATTTACCACCAGCTTGCTGGTGTGATAGATTAAATGCAGCTGCCGTTTAAATAAATAGTTGCCTTTGGTAAAGCCCAGAAGGGCGAAATGCGTTAGGGAAGCTTACTAGGAGCTTTGGGGGCTCCTTTTTTAAGAGTATAGGAGTAGTTGTGTTCATAGCAGTTGAGTTAATATTCATTACTAATTATAGCGTCTGGTTTCCCAGTGACCTGGGTAAACCATTACCTGTGGCTGTGGTTTGCACTATTATATAGTATTCACTAGAACACTTATATAATGAACCTTTAGCGATTAAGTACGCTTAGTTGATGCCTAACACTCAATCTCAGATAAGAGCTAATATACTTTGTGATTGTAACTAAAACTACTATGATTAATATCTAAGATATAATTTTGAGAATCCGTTGGCCATATCCGGCACTTGCTGTATCCATTAACTGCAGCGGCAAACAATATTGTTTCTATTGATAACCCTTATCTGGTAGCGCAAGTGATATTTATATTTAGCAAGCTGGTGGTAAAGTGTAACCGGCGAATACAATATATTATTGCAAAAGAGCTACAATACCTGTAGTGATAACAAATACTATTACTATTGTTAAATATCATGATTCAGATAGAGAATGAGATTTTAAGCACCTTTCTAATTTACTCCTATTATCAATTTTTCTTTGTTCTCATGCTATCTTGATTTGAAAAAGCAGTACTGTAAGCTTTAGAGCCAGACCCAGCACATGGGTAGCACTTGCTGATTTGTGGCTAAATGTAGCAAACCAATCAGCAGCTCTACCAAGGTGCTGAACTAAAAAATGGGCCGGCTCCTAACCTTTTATTACTGCTTTTTCAAATCAAGATAACATGAGAACAAAGAAAAATTGATAATAGGAGTAAATTAGAACGTTGCTTAAAATTGCATGCTCTATCTGAATCATGAAAGAAAAAACGTGGGGTTAGTATCCCTTTAACACTTGCCCGATAACGAGCGGTACCGACACTTAGCAAACGGGTGGTATAAGTGTAATTAACAGACTCACTATATCATAACACAATAGTTACAATAACTTGGCGTTAACTATTTATTTAAATGGCAGCTGCATTTAATCTATCACACCAGCAAGCTGGTGGTAAATTGTAACCGACGAATATAATATACCTTAGCATAGTAGCTACAACTACTGTAGCGATTACAAATGTTGTTACTATTGGAAACATTTGCCTGGTAATGAGTGGTAGAAATACTTACTAAACTGGTGGTAGAAGTATAACTTACGGACACAATATATCATATGATAATAGTTACTATAACGGCAGTGTTAACAATTTATTTAAACTGCAGCGATATCCAATACTGTGCATCTGAAGCATTTACATACATAAAATAACATATATACTATGGTTATGTTATAACTCCAAGAACGATCTAATGATCTCATTGATTATTACTTTAAAATACATGTGCTAAAGCATTACATTATCAACAGACCAATAGCGTCCTTATTACTATACCTGGCCTGTTCTATACGGTCAGTGAACTACTATAATGGTGTTTGGATTATTGCCTAAAACCCTCACATTTATGGGATAGTAGCTATCTATTATGAATTAATATATTGTACTACTCTCCCTGACTAAAAGGAAATCTTTAAGATATTTCAGAATAACCATATTTTGCTGTAACTATACGCATGACTTCTTTCAGTTATTGATTTGTGAAGCCATAATTCTTGTGGGATACGGTCCAGACCTCTACGTTATTCAACCAACAACAATTGTTGTATACATATGAACTCCTGCTTTTTATTTAAATCCTTATCTATCAAGAGGCTATCATACCTCAGAGGCCCACTAAACTACTTAAGGGTTACTATTATTTAACTACTTCATCCATGGTTTTAATCTCACACCCATTTTATAATACATTATTAAAAGTTATGTTTTTAATTTAGTTGTTTGTTATTTCTGCCGAGTAGTCAGGGCAGTGAGTGCTATATTCACATTCATTAGTGGGAATTCTCTCTTCATTCCCACGTTCTTTGTTGATTCTAAATTTTTTAGGGTGTACATAGGTAAGTATAGTGTGCATGCAGACCATTTCAGGATTGAGCTTTCTCTTATTATTTTATTGGGTGCAAACATTTTTTAACATTTCCCTTCACTTTCAGGTTTAATAAAAATAAAAATCTGGTGGTTTTACAACACCAACACTTTGGGGTAAATTTATTAAATGTCGAGTGGACATGAATCACTATAGTCCACTCAACATTGCTAAATGCCAACACCATACACTGTCGGCAATAATCAATGCACAATCATTTCTAGTGAAATGCTTGTGCAATGCCGCCCCTGCTCACTGGCGGCCAATCGGCCGCTAGCAAGGGCTATCAGGGATGATTTCAATCCGCAACCTAAAAGTTGGTGGACAGGGTAAGAAGCAACAATCTTATGACAGCTGCTTCTTAACGTCCTGAAACGACGAGCCAGAAATGACGGGACTCCGAAGCAGCATCCGCTGCTTCATAAATGAAACCCATAGAGGTAATCATTCAAAAAAATTTTTTTGTTTATGCTTACCTGATAAATTTCTCACTTTCTTTCCAGATATGGAGAGTCCACAACGTCATTCAATTACTAGTGGGAATATCACTCCTAGCCAGCAGGAGGAGACAAAGAGCACCACAGCAAAGCTGTTAAGTGTCACTCCTCTACCCATAAACCCCAGTCATTCGACCAAAGGGAAATGGAAAAAGAATAACAGAAAGGTGTAGAGGTGCCTGAGGTTTAGTAAAAAATAACTGTCTTAATAAAGGGTGGGGTCGTGGACTCTTCATATCCGGAAAGAAATTTATCAGGTAAGCATAAATTTTATTTTCTTTCCTAAGATATGGAGAACCCACAACGTCATTCAATTACTAGTGGGAACCAATACCCAAGCTAGAGGAAACAGAATGAACAGGGAGGGAGAACAAGACAGGCAGACCTAAACAGAAGGCACCACCACTTGAAGAACCTTTCTCCCAAAAGAGGCCTCAGCCGAAGCAAAAGTATCAAATTTGGAAAAAGTTTGCAGAGCGGACCAAGTTGCAGCCTTGCAAAGCTGTTCCACAGAAGCTTCATCTTTGAAAGCCCAAAAGGAGGAGACAGCCCTACTGGAATGAGCTGTAATTCTCTCAGGAGGCTGCTGTCCATCAGTCTCATAAGCAAAACGAATCATACTTCTTAACCAGAGGGAAAGAGAAGTAGAAGTAGCCTTCTGACCCTTACGCTTTCCTGAGAAACAAACAAACAGGGCAGAAGACTGGCAAAAATCCTTAGTCATCTGTAGGTACTATTTTTAGAGCACACACAAGTATCAAATTTGGAAAAAGTATGCAGAGCGGACCAAGTTGCAGCCTTGCAAAGCTGATCCACAGAAGCTTCATCTTTGAAAGCCCAAAAGGAAGAGACAGCCCTAGTGAAATGAGCTGTAATTCTCTCAGGAGGCTGCTGTCCAGCAGCCTCATAAGCAAAGTGAATCATACTTCTTAACCAGAGGGAAAGAGAAGTAGAAGTAGCCTTCTGACCCTTACGCTTTCCTGAGAAACAAACAAACAGGGCAGAAGACTGGCGAAAATCCTTAGTCGTCTGTAGGTACTATTTTTAGAGCACACACAACATCTAAATTGTGCAACAGACGTTCTTTATGAGAAGAAGGATTGGGACAGAGAGAAGGAACAACAATTTCCTGATTAATATTTCTATCCGAAACCATTTTAGGAAGAAACCCCAATTTAGTACGAAGAACCGTCTTATCTGCATGGAAGATAAGGTAAGGTGAATCACACTGCAAAGCCGAGAGTTCTGAAACTCTCTGAGCAGAAGAGATAGCAATAAGAAACAAAACCTTCCAAGATAGCAACTTAATATCTATGGAATGTATTGGCTCAAATGGAGCCTGCTGCAAAACTTTAAGAACAATATTAATGCTCCAAGGAGGAGCAACAGGTTTAAACACAGGCCTGATTCTGACCAGGGCCTGACAAAAAGATTGAACATCTGGCACAGCCGCCAGACACTTGTGTAACAAAATAGATAATGCAGAAATCTGACCTTTCAGATAACTGACTGACAACCCTTTCTCCAGACCTTCCTGGAGAAAAGACAAAATTCTAGTAATCCTGACCCTACTCCAAGAGTAGCCCTTAGATTCATACCATTAAAGGAATTTATGCCATACCTTATGGAAAATTTTTCGAGCCTGGGTCATGGTTTCAATGACCGACTCCAGGCTTAGACAGAACTAAGTGTTCAATCTCCAAGCAGTCAGCTTCAGAGAAATTAGATTTGGATGGAGGAATGGACCCTGAGTTAGAAGGTCCTTCCTCAGAGGCAACCTCCAAGGCGGCCGAGAAGACATCCTCACTAGGTCTGCATACCAGATCCTGCGAGACCATGCAGAAGCTATTAGAATTACAGATGCTCTCTCTTGTTTGATATGAGCAATAACTTGTGGAAGGAGCACAAACGGAGGAAACAGGTATGCTAGACCGAAATCCCAAGGAACCACCAGAGAATCTATCAGAGCAGCCTAAGGATCTCTTGACTTTGAACCATAACTTGGAAGCTTGCCGTTCTGCTGAGATGCCATCAGATCCAACACTGGCACCCCCCATTTGAGGGTTAACCTGGAGAACACCTCTGGATAGAGAGCCCACTCCCTGAGATGAAATGTCTGTCTGCTCAGGAAATCCGCTTCGCAGTTGTCTACTCCAGGAATGTGGATGGCAGATAGACAACAATTGTGAGCTTCCACCCACTGAATAATCCGTGCCACCTCCTTCATGGCTAAGGAACTCTGAGTTCCTCCCTGGTGGTTGATGTAAGCCACTGAGGTGATAAACCTGATAAACCGGGCTAAGGGAAATTGAGGTCAAGCCATCAGAGAATTGTAAATCTCTCTCAACTCCAAGATGTTTATAGAGAGAGCAGACTCCTCCCAAGTCCATAGTCCCTGCACCTTTAATGAGTCCCAGACTGCTCTCCAGCCTAGCAGGTTGGCGTCCGTGGTCACAATCACCCAGGAAGGTCTCCGGAAGCATGTGCCCTGAGACAGATGGTGCTGAGACATCCACTATGGGAGAGAGACTCTTGTCAAATGGTCTAGATCTATCCTCTGAGACAGATCCAAATAGTCTCCGTTCCTTTGTCTGAGCATGCGTAATTGCAGAGCTCTCAAATGGAAACGAGCAAAGGGAATGATGTTCATGGAGGTGACCATCAGACCAATTACCTCCATACATTGAGCCACTGAAGGCCTAACAGTAGACTGAAGAGTGAGGCCAGAGGAGAGAATTTTGGATTTTCTGACCTCCGTCAGAAAAATTTTCATTGATAGGGAAACTATTATGGTCCCTAAGAAAACCACCCTTGTAGCTGGAACAAGGGAACTCTTTTCTAAATTCACTTTCCAACCATGGAACATAGAAAAGAAAACAAGATCTCTGTATGAGAGTTTGCTTGTTGAAAAGATGGCGCCTGAACCAATATGTCATCCAGGTATGGCGCCACTGCAATTCCCCCGAGACCTGATCACTGCCAAGAGAGCCCCCAGAACCTTTGAGAAAATTCTGCGAGCTGTGGCAAGGCCAAGCGGAAGAGCCACAAACTGAAAGTGTTTGTCTAGAAAGGCAAATCTCAGGAATTTGTGATGATCCCTGTGGATGGGAACATAAAGATACGCGTCCTTCAGGTCTATGGTCATCATGAACTGACCCTCTTGGACCAAAGGAAGAATGGAATGAATAGTTTCCATTTTGAAGGACGGTACCCTGAGAAACTTGTAGAGGCACTTTAGGTCGAAAATGGGTCAAAAAGTTCCCTCTTTTTTGGGAACCACGAGCAGATTTGAATAGAATCATAGACCCTGATCCCTTACTGGAACTGGAACAATCACTCCCAGGGAGGAAAGGTCCTGAACGCAGTTCAAGAATGCCTCTCTTTTACCTGGTCTGCAGATAATCTTGAGAGGTGGAATCTGCCCCTTAGAGGGAAAGTTTTGAATTCTATTTTGTAACCCTGAGATACTATGTCCACAACCCACGGATCTGGGACATCTCGTCTCCATGCTTGACAAAACAGGGAAAGTCTGCGCCCCACTTGATCCAAACTCGGACCGGGGGCCAGCCCTTCATGCTGACTTAGACTCAGCTGAGGGTTTCTTTAATTGCTTCCCCTTATTCCAAGACTGATTGGGCTTCCAAAAAGACTTGGACTGCTCCTGCTTGGAAGAGGGAGAGGAAGACTTTTGACCTTTGAAGTTACGAAAGGAACAAAAATTACTTTGACGTCCTTTCTTATCAGAAATTATTTCTGCCAGACCAGGTCCAAACAAGGTCTTACCCTTGTAAGGAAGTGCCAGAAGCTTGGACTTAGAGGTAACATCAGCTACGGGCTAGGACAGTGAAGCCAGACATCTTGGCTCCCAGTCTAATAACTTGCATTTTAGCATCAGAAATAAAGGAATTTGCTAGTTTGAGAGCCTTAATCCTATCTTGTTTCTCCTCCAAAGGAGTCTCTACTAAAATTGATTCAGTCAAGGTGTCACACCAATAAGATTCCGCACTTGCTACTGTGGCAATACAAACTGCAGGTTGCCATTGAAGACCTTGATGAACATACATCTTCTTCAAATAAGCTTCCAGCTTTTTGCCCATGGGATCCTTAAAGGAGCAGCTATCCTCTATAGGGATCATAGTTCTCTTAGCCAGAGTAGAAATAGCCCCTTCTACTTTAGACACCGTGCACCAAGAATCTTTAATGGAGTCAGAAACAGGAAACATCTTTTTAAATACAAGAGACAGGGAGAAAGGAATCCCTGGCTTCTCCCATTCCTGTGAAATAATCTCCGTCATACGGTCTGAGACAGGAAAAACTTCCACAGAGGAAGGAACATCATAGTATTTATTAAGTTTACTAGACTTCTTAGGGCTGACAATGACAGAAGTATTGGAGTCATTCAAAGTAGCCAATACCTCCTTTAACAGTACAGGAAGGTGTTCAAGTTTAAATCTGAAGTTTACTTCTTCAGTATCAGATGAAGGAATAATACTGTCCGAATCTGAGATTTCACCCTCAGAGGCTACCGGTGTATCCTCCTCATCAGACTTATGAGGGAGGGCAACCTGCGTAGCAGTAGGTGGAACAGAAACCTTACTATCTGAATGTCTGATTTCCTCTTGCGTTTTCCCAACATAGGAAAAGAAGATAATACCGCAGAAGATACCTGTGCAGCAAAATCTGCAGGCAAATAACCTCCTCCAGGAGGCTGAGAGGAACTGCAGGGCACTGTATGTGATGCCATAGAGGCTTGGGACGTTTGAGGAGAAAGCTGTGGCATTGCCTGAACAGCATCATCCTGAGAGACATTGGGCTCAGAGAGCAACAATTTATCTTTAAATTGAAGTGTTCTAGCTAAGTATGCAGCACAGGATTGCATAGGCAAAACAATTTGTGCCTCTAGGCATAACAAGCATTTGTCAAAAAACACAGCGTCTTGGTCCATGTCCATAATACTTAATAAAAAATTCCCCAAATTGTAGAAATTGTTTAAATACACTGTCAGTTTAAGAATTTTTAATACCACAATTTGGCTGCCAGAAGTCTCTAAAATGATCAGATAGTAGATCGACACTGAAGAGACTGAAATTCAATGGCGTCGCTCGCTCCGTGAATATCCAACAGCAGAGAGAAGTCACATGACCGGCAGAGAGAGGAAACTATGCAGCAAGTAAAAGGCGTGCATTTCCCTCTGCCTACAACATAAGATGCCAAGTAGCTGCAGCTGGTTTCAAACTCAAGCAGTTTGTCAGTTAGACTGTTCTATAGCTAAGCAAGCAAAGAAAACCAACTGCCAAATTTTAAGTTTATACATAAATCCCATTATAAAACATAAGCCACACACATACTAATAAAGTATTTCAACAAATTAGCTCAAAGAGGAAAAATGTCCCAATAAAGGGAAGATTAACCCCTAGGGGTCAATTTATTCATGTGCGAGCAGACATGATACGATGTAGCGTATGATGTCTGCTGCACATCGATAAATGCCAACAAGCAGGGGGTGTCAATCAACCCGAATGTATCGGCTTGATTTCTGTCCGCCACCTCAGAGCAGGCGGACAGGTTATGGAGCAGCGGTCTGAAGGGGGGCATCAAGCTCCGTACGGAGCTTGATAAATTGACCCCCTAGTCTAAACATACATAATGTGCCTGCCAACTGCCAAAGAAAATCCTGTATAAAGGATTTTCAAAATGTCCCCATCTACTGCATATGACATTCTTCTGAAGTGCAAGTCTCCAAGACCTAGAAGACAAAAGCACTTACCTGCAGTCTAGCTGTCTGGCGTGAAAAGACACATACTCCTTACAGAGACCTGTAGAAAAAGAAAGAACAGAGTAACCAACTCTGGCTTTCTGTTCCATGGGCAGCAATGTGTTAGGAAACAAAGCAAGGACTACCTCACAACTTCCTAATTGCTTAAAAGCCACCACTACTCTACTGAAGAGATTGACATGGACTCAGCTAAACCCAAAACCTTGCTTGCAGGGAAAAGTACCTGAAAATGAATTCATTTCTTCAGACACCAAACTTCACCTCCACCATTGACAGAGGCAAAGAGAATGACTGGGGATTATGGGTAGGGGAGTGACACTTAACAGCTTTGCTGTGGTGCTCTTTGCCTCCTCCTGCTGGCCAGGAGTGATATTCCCACTAGTATTTGAATGACATCGAGGACTCTCCATATCTTAGGAAAGAAATAGGAAAATTAAAAATGGTCAAGCTACCTATATTTGACCACTTAAGATGGATTGACCACACATTTTATCAATATATGAAATAGTGCAACCATAACACAGATCTGGAAGGATATATATATATATATATATATATATATATATAGAGAGAGAGAGAGAGAGAGAGAGAGAGAGAGAGAGAGTGAGGGTGAGAGAGAGAGAGAGAGAGAGAGAGGCATAGCGAGAGAAAGAAAGAAGGGGTTGATGAAGGGGAGGTTTAGGAGAGTGGCTCTAGCACCACTGGTACTGAGAAATTATTATGCTTTATAACTTTATGCAATTTAAAGTTATATTAGTGTTTAGGGATGATTGGGGTTTAATAAATATTCATATCTGTTTTGTGAGTATAGTAAGGGGCTCCTGGAAATTGACTATATGTGGGTCAATATTGTTTAGGAAAGAATTATACAGAATGTTTTAGTGCACAATTAATAAACACATGAAAAAGTGCTTACTAGGTTGACAGCAGGTAAGGGGCTTATAGGTCCAAAAAGACAGGAACAAGTAAATAACTGGCTGTTTCTAGGCTTGTGCATTCCATCTGTTCTGAAAAGTAATTAAATACAAAGCTAGATGGTCATGAGTTAGGAAGGGTCAGAAAGTAGACCATAAACAGAGCACTCATTGGTTTACATAAAATATTCTCCAGTTGCACACAGCAGCACTTTGACTGTTGTCATAAATCATAACTTTTATTAGTCAATTAAGAGTTCGAAAAACACATTGGGCTTAGATGTATCACTCCCATAGCCTTGGCTTAGAAGCATTGCCTATTCTCTTATGTGACCAATAAAACATTTTATAAAAAAAAATAAAGGACCAGAATGCTGCTAATTTGATTTAATGATTTCACTGTAAAAACTAACCTTCCAAAATGTATAGTTCAAAAGATTATATCTATGGTACAACTATCCAATAAAGAAGTTCATGAATAATGCAGCAGGTTGATGATTACCAGAAAAGTATTTTATACACCAATGAATAAAATGGCACAACTAATAAAGCAATGAGAGCTGTACACAGAATCCGTATAGAATAAAAAGACAAATTATGTACATATACAAAAAAATGTATATAATAATGGAGTCAACCACACTTGTTTTATAAACGTTCATCTAATTATTTTTTTTCTACATAATGTACCATTTTAATGTCTTCTGGAGATATTTGTAGATAAATAATTTGATGTGATGGACTCCATTATTGCCAATTTATTTTTATGAGTTTCACACTAATTTGATACATTACTAAAATCTTTTACTTTACAGAAAAAAATGTTTATTTATTTTTTTCATATAAAATGTGTTTTTTGTATTCATAGATGAAGGGCAACTTTCAGCTTCCAAAATCGTGCTTCATTTATGTAGGATACATTATTTGGCCAGGTCAAATGATACCACAGTACAGATCACATAACCATTGGCATGAGTAGGCTGCAACATTCATGGTTAGCAAATCATCCTGCAGTGAAAATAAATATTTGGTCTCACAATACTATTAGTCAGGTCTGTCAGAAAGATTTGATATAATACAGAGACAAAGTAAGATGGAAAACAGTATGAAACAACAATAAAACACATTGCCCCTGGGTAACTGAAAAGTTTGCAATAAAATCAGACATGTACATTATATTGTTGCATTATTTAAAAGGAGACCATGATATTCTTCCATCTTTGCCCTGTCGTTTGTATTTTTTTTACTTCGTCCCACCATGCTAAGCAGATATATTCCTGTGATTCTCCCTACCTTGAGTGGACAAATGTCTCTTTGGCACCCCCCACAAAAACAAAAAATCAAACAAAAAACAGAACAATGTAATAACTTTAAAACAGTTCTTGTTAGATCTAATGAATATTGTCCTGCGACAAATGAAGACAGAATAAAAGATCGTCATTACCAGAGTCGCCGTTGACTCAAATCAGGTGCATTACATTTACTCAAGCTAATATCCCACCTTATGTGGCATTAAACAGTCACTTTGTTCATTGTATTTAGTTAGAATAAAACCCTTAGCTGATGTGTTATCTTATGGGTTCGAATAAAAAGGGTCAAACAGACATGAAGTGTTGAACCCACATATTGCACAAGACAGCATACGCTTTCCGCATTTATCACTGCACAAGCATTTCAACAGAAACGCTTGTGCAATGCTGCCTCCTGTTCACTAGTGGCCAATTGTCCGCTAGCAAGGGCTGCCAATCATTCCGATTGGATCAGATTTAGGTGGCGGAGAGGTTAAGTAACAGTGGTCTTCTGACCGCTGTTTCTTAAATTTTGTTTCAGGTGAGCCTAAAACAATGGGCTTCTGAAGCTGCATCCCCTGCTTGACAAATGTAGCCCAATGTGTTTAATACTTGACACACACATGTGGATCATATAATAAATAGATGGCAAAATTGTGTCTACTCATTGACCCACGGGCATCCATAGGGTGGTGGCTAATGGGAGCTCCCAGGCTTTTACATATCTACAGTATTAGGCATAGGCAGTAGCAAAAGCAGATTCTTAACTCTTTGGACAACCAGTTTAGCATAATGAAAAGGTGACAGTTCTGATGCCTCTCTGGCAAAAATATTTTATATCTCATTAAAGAGAGGAGAATCACCTCTTTAAAATGTGGTTTCATATGACCCTCTAGATAGCATGATAAAAGGGTGGGGTTTTACCCTTTGGGAGCTGATTTGTGGGATCAGTGAGCTGAGACACTGAAAGTTCATTCAGAGCATGCGCACTGACAGGTAGCAAATTCTGATAAAGTAGCAAAATCTGAAAGAACACTGGCACCTTTATTTTTACATAAAAAGTACTGCATTTAATGAAGCATTGTGAACACTGTGCCAGTTTACACAACATAGATTGTAAAGCTACTGTGAAAAGATAAGTATTATCAAATTCTAAAGAATTTGTGTATGATCCCCCAATAAACTATATAACATACATATATTTAACAGCTGCACTATTCTTAATATCTGTCATCAGACATCTCAGTACCATGTAAAATCTGAACTGAATATTTCTGTGAGTGGCAAATTTATGCTTATTAACATTCCTGACAACCTTGGTTTAACCTGCAGACTGTGATCTCTTTCGGAGCAGGACCCTCTTCCGCCTGTACTAGATTTGTTTAGTCTGTTATGTTTTTGTATTTTATCACAAATCCTTTTCGTTCTATCCTCTATCTTTGTACCCAGCGCTACAGACTTTTGTGGCGCTATACAAATAAATGTTGATAATAATAATTACCTTGGTAATCTGAGATATTGGCTCCAAGTCAAGCTTGAGCAGGTTATAAAGAGCAACGACAGGCCAACAGATACATTTGCACCATATACATATCCCTCAATCTCTTAAAGGGACAGTGTGCAATAGAATTGTTATTGTTTTAAAAGATAGATAATCCCTTTATTACCCATGCCCCAGGTTTGCATAACCAACACAGTTATATTAATATACTTTTTACCTCTGTGATTACCTTGTATCTAGACATCTTCTAACAGCCCCCTTATCACATGACTTTGTATTTATTTTCTATTGACTTGCATTTTAGCCAATTAGTGATGTGTTGTGCTGACTCCTAAATAACTCCCCGAGCATGAGCACAATGTTATCTCTATGGCTCACGTGGATTAGCAGTCTCCTGTCGTGAAAAGCAAATATAAAAGCATGCGCTAAGAGGCTGTCTGTAGTGACTTAGAAACAGGCAGAAATGTAAACGTCTAAACGTTGTGCAAAGTTGGGGAAGGCGTTGTTTATCTTTTTAAACAATATCAATTTTAGTGTTGACTGTCCCTTTAAGAAAAACATTTGCCTCAGTAGTGAAAGTGCTCTGTCCATATGGGCTCACTGCCATCTGCTGGCCCCCTCACCTTTAAGGGACATAGTAAATTGTTTTATTCATGTTTCACATAGAGCATGCAGTTTTAAGCAATTAACAAAAACAAGCAGAAAAAGTAGATATAATATGGAGCAGAACTTCCCTGTAGTGAGGTGCTGTGGCCTCACTCTCTCCAGTGTCTTGTGTAGAAATGTAGTATTTTTGGAATATCAGTGCCTCACTCCTCAAGAAGCAACTTCAAACTTGAGATTTATACATAAAATGCTTATATATGTATAATGAAAGAGTTTGCAATATATGTTCATTATTTATTTTGTGCCCTTTTCATGTAATTTAGCTCTGAAAATTGAGCTATTTCTAATACGCAGAACTTAAAATGCACCCTGCTGACATATCCATGATAACTCTGCTACACATCTGTCCCTTATAGGCTTTAGCTGATAACAACTGCAAATAAATGCAATTTATACTAACTTTATCACTGTTGCTAGCCTGGTAGGCTATTGACTAGAGCCCAGATTGGTTCCTCCAAATAAGGCAAATTGGGGGTGGAATTTGGCTATTGAAAGATTATTTCTGAAAAAGGGATGTTAATTTGTTTTAAAAGCGTTAATACTTGGCTGATAAATTATTTCTTTAGCAGCACAACAGAAATGTATTGTAATTACTAGGCGCTTACTGTCCCTTTAAGAAATTTGGATACACCCATCTGAACCACTGAAGCTAGATTGTTAAGTATAAACATCTTTATATCATATTTCAGCATCACTTTATTATAATTACCCCTAAATAACCAGTTAGAATCACTCTCTTTCTGTCTTTCACAAGTTTATCTTTAATATATTTTTTAAATATTTTCTCATCGAGGCAATAAAATATTCTAGAAAGCATAAAACACATTCTCATAACACATCTAAAAAATAATGAACTTTTTCTGAAATGTATAACTGCTATAGTATTAATGAAAATGTCATGAATTAAATGCATGTGCTTAAAAATAAATTACATTTTTGTTTACATTGAAATCTGTACCACAATAAAAAGCTACTGAAAATGTGCTGATGGTGATGTTTATTGCTAGAATGGACTGTTATGGGTTTCAGGTTTCTCATTTCCATAAGATTATGTTTATTAACTGGTCCTATTCCCTTTTTGTTGTAGCCAAAATGGCAAGTAGTGTGGTTACCATGGTAACAAGTTTCAGCTGCCAACATTTGATGTTCCAACAGCAGGTTCACTGTCCCTGTGGAGACTTTCACCTTCATGATAAAGTCAGATGGTGGATTGGACTATATTCATGATTCAAGATATTTTTTTTTTACCATTTCAAACCAAAGCTGCTTCAAAGAAAACACTAAAGCAAAACACAGGCCAGAGGATTCATTAAATTTTCCTCATACTGTGTTATACTTAGATGGATCTCCAGCTTCATAAAGACGATTTGTGGAGGGAATTGTTCAACATGTTTCATATGCTCATAAATATGTAATACCTTATGTGTGGAATTAGTGTTTTTATAAATTAGAGTACAGTGCGAGTTTTAATGAATACGCGGCCTCCTGCGGTACACAACCAGAGATAAAAAGATAGAATATATTGGCTCTTCAACTGAACATTGTTAAATTACTTACCTTCACAGTAGCTAATAAGGTTGTGTGCACATTTTAGTGACTAAGGCCTAAATATGCACCATTGACTGATAAAGTGATGGTATTGTAAGGATATGTTCAAAAATATGACATAAAAGAATAAAGTGTATTCTCTTAAAGGGACATGATTACATACCTCCCAACATTTCAAAATTCCCCACCCCCGCAGCAAAAATATGAAGTGTGGTGGGCAGGAGCAGGGACGGGGCTTAAAAAAATCATAAGACCAAAGTACTATAAATAAAATTCTAAATAAAGTCATATCTTTTAATACTCTTGGACAGCAAATCAAACACAAGCTCAAACCACTGGTATAGCTATGTGAGCTCTGTATTTAATTAACCTCTGCAGAGACAGTGCTAAATATTTTTATCTTAATTGGAAATTTAATAATAGATTCTTTAAAACTGCTCTCTGCATTCCCCATTAATATTCTAGATTCTGGCCTTTAAAGTTAGCAAAAATGCACAGTAACACACTACATAGCATACACTTACACATGCACATACACACACACTACATAGCATACACTTATACATGCAGATACGCACACACACACACTACATAGCATACACTTATATATGCAGATACACACACAAAAACTACATAGCATACACTTATACATGCAGATACGCACACACACACACTACACAGTATACACTTATACATGCAGATACACACACACTATATAGCATAAACTTATACATGCAGATACACACACACTACATAGCTTACACTTATACATACAGATACACACACACACTACATAGCATACACTTATATACGCAGATACACACAAAAAACTACATAGCATACACTTATACATGCAGATACGCACACACACACACTACATAGCATACCCTTATACATGCAGATACGCACACAGACACACTACATAGCATACACTTATATATGCAGATACGCACACACACACTAAACAGTATACACTTATACATGCAGATACACACACAATAAATAGCATACACTTATACATGTAGATACACACTTATACATACAGATACACACACACACTACATAGCTTACATTTATACATGCAGACACACACACACTACATAACATACACTTATATATGCAGATACACACACACACTTATACATGCAGATACACACACACTACATAGCATACAGTTACACATGCAGATACACACACACTACATAGCATACACTTACACATGCAGACACACACTGCATATCATATACTTATACAGGCAGATACACACACTACATAGCATACACTTATACATACAGATACACACACACTACATAGCATACACTTATACATGCAGATACGCACACATTACATAGTATACACTTACATATACACATGCACACACACTACATAGCATACACTTACATATGCACATACACACACTACATAGCATACACTTACACATGCAGATACACACACACTACATTGCATACACTTACACATGCAGACACACACTACATATCATACACTTATACAGGCAGATACACACACTACATAGCATACACTTATACATACAGATACACACACACACACTAAATAGCATACACTTATACATGCAGATACGCACACACACACTACATAGCATACACTTACACCTACAGAAACACACACACGACATAGCATACACTTATACATGCAGATACACACACACTACATAGCTTACACTTACACATGCAGATACACACACACACTACATAGTATACACTTACACATGCAGATACACACACACTACATAGTATACACTTATACATGCAGATACACACACTTCATAGCTTACATTTATACATGCAGACACACACACTACATAGCATACACTTATACATGCAGACACACACACTACATAGCATACACTTATACATGCAGATACACACAGACATACATACAGATACACACACTACACAGCTTACACTTATACATGCAGATACACACACATACACACTTATAGATACAAATAGACACACACTACATCATATATAGGTATCTAACTAATTGTATGGGGTTCTGGGGTTGGCAAGCACATTAGCTGGCAGTCTGAGGCTGCCACTGTTCGTTACCCTGGTGTTAGCACTGCTCATCGTATAAAACTGAAGGCATGCTAGTATTATCACCAGGGGTTAGACGTCATCACTACCAGAGGTAGGTTAGAGAGGTCACCATTACCTGAGGTCAGAGGGTATACAGCCTTCCTACTCCTGCTTAACCCACACACCATTAATTTTCCACAAATAATCTAACAGGTATATAACACTGGGAGAGAAAAGCTTCTGAGTATGTGCCCAATAAAATTTTAATTTATTTTTAATGCATGGGGCAATGCGGGACAGAAGGCTAGCAACTCGGGACAGCGGGACAGACCCCTTAAATCGGGACTGTCCCACGAAAATCGGGACAGTTGGGGGGTATGTGATTATGTTTCATATAGAGCAGTGCTTTCCAAACTGTGTGTCGGGACACACTAGTGTGTCGGCAGCAGTTTGTAGGTGTGTCCCTGCTTCAGCACAAATTTAAAAATTTTTTTTTTTTTGGTTTCTGACTTTCCGCCTGCCTGCTATGCATATCATATGGTTGACACGTGATTGATACCTAGGGGGACACAGATCATCTTAACCTATTGGCGCGGCTCAGTGGGAACTGAAACTATTCCCATTGGCGGCTTTGGCGGCACATTGGCTCGTGACTGCATGTGTAATCTCCTTAATTGGCTCGTGACTGCATGGGTCAGTGAGTGGGACAGCAGTGTGTTTGCAGCGCGGGCAGTAGTCAATCGGACTCACCGAGCTCTCAGGGCGGCAGCTTAAATGCTGAGCTGAAGTCAGTGGTTTTTTTTTTGCAACTAGCCCCCAGTAGTGCATTGCTGCTCCTGCTCTTGATATATGGATAGGGAGTGGAAGCTTAAAAATGCTTGATGATGAAATGCGAGTGTCTTTATCTAATATTCCACTAAATATTCAGAAATTGTGTTCATCCCATCAACCTCATACATCCCATGAAACTAGCAAGTAGCTATTGGTGTTAAACTTTTTTTTTAATTCTTGCACATACTTACTGTTACTTGTAAATACATTTCATTATTATATAATTCATGTATGTGTCCGTATCTCTTAAAACAAGTTAGTTTAACTTCCTGTTTGCTAGTACAACTGAATTACTGTGTCGCAAAATGATGTAGGTCTAAAAAGTGTGTCACCAACATAACAAGTTTAGAAAGCTCTGATATAGAGCATGTGATTTTAAACAACTTTCCAGTTTATGACTATTATCAAATTTGTTTTGTTCTCTTGGTATCCTTTGTTGAAAAGGATAGTCAGGTAGACTCAGGAGCTGCTGATTGGTGGCTGCATATATAAACCTTATGTTATTCACTCACCCAGTGCATTCAGCTAGATCCCAATAGTGCATTTCTGATGCTTCAACAAAGGATACCAAGAGAATGAAGCAAATTAGATAATAAAAGTAAATTGGAAAGTTGTTTAAAACCGTATTCTTTATATGAATCATGAAAGAAAATTTTGTGTTTCATGTCCCTTTAAAAGTGCATCGGGTATTAAAAGTAGATGGTTAAAACTATTAACTAACTTACGGCTAGATTTAGAGTTTTGTCGGTAACGACCCGCGTAGCTAACGCTGGCTTTTTTCTGGCCGCACCTTTAAAATAACTCTGATATTGAGAGTCCACAGAATGGCTGCGTTAGGCTCCAAAAAAGGAGCGTAGAGCATATTTAACGCCACTGCAACTCTCGATACCAGAGTTGCTTACGGAAGCGGCCAGCTTCAAAAACGTGCTCGTGCACGATTCCCCCATAGAAAACAATGGGGCTGTTTGAGCTGAAAAAAAACCTAACACCTGCAAAAAAGCCGCGTTCAGCTCCTAACGCAGCCCCATTGTTTGCTATGGGGAAACACTTCCTACGTCTGCACCTAACACTCTAACATGTACCCCGAGTCTAAACACCCCTAACCTTACACTTATTAACCCCTATTCTGCCGCCCCCGCTATCGCTGACACCTGCATATTATTATTAACCCCTAATCTGCCGCTCCGTAAACCGCCGCTACTTACATTATCCCTATGTACCCCTAATCTGCTGTCCCTAACACCGCCGACTCCTATATTATATTTATTAACCCCTAATCTGTCGCCCACAACGTCGCCTCCACCTGCCTACACTTATTAACCCCTAATCTGCCGACCGGACCGCACCGCTATTATAATAAAGTTATTAACCCCTAATCCGCCTCACTAACCCTATAATAAATAGTATTAACCCCTAATCTGCCCTCCCTAACATCGCCGACACCTAACTTCAAACATTAACCCATAATCTGCCGACTGGAGCTCACCGCTATTCTAATAAATGTATTAACCCCTAAAGCTAAGTCTAACCCTAACACTAACACCCCCCTAACTTAAATATAATTTAAATCTAACAAAATTAATTAACTCTTATTAAATAAATTATTCCTATTTAAAGCTAAATACTTACCTGTAAAATAAATCCTAATATAGCTACAATATAAATTATAATATAGCTATTTTAGGATTAATTTTTATTTTACAGGTAACTTTGTATTTATTTTAACCAGGTACAATAGCTATTAAATAGTTAAGAACTATTTAATAGCTAAAATAGTTAAAATAATTACAAAATTACCTGTAAAATAAATCCTAACCTAAGTTACAATTAAACCTAACACTACACTATCAATAAATAAATTAAATAAAATACCTACAATTACCTACAATTAAACCTAACACTACACTATCAATAAATTAATTAAACACAATATCTACAAATAAATACAATGAAATAAACTAACTAAAGTACAAAAAAGAAAAAAGAACTAAGTTACAAAAAATAAAAAAATATTTACAAACATCAGAAAAATATTACAACAATTTTAAACTAATTACACGTACTCTAAGCCCCCTAATAAAATAACAAAGACCCCCAAAATAAAAAAATGCCCTACCCTATTCTAAATTACAAAAGTTCAAAGCTCTTTTACCTTACCAGCCCTGAACAGGGCCCTTTGCGGGGCATGCCCCAAAGAATTCAGCTCTTTTGCCTGTAAAAAAAATCATACAATACCCCCCCCAACATTACAACCCACCACCCACATACCCCTAATCTAACCCAAACCCCCCTTAAATAAACCTAACACTAAGCCCCTGAAGATCTTCCTACCTTGTCTTCACCTCACCGGGTATCACTGATGCGTCCTGGCTCCAAAATCTTCATCTAAGCCCAAGCGGGGGCTAGACATCCATCATCCGATGGCTGAAGAAGTCCAGAAGAGGCTCCAAAGTCTTCATCCTATCTGGGAAGAAGAGTAGATCCGGACCGGCAACCATCTTCTTCCAAGCGGCATCTTCTATCTTCATCCGATGAGGACCGGCTCCATCTTGAAGACCTCCACCGCGGACCCATCTTCTTCCGACGACGACTTCCCGATGAATGACGGTTCCTTTAAGGGACATCATCCAAGATGGCGTCCCTCGAATTCCGATTGGCTGATAGGATTCTATCAGCCAATCGGAATTAAGATAGGAAAATTCTGATTGGCTGATGGAATCCTATCAGCCAATCGGAATTCGAGGGACGCCATCTTGGATGACGTCCCTTAAAGGAACCGTCATTCGTCGGGAAGTCGTCGTCCGAAGAAGATGGGTCCGCGGTGGAGGTCTTCAAGATGGAGCCAGTCCTCATCGGATGAAGATAGAAGATGCCGCTTGGAAGAAGATGGTTGCCGGTCCGGATCTACTCTTCTTCCCGGATAGGATGAAGACTTTGGAGCCTCTTCTGGACTTCTTCAGCCGTCGGATGATGGATGTCTAGCCCCCACTTGGGCTTAGATGAAGATTTAGGAGCCAGGACGCATCTGTGATACCCGGTGAGGCGAAGACAAGGTAGGAAGATCTTCAGGGGCTTAGTGTTAGGTTTATTTAAGGGGGGTTTGGGTTAGATTAGGGTATGTGGGTGGTGGGTTGTAATGTTGGGGGGGGGTATTGTATGTTTTTTTTACAGGCAAAAGAGCTGAATTCTTTAGGGCATGCCCCGCAAAGGGCCCTGTTCAGGGCTGGTAAGGTAAAAGAGCTTTGAACTTTTGTAATTTAGAATAGGGTAGGGCATTTTTTTATTTTGGGGGGCTTTGTTATTTTATTAGGGGGCTTAGAGTAGGTGTAATTAGTTTAAAATTGTTGTAATATTTTTCTAATGTTTGTAAATATTTTTTTATTTTTTGTAACTTAGTTCTTTTTTATTTTTTGTACTTTAGTTAGTTTATTTCATTGTAGTTATTTGTAGATATTTTATTTAAATAATTTATTGATAGTGTAGTGCTAGGTTTAATTGTAGATAATTGTAGCTATTGTATTTAATTAATTTATTGATAGTGTAGTGTTAGGTTTAATTGTAGAAAATTGTAGGTAGTTTATTTAATTAATTTATTGATAGTGTAGTGTTAGGTTTAATTGTAACTTAGGTTAGGAATTATTTTACAGGTAATTTTGTAATTATTTTAACTATTTTAGCTATTACATAGTTTTTAACTATTTAATAGCTATTGTACCTGGTTAAAATAAATACAAAGTTGCCTGTAAAATAAATATTAATCCTAAAATAGCTATAATATAATTATAATTTATGTTGTAGCTATATTAGGGTTTATTTTACAGTTAAGTATTTAGCTTTAAATAGGAATAATTTATTTAATAAGAGTTAATTTATTTCGTTAGAATAAAATTATATTTAATTTAGGGGGGTGTTAGGGTTAGGGTTAAAATTAGCTTTAGGGGTTAAAAAATTTATTAGAGTAGCAGTGAGCTCCGATCGGCAGATTAGGGGTTAATACTTGAAGTTAGGTGTCGGCGATGTTAGGGAGGGCAGATTAGGGGTTAATATTATTTATTATAGGGTTATTGAGGCGGGAGTGAGGCGGATTAGGGGTTAATAACTTTATTATAGTAGCGGTGAGATCCGCTCGGCAGATTAGGGGTTAATAAATGTAGGCAGGTGGAGGCGACGTTGAGGGGGGCAGGTTAGGGGTTAATAAATATAATATAGGGGTTGGCAGTGTTAGGGGCAGCAGATTAGGGGTACATAGCTATAATGTAGCTGGCGGCGTGCGGACGGCAGATTAGGGGTTAATAAGTGTAGGTAGCTGGTGGCGACGTTGAGGGGGGCAGATTAGGGGTTAATAAATATAATATAGGGGTCGGCGGTGTTAGGGGCAGCAGATTAGGGGTACATAAGGATAACGTAGGTGGCGGTCGGCAGATTAGGGGTTACAAAATTTAATCGAGTGTCGGCGATGTGGGGGGGGGGGCTCGGTTTAGGGGTACATAGGTAGTTTATGGGTGTTAGTGTACTTTAGAGTACAGTAGTTAAGAGCTTTATGAACCAGCGTTAGCCCAGAAAGCTCTTAACTACTGACTTTTTTCTGCGACTGGAGTTTTGTCGTTAGATTTCTAACGCTCACTTCAGACACGACTCTAAATACCGGAGTTAGAAAGATCCCATTGAAAAGATAGGATACGCAATTGACGTAAGGGGATCTGCGGTATGGAAAAGTTGCGGCTGAAAAGTGAGCGTTAGACCCTTTCCTGACTGACTCCAAATACCGGCGGTAGCCTAAAACCAGCGTTAGGAGCCTCTAACGCTGGTTTTCACGGCTACCGCCAAACTCCAAATCTAGGCCATAATGCGGCTGAAACTTTATTAGCACACCCTATACTTTCAATGGGTAGAGCAGGGAGCATTATTAGCTCGCTCATCATGCTGGCATTACAAGTGGTGAGTCAAGTGATGCGCTTGAGCACAATCCAATATATTGCTTTACATTTAGTGCATTTTAAGAACTAAAGTAAATTATTATGGCTCGCTAGTTTACATAACAAAACACATGCAAATTCTTATAGTTATTTTTAAGTTATATTAAGATTTAATATTATGGAAACTAAGGTTTATTCATGAAAAAAGGTTTGGTTTTGTGGCAGAATAAAAGGAAAATTAAATTAAAAATTAAAGAGAAAGATGTGCACAGACTTTTTATATTTACACTTTTTGTCACCAGCTCCTACTGAGCATGTGCAAGAATTCACATAATTTATAGTAAGTGTATGCATTGGTGATTGGCTGATGGCTGTCACATGATACAGGGGGAGTGGAAATAAACATAACTTTGAAATTTGTCAGAATTATTTTTTACTAATACTTAGGTTAGATTAAGTGCTATTGCATTGTCTTTTTATCATGCATTTGTTGATTAGGCAAATCTTCTCTATGTACTGGTCCTTTAAAGGGGTACTTGTATGTCAACAGATTTCTAGCACTCCATTGGATTAGCGTTCGAGGTTCGACAATTATCCAATATGAGTGCTTCTTATGTAAAACAAAACATGGGGTGCCACATAGTATATACTGTGCATAGAGAAAGAAGATATTTCCAAAAGACCACCACCAATGATGTTGTACGCTTGTGTCTCAAAGCACCATGTACATACATTGCTGAAGAAAGAGAAATGCATTGCATAGCTGTTTTATGTATTTAAAGGGACATGAAACCCATTTATTTTTTTTCATGATTCAGACAGGACATTTTTTTCCCCCCGATTTGCTACTATTATCAATTTTCTTCCTTCTCATGATATACTTTATTGAAGGAGCAGCAATGCACTGATGAGAGCTAGCTGAACACACTGGTAAGCCAAAGACAGGAGGCATGACAGCAAGCTACCAGCTATTGAGCCTACCTAGATATGCTTTTCAACAAAGGATAACAAGACAACAAAGCAAATTAGATAACAGAAGTAAATTGGAAAGTCATTTAAAATTGCATGCTCTATCTGAATCATGAAAGAAAAAAAAAATTGTATTTCGTATCCCTTTAAAGGACATGTGCATATTATAAAATGTTTTAATACATTCAATTGTTATTTGGATTTAAAATTACTTTGAGGTTTTTTGTTTTTTTTGGGTTTTTTTGTTTTCAAAAAAGCTTTATTAAGATTGAATGAAATTACATATCATAAAACAGTTGTACATGGTATATATCATTAATGCTACAAGTTAGAATGTCTCATACATAAATCCATGCAATAACAGTGGGAAAACTAGAATCATCTATTATGTTACTTATTATTATCATATAGCTTCTTATTTCCCATTTCAGCAAATCTCAATCTTGTCCCCTGAAATTGTAATTGAGACCTCTCTTGGGTCTGAGGCAGGATCAACAAAAAATTGAATGGTATTGGGGATATATAAAGTTAAAAAATAATATGAAAAATGGTAGCGTACAGCTTAAGTGATAAGTTCAAACCAACAAGATATTTATAACAAATCTGACTGTAGCTATACATCGGTATTAACAGTGCTCTTTTACCAGCCCCCTATAACTGCGATGCAAGCCTCTCTTGGGCCTGTTCTTATGCTTAAATAAAATCCGGGGGTATTATCAGACATACAACAGAAAGGAGAATTTACATATAAACGCACATCATCATGTTTAAAGGCATTACGAAACTATTCATTTCTTTTGAAGATTTATGTAGATGCACCGGTCAAGACTGGGTGTTATATTAACATACAACTCACAGAGGCAAGCAACCATTTTTTGTGGTCTAACTAAGAAACTACATAACGGAATAAAAAGAAACTCAACTATGCAAAACTTATTTCCAGCTCATATAGTCTTCATTATTGAACCTGAGTGGCTATATATATACACTTTCAGCTAATTGTTGCGTGTCACGCTCTAAACAAAAAACAGATATATATGATACGGCTCATGAAACTTTCTTTTTAGGTATAGCTCATGTTAGTAATAATAATTGATATTTGGGCTCCCAACAAGGTCCCGGCCGTAGACCGCAAAAGGGGCACTGGTATTACTATCCTTTTTCTTTCTTTAATCTGAGGCAGCAAACGCACTGTCAATCCCTTTTACAAATATAATTTTATATCACCCTAGGGGCCCCCCACTAAACCCCGCAGGAGACACACAGGAATATAAAAGGGCGTTAATGCATCCACAATGCCTCTACTATGCCATAAATGCGTATATAGTTCTAAGGCTCCCTTGTAGTCTGTTTCAGTGAAAGTGCATGTAGCCATTTGAAGTAAAACATAGGGAAGCAACAACAGATATAATCACATCAACATAGATATAGATAAACAAGATTAAAACATTTTTAAACCAACGATATTAAACAGTATTTCGCAATACCAGGATATCTTCAGGCTGGCTTTAGCATGCCCCAATAATATTGCATTTTAGACTGTTTGTCAGAGTCTTGTCTGTCGGGGTAAAAAGGTATGTCCAGCTGCCGTTGTAAAGCTGCATCCGTTAAAGATGATGTGTTATCAATAGTTATATTAATCCGGGATTCTCCTCTATTCTCCCATATAAGGAATGCTTCCAGTTCATGTCTATTTATCCGCGAGACAGCGTGGATAAAAGTGCTGAGCTTCTTGAGTTGTTTAGAGGCTATTGCGTGGCTTGTTCCATCGCCATGACTGTATTTAGATGTTGTATCAACACTGAGAGGCTCCATGGAGATAGTGCTCCTCTGTTGCTTATCAGTCACTGGCGGTTTGCTATTTTGCCGGGGCGACTTCTTTCGAGGTGAAACCTGTAAAACTGACACTGTACTAGCCTTGATTTCCCTTTTGCTTTGTAGGGAGGAAACCGTGGGAGTGCCCTTTGCCGCGATTCTATCCTCCATAGCCGTCTTATCTTCCGCTTTGCTCTCTAGGTTAAAGTATATCATATGTGGTTGCGTTAGAAAGTCCCAAGGAGCCCTTTGCATTAGATCCATAAAGCGGTGTTCAATTCTCTCCAAAAGGTCATCAATGCGGGACAGATAGTTAACTTCCATCACGGCAGCCATATTTATTGCGCAGCAAGAGATTTCCTGGTAGCCTCAGGTTTTCTGTATTGGAAAGATCCCTTTTATTCTATAGTGCTGTAAGAGTGTGAGAAGTTTATATTCTATTATATCCAGTCCTGACAATTACCCTCGGGGAACCGAGGGGGGTAGCGCTGCCTGTCCTGAGCCACCGCTCCAGGCCTTTGTTGTCCACTCTCGTACTCTAGTGTCAGAAATACAGTGAGTAACCTGATTTTCACCAAACAAACCACTATACCAGTAGTGCTGATCGTTTTATGTGCTAAATCGATGTAATAGGTACCCTACACCGGCTGATTGCTGGGTGATCGGCAGGAGCACTGAGAAGATGCGACCATCCACAGTCGCTGCTTGGAGATGCCCCCCTACTTTGAGGTTTTTTAACCATTTTTTTCTGCTAGTACAGTCATTTTACTGGACAACTCAGAAGTTCCAGCTTGTGTTGATGCACATGAGATAGAGGGGCCTATCTATCAAGCTGTCAACCTAAAATATGCCGGAATTCTGCATCGTAATTGTTGCGAGATTTATCTGACCTAGTTATCAAAGCCTACAGACCCGCAAAAGTTGAAATTTGTGACGTAATATACGATCCGCCGGTCTCAATCCGACGCAGATCGATGCTTACGTCATTACAGATGTTCCGAATACACCTTTGACTCTGACAACTTTTTACAGGTACACTTGCGGCTATTTGGACGCATCGTACTTGGTTTTTAATCCGCCACCCTGGAGGCCGCGGATGTCATAGAAATCAATGGGAGTCTGAAAGCAGCGAAAGATTATGTTGGATGCTGCAAGACAAATACATATAACCCATTGATTTCTATGGTAGAAAACAAGTAATGTTTACACCTAACACCCTAAAATAAACCCTGAGTCTAAACACCCCTAATCTGCCTCCGCTGACATTGCCGACACCTAAATAAAATGTATTAACCCCTATTTGGCTGCTCCCCGACATCGCCACAACCTAAATAAAGTTATTAACCCCTATCCCACCACTTCCTGACACCGCCGCCACTAAGTAAACATATTATCCCCTAAACCTCTGGTCTCCCACCTCACTACCACCAACTAAACCTATTAATCCCTAAATCGTCAGCCCCCCACATCGCCATGAGCTAAATTAAGCTATTAACCCCTAAACCTAACAAGGTGCTCACTTTAAAATAAAATTACAACATCCCTATCTTCAAATAAATTTAAACTTACCTGTAGAATTAAAATAAACTATTTTAAACTATTAATTTACCTACCCTAACTATTATCCTACAATTAAATTAAACTACCAATTAAATTAAATAAATTACAAAAAACCTAACCCTACTCAAATTATTTAAATGTACAATTAAACATTATTAAAAGTACTAAATTACAGAAAAAAACAAACACGAAAAATAAAAAAACAAATCATCAAAAATAAAAAAGAATTACACCTAATCTAGTAGCCCTATCAAAATAGAAAAGCCCCCCAAAATAAAAAAAAACCCTAGCCTACAATAAACTACCAAAGGCCCCATAAAAGGGCCTTTTGTGGGGCATGCCCCAAAGATATCAGCTCTTTTACCTGTAAAAATAAATACAAACACCACCCCAACAGTTAAACCCACCACCCCCCAATAAAAAAACCTAAGCTCCCCATTGCCCTGAAAAGGGCATTTGTATGGTCATTTCCCTTAAAAGGGCATTTAGCTCTTTTACATGCCCAGACCCTAATCTAAAAATAAAACCCATCCAAAAAAATCCTTAAAAATACCTAACACTAACTCCCGACGATCCACTTACAGTTCTTGAAGTCCCTCTTGAAGGATCCATCCAGCCGGAGAAGTCCTCATCCAGGCGGCAAGAAGTCTTCATCCAGATGGCATCTTCTATCTTCATCCATCTGGCGCGGAGCGGGTCCATCCTGAAGACATCCGGTGCAGAGCATCCTCTTCATACGGTCGCCTCCGTAAACTGGAACCTCAATGCAAGTGAAGCCATCCAAGATGGTATCCCTTGCATTCCTATTGGCTAAAAGATTTCAATCAGCCAATAGGAATTAGAGCTGCTAAAATCCTATTGGCTGTTGAAATCAGCCAATAGGATTTGAGCAGCTCTCATTCTATTGGCTGTTTCAATCAGCCAATAGGATTTGAGCTCTCATTCTATTGGCTGATTGGAACAGCCAATTGGATGAGAGCTCAATCCTATTGGCTGATTGGAACAACCAAAAGGATTTTAGCAGCTCTAATCCTATTAGCTGATTGAAATCTTTCAGCCAATAGGAATGCAAGGGACTCAATCTTGGATGGCGTCACTTGCATTGAACTTCCAGTTTACGGCGGCGACCATAGGAAGAGGATGCTCCGCGCCGGATGTCTTCAGGATGGACCCGCTCTGGGCCGGATGGATGAAGATAGAAGATGCTGTCTGAATGAAGATTGAAGATGCCGTCTGGATGAAGACTTCTTGCCGCCTGGATGAGGACTTCTCCAGGTGGATGAAGATGGAAGAGGCCATCTGGATGAAGACTTCTTGCTGCCTGGATGAGGACTTCTCCGGCTGGATGGATCCTTCAAGCGGGACCTCAAGAACAGTATGTGGATTGTCGGAGGTTAGTGTTAGGATTTTTAAAGTTTTTTTTGGGTGGGTTTTATTTTTAGATTAGGGTCTGGGCATGTAAAAGAGCTAAATGCCCTTTTAAGGGCAATGCCCATACAAATGCCCTTTTCAGGGCAATGGGGAGCTTATGTTATTTTAGATAGGTTTTTTATTTGGAGGGGTTGGCTGGGTGAGTGGTGGGTTTAACTGTTGGGGGGGTGTTTTAATATGCAATTTATTTTATTTTATTGGTAGTTTAATTTGCAGCGGGTTGTGGAGTGGCAGGATAGGGGTTAATAACTTTATTTAGGTTGCGGCTGGGTCGGGGAGCGGCGGAATAGGGGTTAATAACTTTATTTAGGTTGTGGTGGGGTCAGGGAGTGGCGGGATAGGAGATAATAACTTTATTTAGGTTTTGGCGATTTCGGGGAGCGGTGGGATAGGGGTTAAACATTTTAGTATAGTGGCAGCGTTTAGTGACAGGGTATGAATAAAGTTGGGAAAAAGCCGAATAGACGCGAGATCAATGACTGTTCATTAACAACAGTCCGATACTCATCGCCCCGTACTTGGTGCGCGTTTTTTTGCCGGCTTTTTTCATAAATAAGGAGAGTGATGTTAGGCGAGCGTATTGGTGCCGGGGAATGCAGCATAGTTGACAGCTTGATAGATATCCCCCAGAGTCTCAAAGAAAAACCGTATCATTAAAATATATTCCCAAGCTGAATTTATTCACAAGCATGATTAAGGGCTGTGTCCCATAACTTTGCTGTACAAAATGTGAATAAATTAAGTTTGGGAATATATTTCAATTGTGCGTCTTTCCTTCGAGATTCTACAGCATAATTTGTGAAATACCAAAGAAAAGTTATCCCTTTTAAATAGCACACAGTGCCCACATTACTAACTTCTTATTGGAGTACTTTCCTTCCCAGTACTGTATATCCGCAGGAACTTTATATCAGTCAGTAAAGCCAAATAAAAACACAGATGACTTACTGCTTGCCGTGTTCCTTCCTTCTGCTGATGGATTAGCGTCCAGTCCCAGTGTGAAGTAAAGTATCTTCATCCTGTTTAAACTTGCCACACTGTTTCAGCGTCTCCACGCTAAAGCAAGGCTCCACCCACTTTCCTAATAAGAAAAACATCCAACTGGTAATTGGTGTTTAAAGAATATGTTATTTTGTGCTTGCAACAGAGATGTAGGCATAAAAAAGGTTAATAATTCTGTAAATAGATTGATGTCACAGGAACAAATATGGTTATAATGAGGCTGTCAGGTCAGTGCAGCACGGTCTATGAGGAAGGCGTAAGCTGAAATGCGTAAGACCGATGCTGCACTGGCCTCTTGATCCTGTAATGGAATTTTAGAAGTGAAAATAAAAGTTACCTTTTAAACTTTTACATCCGCTGTCCCACATTTGATTTCTTTAGCATAATTTGTGGTCAGTGCAGTGACCAAGTAAACTCACACATCTTCAGATATCGATTGAGTGCTGCACATAGTTTGAAGTGTGTTGAGGCATATGAGTACAACATCTTTGGGGGTCTTTTGAAAAAAAAATCTTTCTGTGTGTACAGGATACACTATAGGTCACCCCATGTTTTGTTTTACAGACGAAGCAGACCAAATTCAACAGAAAAAAATGTATTCAGGATATTTTCTACCTTATCTGTATTAATTAGCTGCCATGTTTAACGCTGCTATGCTTTTGCTTTGGACGTGTATATTTTGCTTTAGTAGGTCTATGAAAATCCTTGTCAAAGTCACCTTGAAAAACCTGTATTTTTCATGAAAAATCTCATGTGAACTGTCATGCAAGGTTTAACACATGTATTTATGTGTTTATATGTGTAAATATGTGTGTGTACACATACATACATATAAACACATATATAAACATATATACAGATATGTACACACTTTTGAGCCCTTCCCACTGAAATACCTTCAAAAAAGAAATATCATTTTTATTCATTTTTAATGTTTTCATGTTTTTAATAGAAACATTTTAAATTCCTATGATGTTCACTTAGAAAAGAAATGTTCTTTTTGTTTTTAAATATATATTTTTATATGTATATATCTGTATATACAATGGAGCCGATTTATCATTGTGTCTGCGGACATGATCCGCTGTAGCGTTATCATTTCCGCCACACATCTATAAATGCAGATAGCATACTCTGTCTGCATTTATCATTGCACAAGCATTTCTCGTGAAATGCTTGAGCAATGCCGCCCCCTGCACATTTGCACATTTGTGGCCTATTGGCCTCTAGCAGGGGGTGTCAATCAGCCCAATCGTATCCTAGAGGTGGTGGACGAGTTAAGGATCAGCGGTCTTAAGACCGCTGCTTTTAAACTCCTGTTTCTGGCGAGCCTGAAGGCTTGCGCGGAAACAGATGCATACGGAGCTTCGGCCTCACTGTATCTATCTATTGATCTATCTATTTATATAGGTATAGATATATATTTTACAAAAAATAGATTTAGATATATATATAAAATATATATTTTAAAATAAAAAGAACATTTTCTTCAAGTGAAGTACGTAGGAATTTGAAGTGATTTTAAAGTTTAATGAATTAAAGCCCAGAATCTAAAAATAATCCTAAAAAAATGGCACTTTATTTCATTAAACTTTACAAAGACGCTTCTTTTTTAAAATTCTTACCCTTTTGTTACAGTAAACATATCGCTGATCTTCCACTGCATCTTCTTCTGTATTGAGCATATCGATGACGAATCCGGCTTCCTCCAATTGTTGCGTGCCCTCTTTGGCATCCAACTCGTGACGAAATGGAAGTTAAGAAGTAGCGGTGATAAAATCTCTGCTCCTTAACCTTCAAGGTATCAGATTGAAATTATCCTGATCCGATACGATCGGGATGATTGACAGCCCCTGCTAGCGGCCGAATTACCGCCAGTGAGTAGGGGGCGGCATTGCACAAGCATTTCACTAGAAATGCTTGTGCAATGATAAATGCTGACAGTGTATGCTGTCGGCATTTAGCGATGTCGAGCAGACATGATTCTCTGCTCGAAAAATAGTAAATGTAACCCATAGAATTAACTCCCATTAGAGGGAGCAATTAATTTATCTCCTCATATAGAACATGTGATTTAAAACAACTTTGAAATGTCCATCTGTTATCAAATTTGCTTTGCCCTCCTTAATATTCTCGGTTGGTAGTAAAGCTAGGTAGGCTGATAGGGAATCAGGAGCATGCATGTGTCTTTAGCAGTTTATGGTCTAGATTTGGAGTTTGGCGTTAGCCGTGAAAGCCAGCGTTAGAGGCTCCTAACGCTGGTTTTAGGCTAACTCCGGTATTTGGAGTCACTCAAAATAGGGTCTAACGCTCACTTTTCAGCCGCGACTTTTCCATACCGCAGATCCCCTTACGTCAATTGCGTATCCTATCTTTTCAATGGGATCTTTCTAACTCCGGTATTTAGAGTCGTGTCTGAAGTGAGCGTTAGACATCTAACGACAAAACTCAAGCCGCAGGAAAAAAGTCAGTAGTTAAGAGCTTTCTGGGCTAACGCCGGTTCATAAAGCTCTTAACTACTGTACTCTAAAGTACACTAACACCCATAAACTACCTATGTACCCCTAAACCAAGGCCCCCCCACATCGCCGCCACTCGATTAAATTTTTTTAACCCCTAATCTGCCGACCGCCACCTACGTTATACTTATGTACCCCTAATCTGCTGCCCCTAACACCGCCGACCCCTGTATTATATTTATTAACCCCTAATCTGCCCCCCACAACGTCGCCGCCAGCTACCTACAATAATTAACCCCTAATCTGCCAGCCGCAATGCGCCGCCACCTACATTATAGCTATGTACCCCTAATCTGCTGCCCCTAACACCGCCGACCCCTATATTATATTTATTAACCCCTAATCTGCCCCCCACAACGTCGCCTCCACCTGCCTACACTTATTAACCCCTAATCTGCCGACCGGACCTGAGCGCTACTATAATAAAGTTATTAACCCCTAATCCGCCTCACTAACCCTATAATAAATAGTATTAACCCCTAATCTGCCCTCCCTAACATCGCCAACACCTAACTTCAATTATTAACCCCTAATCTGCCGACCGGAGCTCACCGCTATTCTAATAAATGTATTAACCCCTAAAGCTAAGTCTAACCCTAACACTAACACCCCCCTAAGTTAAATATAATTTTAATCTAACTAAATTAATTAACTCTTATTAAATAAATTATTCCTATTTAAAGCTAAATACTTACCTGTAAAATAAACCCTAATATAGCTACAATATAACGAATAATTACATTGTAGCTATTTTAGGATTAATATTTATTTTACAGGCAACTTTGTAATTATTTTAACCAGGTACAATAGCTATTTAATAGTTAAGAACTATTTAATAGCTAAAATAGTTAAAATAATTACAAATTTACCTGTAAAATAAATCCTAACCTAAGTTACAATTAAACCTACCACTACACTATCAATAAATTAATTAAATAAAATACCTATAATTATCTACAATTAAACCTACCACTACACTATCAATAAATTAATTAAATAAAATACCTACAATTATCTACAATTAAACCTAACACTACACTATCAATAAATAAATTAAATACAATACCTACAAATAACTACAATGAAATAAACTATCTAAAGTACAAAAAATAAAAAATAACTAAGTTACAAAAAATAAAAAAATATTTACAAACATAAGAAAAATATTACAACAATTTTAAACTAATTACACCTACTCTAAGCCCCCTAATAAAATAACAAAGACCCCCAAAATAACAAAATGCCCTACCCTATTCTAAATTAAAAAAGTTCAAAGCTCTTTTACCTTACCAGCCCTGAACAGGGCCCTTTGCGGGGCATGCCCCAAGAAATTGAGCTCTTTTGCCTGTAAAAAAAAACATACAATACCCCCCCCCCCAACATTACAACCCACCACCCACATACCCCTAATCTAACCCAAACACCCCTTAAATAAACCTAACACTAAGCCCCTGAAGATCTTCCTACCTTTTCTTCACCCTACCAGGTTCACCGATCCGTCCTGAAGAGCTCCTCCGATGTCCTGATCCAAGCCCAAGCGGGGGGCTGAAGAGGTCCATGATCCGGCTGAAGTCTTCATCCAAGCGGGAGCTGAAGAGGTCCATGATCCGGATGAAGTCTTCATCCAAGCGGGAGCTGAAGAGGTCCATGATCCGGATGAAGTCTTCTATCAACGGCATCTTCAATCTTCTTTCTTCCGGATCCATCTTGCAGACCTCCGACGCGGAACATCCTCTTCTCCCGACGCCTACTAGCCGAATGACGGCTCCTTTAAGGGACGTCATCCAAGATGGCGTCCCTCGAATTCCGATTGGCTGATAGGATTCTATCAGCCAATCGGAATTAAGGTAGGAATATTCTGATTGGCTGATGGAATCAGCCAATCAGAATCAAGATCAATCCGATTGGCTGATCCAATCAGCCAATCAGATTGAGCTCGCATTCTATTGGCTGATCGGAACAGCCAATAGAATGCAAGATCAATCTGATTGGCTGATCGAATCAGCCAATCGGATTGAACTTGATTCTGATTGGCTAATTTCGTTAGATTAAAATTATATTTAATTTAGGGGGGTGTTAGTGTTAGGGTTAGACTTAGCTTTAGGGGTTAATACATTTATTATAGTAGCGGTGAGCTCCGGTCGGCAGATTAGGGGTTAATGTTTGAAGTTAGGTGTCGGCGATGTTAGGGAGGGCAGATTAGGGGTTAATACTATTTATTATAGGGTTAGTGATGCGGATTAGGGGTTAATAACTTTATTATAGTAGCGCTCAGGTCCGCTCTGCAGATTAGGGGTTAATAAGTGTAGGCAGGTGGAGGCGACGTTGAGGGGGGCAGATTAGGGGTTAATAAATATAATATAGGGGTCGGTGGTGTTAGGGGCAGCAGATTAGGGGTACATAAGGATAATGTAAGTAGCGGCGGTTTACGGAGCGGCTGATTAGGGGTTAAAAATAATATGCAGGGGTCAGCGATAGCGGGGGCGGCAGATTAGGGGTTAATAAGTGTAAGGCTAGGGGTGTTTAGACTCGGGGTACATGTTAGGGTGTTAGGTGCAGACGTAGGAAGTGTTTCCCCATAGCAAACAATGGGGCTGCGTTAGGAGCTGAATGCTTCTTTTTTGCAGGTGTTAGGTTTTTTTTCAGCTCAAAAAGCCCCATTGTTTCCTATGGGGGAATCGTGCACGAGCACGTTTTTGAGGCTGGCCGCTTGCGTAAGCAACTCTGGTATCGAGAGTTGAAGCTGCGTTAAAAATGCTCTACGCTCCTTTTTTGGAGCCTAACGCAGCCTTTTTGTGGACTCTCAATACCAGAGTTATTTTTATGGTGCGGCCAGAAAAAAGCCGGCGTTAGCTACGCGGGTCGTTACCGACAAAACTCCAAATCTAGCCGTATGGCAGCAGTGTTTGCAAATGTGTATAACATTGCTATAAACAATGTCACATACACTGCTGTCTGATGCCTAGAAACATGGGCAAACTCCTGAGCTCACCTAGGATAACTATTAAACAAAAGATACCAAGAGAATGTACCTTCTAATGTATTTATTATTATTATTATTATTATTATTATACTTTATTTATGAAGCGCCAACATATTCCGCAGCGCTGTCCATGGATACAGTTCATTTAAATAAAACAATAATATAAAACTTGTAAGAGACAGGACAAACTTTACAAACACATACAGGAGAAGTTGAGGGCCCTATGCCCGTGGGAACTTACAATCTAGAAGGGGAGGTTGAGAAACAGGAGGTGAGGACTGCAAGATTAAGAAAGATGCTAATACAGAGTTAGATGAGGGAAATGTTGTTAGGTAAGAGAAATTAATTTATTATTGAGTTGGGTGGTAGGCTTCTCTGAACAGAAATGTCTTCAGAGAGCATTTAAAGGAAGAAAGAGGCTGACAGCACAAGGGAGAGTGTTCCAGAGGGTAGGTGCTGCACGACAGAAGTCCTGCAGTCTAGCATGAGAGGAGGTGATAGTCGCAGATGCAAGGAGCAGATCATTGTTGGATCTTAGTGGGTGGGCTGGAGTATACTTGTTGATTACAGAGGATAGGTAGAGGGGAGCGGTGTTGGTGAGCGCTTTGTATGCAAGGGTGAGAATTTTGAATTTAATTCTGCTGTGAATGGGGAGCCAATGAAGGGACTCACAGAGAGGTGCAGCAGATACAGAGCAACGTGAAAGGTGGATCAGCCTGGCAGAGGCATTTAGGATGGATTGAAGGGGGGAGAGGCGGGAAAGAGGAAGGCCAGTAAGTAGGTTATTGCAGTAGTCAAGTCGGGAAATAACAAGGGAGTGGATTAATTGCTTTGTGGTATTAGGTCACAGAAAAGGTCGAATCTTGGAAATGTTGCATAGATGGTTGCGGCAGGATGTAAAAAGCAATTGGATATGGGGGACGGAGGATAGATTTGAGTCAAGTGTAACTCCGAGGCAGCGGACTTGGGGCGATGGGGAAATGGTGATGTCGTCAACAGGGATAGAGAAGTCACAAGTCGGCGTAGAGCTTGAGGGGGGGATAAGAAGGAGCACAATCTTGGACATGTTAATCTTTAGGTGGTAAGAGGCCATTCAGGAAGAAATACCAGATAAGCAGTCACTGTCATGAGAATGGACAGAGGGAGAGAGAGCAGTGGTGGAGAGGTAGATCTGGTTGTCGTCAGCATAGAGGTGATATTTGAAGCTATAACTGTTGATAAGTTTACCCAGCAAAGAAGTATAAATGGAGAAGAGTAGAGGACCCAGAACAGGTCCTTGAGGTACTCCAACAGACAGAGGCATTAGAGAGGAGGAGTCGCTGGCAAATGACACAGAAAATGACCTGTGAGAAAGATAGGAGTGAATCCAGGAAAGAGCAGTGTCACAGAGGCCAAAAGAGCTAAGGGTCTGTAGGAGCAGGGGGTGGTCAACTGTGTCAAAGGCAGCTGAGAGGTCAAATAAGATGAGTATAGAGTAGTGGCCAATATTTTTAGCAGAGAGAAGATCGTTAGTAACCTTGGTAAGGGCAGTCTCAGTTAAGTGTTTGGGGCAGAATCCGGATTGCAGGGGGTCAAGCAAGGAGCTGGCAGACAGGAAGTGGTTTAGGCGATTGTAAACTAGTTTTTCAAGTATGGGAGTGACTTTTGCGTGTTTGAAAGAAGATGGGAATGAGCCAGTAGAGAGGGATAGGTTACAGATGTGAGTAAGAGCAGGAGTGAGGGTGGAAGATAGGGAGGGTATTAGATGGGAAGGGATAGGGTCGAGTGGGCAGATAGTGAGGCATGAGGAAGATAGTAAGGAAGAAACTTCATTCTCAGTGGCTGATGCAGAGGGTGGCAAAGAAAAATAACTGGGCCTGTTGATGGAATTTTTTAAGTGTTTTGTGCAACTTTTTTGTTTCAGAAAACAGTGAACCACAGCTCTGAGATTGCGATAAGGAATGAAGCTTAAATGGCAATCATGATTTCGCTCAATTTATAATATCAGCGCAATAAAAAATGTTTGTGAAAAGATGAATCACTTGTGCAAAACTGTCTGCGCCTTAGTTGTAATCTAGCCCTAAAATTTTTCAAATAGACTGTCCCTTTAACTCACCACTTGTAATATAAACATTGGTAGCACACCCTGCTCTATCCATTCAAAGTATAGGGCACTCAGACATTTTTTTTCTCTGGTAAACCTTTTTGACCATCTACTTAATACCATATTGTGCCTTATTCTTTGTTCAACGTTGCGCTAAGGATAACACACCCTGCGCTATTAGCTGTGTTCCTCTTGTAATGTAGCCCAATCTGTTTACTGTCCCTGATTTTCCTTATTGGTTTTGTTTTTAGAGAATGCCCAGTTTAATCTGTTTTGTGAAAGATTTTACTTAATTTTTTCATATTCTTACAAAATAGGGAAGAATAACCATGTATTCTGTTACTTAAATAAAAGCCATGAATACAGACATTTATTTTTTAATTATTGTAGGATTAGCATTTAATCTGTGTGCAGTAATTAACTTGCACACACATAACACAAAGTATAATTCACATAACAGATGATTTCTGAACCCTGCAGTGTTTAGTCATTCACAAAATTCATATACATATTAAAAAAAAAAAATATGGGCATGAGCTAGGCATAATTATGCTATAGAAAGATTAATTGTACTTATATTAATACATTTGTTTATTTGTAATTTCTTCAATATTTTTTTTTTTTAAATAGTATTACCCCCATTGCAAAAAAGCTCTACACTGTTAACCAAGATGGTACTCACCAAAGATGATGATGTCAGGGCTCCATCTTCAGAAACAAATATGAATCTTGAAAGCGCAGGTGCCTGCTTAAGTATAAAATAAATAAAAGGGTAAAATCACAATAAAATATATGGGTATATCCAACACACGAGTGGGTTAAAAGAGACTGTTCAGTCTGAGTGTAACAGCCAGAGGATGTTACTCGTCAAATCCAACTTTGTATAACTATGGAAAGGAGAAGAAATTCTTTTTACACGTAGCTGATATAAATGGACAATGTAACAAATCCGTACTCACAGTTAGGAACACCGTATTCCACTCAAAGATGAATCCTGTCCCAAAAACAGCTGATGCCGCTAACCTCGTAGTGTCAGGTGAGCCCCTTTATTGTTTGTCTGACAGGAGCGCTTATTCTACTAGCAGAGTTTTTTCAGGGAGTGAAGTTTGTTACAAGCTGTCTGACCGACAGTACGGATAAGAAAAAGCTTCTATCCAGTACAGAGGTGCTCCAGTTAAAGAAGCCCCTGTCAGCTGGATGCTCAGCTAAGGATACGTAGTGGGAGCCTTTTATCCACATTTAATTAAAGAGATCTTCAAATTTTAAAGGCTCATACAATACATACCCTAGATTGAAGTTATTACTTACAATCAGAGTTATATTCATAAATGTATTTAGTTTTAAACATTAGTAACTCGAAATGACAAAACCTTTTATAGTAAAATACGATTTCTACTATTATGGATTGTCAGTATATAGCAGGGTTATAATATAATTTATTTATTCTTTAAAATAACCTCCAATTAAAATGATTATACGAAACAATTGAAATTATTATTTATTCCTAAATTCTTTAATTAGTTAAAATGTATATACACATTGCAATATATTTATGTATAGATTAGATTATGAATCAAATTATACACGCTTATGCTGTTATAATATTCTTTACAAAGATCATAAAAGATATACCTTTAAAATTATCTTTACTCACATTAAATCATATTAAAATACCACAATAAAATACCAGAGGTTGTATATATTATTAATGCAAACAGCCAATATATATGCCAATATGTCTGACCTAAAATAACCTCTTATTTAGCTACAATAAGACAAATTCTAAAATATATATAGCTGAAAATAACTTAATACACACCAGAGAGATTTACTTACAATAATAAGCCTGACTTAGAGATATGAAATACAAAAGACCTTTATCTAGCAAATGAATCACTTAGCGTTAAAATTATTTAGCATTTGTGACTAGTTAAAACTACACAGGACTATGGATATAGCTTAAAACATCAAATATGTTCTTTGAATTACCAACTGCAATATAACTGTAGCAACAAAATACATTTGATTTAAATATAAAAGTATGAAACAACCTTTTATACGTTACCAGGTACACCAAATTGAAGTTCAGTTTTTTTGTCCAAATAAGTTCAGTTCACTTCATAACTTAAGAGAGGTAGTTTTTTGCAATATGGATGGAAGTTAAGCCCAGATTTGCTTTATAGAGACTGGATTCCAAGGCAACAGTTTGTCAGTCAAAATTCAGGAGCAAAGACCACTTCTTTCTCCTTGCATGAGGTTATACCCCACCCTTTTTATTCTAATCATTGGTGAATATGGGAAACGCACTACGGTGCTTGTCTATGATAGGTTACTGGGAATACATGGCTATCCGACACCACAATTCCCCTTCGTTGCGATTCTCGCACAAACCAACAGATGGCAGCAGACAACCAGAAAAACAGTTTTGCTTTCAAATATTGTTACAGTTTATACAGTTTACTATTTATCTTTTAATTGTATATTTAATATACTATAATTTCTTGTATTAATAAACTTATCTGGTCAACATATATGTATCCCATCTAATACAATTTAGCATGTATTTATAGAGACTAAACATAAGTATATTACTTCCCACAATATTTTAGAAGATGCCTTCAAAGCTACACTCGATCATTATTCCATATTAATAAAAATACAGAATATAGACCATACATATCTCTTGCTGAGTGCACAAAACATATGACACAATTTATGGGACAACCACACATGCGTTTGTCAGATGCCTGAAAAATAAAAAGAATAGGTTATTAAATTTGAAATAAATTGGACATTTTAAATTGACTGTATAGCTACTTATTAAATTCAGCAAATATTCATATTTAATGCTATACAAAAAGACAATCTCATATCCATTTATTTCTACCTATTATTTGGACAGTCTGAGGCACATATTTAATGTTTGAAAACTATATATATGATTTGTCCAAACTTCGAATCCTTAAGACTTCTATGTTTTCAAAAATACATAGGTTAAGACATGTTGAAATCTTGATTCTTAGGCTTTCAGCTTCCCATATTACCCTTCTTAGGCATAGACAATCTCCCAGATTCATATGTTCATATTTAATATATATATATATATATATATATATATATATATATATATATATATATATTCATTTGAGTATCTTAAACTACATGAAAATTAGACACAATTCTTTTATCTGAGATCTAGTTTCCCATGTCATACAGAGACTTGAAATGCCAGCCTTGTCTGGGAGATGCACATTGGGTGCTCAGAATGGGACAATTTACATCTATATGCCAAGGGCTATTTCCTCTGAGTATGTTTGTGTATTCCACTATTCTTACAGACGGACCGTCTGTTCCCCACAGGGGACCTGCAAGTTTCACTACCCATCTTGGGCCGAAAACCCATACATGGGCATATACATCTGAGGGCTCCATAATGCTAATATTTACTTTGAAGTGGCCCATCGGTCTTATCTATACAAAGGTCTAAATCCTTTGTTCTCTCCTGTGTAACCAAGAAGAAGGGGAGGATTGAACCTTGATTTGTAATCAGCAGGGCATCTCATGTCTGACCTCAGAATTGCAATACACAGAAAGTATTCAGTGATAAAATGAGCATGCTCAAATTTAATATTTGATAGGTGGCATACTTATTTTATCTTATTGTATATATATATATATATATATATATATATATATATATATATATATATATATATATATATATCTATATATGTATTGTCTACTGACATTCACAGATACCCTGACAGGATATGTTTAAATGCCCTTTTAACATCTGACCTCTAAAGACATTTATAGTTAAAGATACAAAAGCTCATATGTATCATTCATTTAAAAAAAAACTACTGAAAAATTCATGTATGTATATTTAAAAAAGCTAAAAATTATAAAGATATTTAATTATACAAATATTTCATTAAAAGTTAAAAATCATATCATATCAATTCTCTAAAAGTCATAAACTTCATAAAATTAAAAAATAATACTAAAAAACATATAATTCATGGGATACATATATAAAAACCTACAAAGAATCTTCCTGACAAGATCTGATTGTAAAAACATTCATAAAAAACATTGATAAAAAACACCCTAAGTCAAAGTCTAGATTTAACCTTTTGGGTGCTAGGGTTTTTAACTAAAAAATCTTTTTGGCTTCTAACTTGAGAAGTTCTCTTTAGATGTTACAACCCCTCAATCAATACTTGATCAATAACTGTGTAGTTAAAATGTTTAAGATTGCCATTATTACAATATTTAAAATGCCTAGGAACTGTAAGCTCTTTATTCCTATCTGTGTCCATATTTTTGATTGAGTTTGTGTGCTCCCTAATCCTTTCTCTAACAGGCCTCACAGATTCCCTTGTGTATTGTACCCCACATAAACATTCTATTAAATATACTACATTAAAATCTGAGCATCTATATGTGCTTTTATATACTCTTTTCCTGTAATTTTTGAGGTGAAAGTCTTTCGTTTTTTAGAATGTTAACATGCTTTGCAGCATAAACATGAGTAGAAACCACTAAGGATATTCCCCCTAAGGTCTCTTTCTTTTTTGGAGATTTTTTCTTTCTTTTTCTCTATATCTGTAAGGGCTAGTATTGTTTTTAAATTCCTACATTTTCTATAGTCAACTTGTGGGTAGGGGGGAATTCGGAGTCCGAAAATATCATCCGCTTTAAGGATGTGCCAATGTTTCCTTAGTATTTTCTCCAGTTTTTGTTTATCATCATTATATTGGGTTATAAAAGGAACAAAGATTTCTCCTTCCCTCTGTTTTTTTCTGTTTTCTTTTATTTTTGGGATAAGAAGATCTTTTCTATCTAAACACCTCATCCCTAGAACTTCTTAATTAGAACAGGACTATAGCCTCTCTCCAAAAATGTTGTCGCTAGTACTTTAGATTGGTCTAAAAAATCACTATCGGCCTTACAATTTTTTTCTGATGCGCATGAACTGGCTCTTAGGGATATTATTTTTCTACTTATCCAAATGGCAACTTTTTGCATGAATGTGACCACATCGACAGGCTTAAAAAATGTCTTGGTTGATCTTATTATTACTAATTTCATGCGTAAACTTTAGGTTCTTTTCATTGTTATTTATCCTTGAAAAGAACCATTCAAGATCTTCCCTGCTTCCTCTCCAAATAACCAGTATATCATCTATGTAACGCCTATAGAGGACCAGATTTGCCCCCAAATCTACAGAATCTAGGAAGATATACTCCCAAAGACCCATAAATAAATTTGCATAACTTGGGGCAAATCTGGTCCCCCATAGCCGTAGCACACTGCTGCAATTAATATTTTCCATTAAAACTAAAATAATTATGGGTTAGAATATATCTAAGGCAGTCTAATATAAAGGTTTTTTGTTCACCCAACAAATTGTTATCCTTGATATAGAAACTCACTGCATCCAAACCATCTTCATGCTGTATACAAGTCTATAATGCTGAAACATCACATGTAGCTTTTAGAAAATTATCCTCCCATGTGATTCCATTTAAGATACGCAGTACATCTGTTGAATCTTTCAGATAGGATGGTAAAGCTTTTACCTAATCTTGGAGATAAAGATCTATATACTCAGAGAGATTAGCGGTAATATAATTATTGCCAGAGACAATTGATCTCTAGGGATGGGCGAATGTTTCTAAAAATTCAAAATTAAAAACAAATTTTAATACATTCGTTTGTTCGAATCAAATTCTGAATGTTTATATAACATTCTAACATTCTATTTTTGAATTTTAGTTTTTGAATTTTTCAATAAAATTCGAAAAAATTTGTTTCGAATAATAGAATGTTTAGCTATGTATTCATTCAATTTCGAAATGTAATATTCGAATTTGCATGTGACATTTGAATTTAAATGTAAGATTTAAATTCAAAATAGTATTTCTAGTCTACAACTGTGTTTAATAAATGTAATATTCGAATTTGAATGCTACATTCGAATTCGAATGTCACATTCAAATTTGATATAGTATTTCTAGTCTAATACTGTGTTTTTTAAATGTAATATAAAATGTAAAATAGTATTTCTAGTCTTATACTGTGTTTTTTAAATGTAATATTCGAATTCGAATGTGACATTCGAATTCGAATGTCACATTCTAATTCGAAATAGTATTTCTAGTCTAATACTGTGTTTTTTAAATGTAATATTCGAATTTGAATGTCACATTCAAATTCGAATGTCACATTTGAATTTGAAATAGTATTTCTAGTCTAATACTTTGTTTTATAAATGTAATATTCAAATTTGAATGTGACATTCAAATTTGAAATAGTATTTCTAGTCTAATACTGTGTTTTATAAATGTAATATTCCTTTTGAAACATTCAATTTTGAAATAGTATTTCTAGTGTACAACTGTGTTTAATAAATGTAATACACTGTATTCGAATTTGAATGCTACATTTGAATTCAAATGTCACATTCAAATTCGAAATAGTACTTCTAGTCTAATACTGTGTTTTATAAATGTAATATTCAAATTTGAATGTGACATTCAAATTCGAATGTGACATTCAAATTTGAAATAGTATTTCTAGTCTAATACTGTGTTTTATAAATGTAATATTCGAATTCGAATGTGACATTTGAATATGTTATTCAAATTCGAAAATTGTATTTCTAGTCTAATACTGTGTTTTATAAATGTAATATTCGAATTTGAATGTGACATTCAAAAACTGTAAATAACATTCGATAATAGAATTTTTAAGAATATTCGTTCTTATTAACATTCTATTATGTAAATCGAATTTCTACAATAACATTCGTTCTAACATTTGAATTAGAATATAAACACATTCGCCCATCCCTATTGGTCTCCCATGGGGGTTTGTAAGATATTTTTGGATCTTAGGCAAACAATATAGGAGCGGGATCTTGGGATTGCTTTAAGACAAATATATGCTCTCCTTATCATTTAAAATCCCTTAATCTCTATGAGTTCATTAAGTTTCTTTTGAAATGCTCCTGTAGGATTAATTTTTAGAATTTTATAGGTAACGCCATCCTCCAATAGTATATTGGTCATATTTAAATAATCACCCTTATTCATAATTAGAATCCCTCTTCATCCCGGCGATGGTCCTTCTTCATCCCAGCGGTGGTCCTTTTTCATCCCAGCGGTGGTCCATCTTCTTATTTTCATGCAGCAGCAGTGGTGGTCTTCATTCTCAGAGCTTAAACACGGAGTTCCTCTTCATAAGGTCACCAGCCGCGCACTTAATGTGGAATGCAAGGTATCTCATATTCAAATCAGCCAGTTCCTCTTCATGAGGTCACCAGCCGCACACTAAATGTGGAATGCAAGGTATCTCATATTCAAATCAGCCAATAGAATTAAAGCTTTTGTGCAATGTTAGTTTATGAGGTAATGAGTTTTTTTTTAAGTAATGCATTTTTTTTTGTTAATGTTAGGTTTTTTATTTTAATAGTAATGGTAGGTTTTTTTTATTTTAAAGGGTAAGATTAGATTTTTTTTACTTTCACAGGTAAGTTTTTTAACTTGTAAGTTGTTTTTTGTAAAGGTAGGGTTAGCCTATATTTGGGTTAACTTAGGAGGGTTATCTTGCATTGGGGGATGGCGGTTTAGGGGTTAATAGTGTAGTGGTTTCATATGCATTGGGGGGCTGGCGGATGAGTGGTGAATAATGTAGTGGTTTAGTTTGCATTGTGGGGGGGGTGGCGGTTTAGGGGTTAATAGTGTAGTGGTTTAGTTTGCATTGAGGGGCCGGTGGTTTAGGGGTTAATAGTGTAGTGGGGACTTTGCAGTGGACTATGTGGCAGTTTATGGGTTTATTAGAGTAGGGGCTTATGGGGATCGGTTTTGCATGCGAGTAGGGTGTTTTTTCCACTTTTTATTCTCCATTGACTTCTATGGAGGAATAGCTTATTGCGCATGTGTTCGGCTTTTTGCTCTCATCAGGTTAGCACTGGAGCGATATCTTTTTTCTTTCAACTCGAAATACCAGCGCAACCCAATGAGCACAATTGGCTTACCGCTAACGCAGTTAGCACTCTGGCAAAAACTCTAATTAGCACTACACTTGTAATCTATCTCATTATATGTTAGTGTACATTTACCATGAGTGCACAAATGCACATGCATATACACCCGTTCTCATATATACATACAGGTACAAACTTATATATACACTTACACGCTAATTAATTATAAACACATATATACACATACAATTAAATCCCCCCCCCCATGCACAAACCCCTTATCACTCCCTCCTCCAATGCCCATACCACTGGTCTCAATTCCCCTTCTCTCACCCCCTTTTCATGTCCGTACCCCTAATCTCTCCCCATCAAACCCACTCTAACCATATTGCTAATTCTGGTGCGCAGCGATGCACTTTAAAGAGAGGACCGGAATATAACATGTCATATACAGTCACTGATTGGTGCTGTGTGCCATAATCTCCTGCAAGGAAGCCTAGCAAAACAAGAGCGAGGATCTTGGAAGGACCCAGCGGAGGCACCTCTTAAAGGGAGTTGGCGCTGTGTGATGGGTGTGGGGCCGGTCAGGGGAGATCTTTGACCTTTCTACTCGCCCTTTGAAATGCTCCAGCCCTCCTCCAGCCCTGTGTGCACAGGGTGATTAGGGTGTACCCAGGCCCACCTGGCACACCATGTGCAGATGCCTATGCTGCTAAAACTATCATCACAATAAATCCCTATGCTATTTAACCCCTAAATCTCCACAACCCCCATTGTAAACAAACACTTATGCTATTTAGCCCAAAAACTCCATAGCCGCATTGCAATAAATGCCTATGCTATTAACCCCTAAGTCAACAAAACCCCAACGATTTGTACGGCTAATCCCCAACCCCCCTGTATCCCCCACTGTAAATACTTGCCAATTTCTATCCTCCTTCCATAACCTAATCCACCCAAGATTACAAAAAAATAACAAGGCCCTTCATTAAAAAATGTTCTAAGTGACCCTTAATTCTTGTTTAAAAAGATAGATAATCCCTTTATTTACCATCCCATAGGGTGGGTTATTGAGCACCTTCCATTGCCAGTTGAGCTCTTCTCTTTTGTGTTTTAAGTCTCCCTAAGGTTAATGGGGGCGACCAGACATGGGTCCCTTGCTCACTGTGCCTAGAGGGATAAAGCTGCACCTCCAATGACGAGGTCCATATAGGCCGAGATGTACACCTGGGGTTAGCTGTACAAATCCCAGATGCTTTGGTTTGTAAAGCACTTTTATTGCTCTTGAGAAAGACGGCTGGGACCGTTGAAACGCTTTTGCGTTGAGCCAAATAAAGACAAACTTTTTTACTGAATCTGTGATATTGTCTTTTCATATTGGGAAGGAGCCGGTAACCTGCAATATACACTGTGAGTAGATATTCACCTTTGTATGGTGTATTGTCTGATATTTCAACACCACTATTTTGCACCTAGAGTTATACAACCGAGGAAGGAAAGGAAGATACCAACGACTGATACAAGCTGAACCAGCGCCTCCAGCTAGCACACCTTTGTTCAGATGAGAATTGGCTGGTATTTTTGGGCTGGACTGTCCTTTTAAATGTGGTCCCATAGGGTGGACTAATGAGCACCATCCGTTCTCAGTAGAGCTCCTCTCTTTTGTGTAATTAGGGTTAACTGTGCTTGTGTAATCAAGATAGTAATGATAGGGGTGACTACAGTTGGGGGAACACCATAGTAAGATTGATGAAACTGGATCTGGGAAAATGAATGCAGAGGATCCTTTTTTATACTCTACATTGGGTGTTTTCTGCCTAGAAGCTGTTTCTATTATGTTTTTACAGAACCCATCAAACAGAAGAGATGTTGTTAACTCATGGGAGATGCGGCCGTGCTTGAGCTGCTTAACTTTTGAATGGCTCTTGTAGGATATTTGTGATTTGCCACTAGTTATAGCAAAAGGAGTATCTCTATGTCACTGCTTTGTTGCTATCAAGAGCACCATACTTATGATCAAGCCCGTATGCCTCCGGATAAAGATGTGACCAGGGATTAAAGAATATGGATGTAGGCAACCTTATTGGCTGACCAGAATAGGAGCACTGCTTGATACATGGCTCTATCTTACCATTGGTTAAAAAGATAGTATTGGAGGTGAATTTGTCAATAGAAAAATAAACAAACTGCTCTAGTGAAATAGAGCAATTACATTTTGAGACCTTTTTTTTACAGACAAATTACTGTGTATTATATTAAGGTTGTGAGATGTCAAGATGATTATAGCCTCATGTTGTGGCTACCAAATGTACAGAGAGGGAGACTTTATATAGCATTTCTTTATAATACTCTGTAAATGCCAGTTCATAAGTAAGTAAATACAAGGCAATATCTTCCAATTGCTGCAAGAGTAAGGGAAATGTATTAGTTTGCATTATAACAACTTTGTACAGCAAGTGGTATTGACAGATTGTGGAATTTAGACCTCGATAATGACATAGAGCAGTGTCCGGTTATTTTGAAGCCCCTACAGAGAGATTATACCTCTGCTGCCATAAAAAGAAATGTTTCCTCACTGCAGCAGTCACTTTGAGGCTCTCAGTGGGAACGTTAGCAATAAGCTAAGGCTTTAAAATCATAATTACTCTTGTTTTTATCTTGTGTTTTTTTTCTTACTGGTTCAAATCATTGAAGTTATATTATTTTATTGCTACATTAATACACTTTAAAATGGAAGAAACAAATTGTGTACCTTAGCCACTTGGCTGCCAGAGAAAGCAGCCATGAATTTAAAGGGACAGTAAACCTTAAAAATAATGTTATATAATTCTGCACATAGTGCAGAATTATATCACATTATTTAGGTGCTATAGCCATAAACGCTAATTTGTTAAAAATATGGCGCTTTTACAGACCCGCTCTCTGCTCTCTGCTGAGCGGGTCTGTTATTTTTAGTCAGCGCATCGGGCCAGCTGTATAGTCACAGTGCAGCTCGCTCCTGTGACAGAGAGCAGAGAGCGGGTCTGTAAAAGCGCCATATTTTTAGCAAATTAAAAGGTAAAAAAGGTGTTTATGGCTATAGCACCTAAATAATGTGATATAATTCTGCACTATGTGCAGAATTATATAACATTATTTTTAAGGTTTACTGTCCCTTTAAAGTCAAAGAAAAAGCAACTAAAGGGAAAGAAAAAACAACAAAAGGGATACATTTCATATATTTTATATTAAATATTTTTTTGTAAAAGATGAATAATTTCAGAAAATGTTTTCTATCACCTTTTTCTGTTGCCAATGGCAAATATATACTCTAAAGTAAGGAAGCACATTTTGTACATTATGTATTAGATATTTTCTATTTTATATATTACATATTGTATATAAATGTCTGTCTCTTTATATATATATATATATATATATATATATATATATATATATATATATAGAGAGAGAGAGAGAGAGAGAGCCAGATTACAAGTGGAGCTTCATATATCACTTTTGCTAAAGCTATATTTGCTCTCCACTATGTAATACCAGAGCATGCAAATGTGTGCTGGTATTATGAGTTAGGTGCAATGCGAACGCAGCCTTGCATTCGCATTGCACGGAAGCATTGTGTTCACAAGAGCGCGCTTCCATAGGTTCCAATGTTAGCCTCATTCTCATGCCGTCAGACATGGCATTAGAACTAGTGCAGCGAAGGGGGTAAAATGCACAGTCATGGGCAGCAAAGTGTAAATATATATATATATATACGCTTATATACATACACCTAGATTACGAGTTTTGCGTTGCAGCTTTTAATACTGAAAAAATGGCAAGTTCAGTGTAAAAGCAGGAACGCACTATTGGGAGCATTTTAGCCTTTAACGCAACGTTCAATCACGCACTCAAAAAAATTATGTTTTTGTGTGGGCTTTCCATAGCGCCGGTATTACAGGTTGTGCGTTCAGGCTAAAAAGCTTGCGTTACAGCCTATACCGATACGATCCATACCGCCATCTGAGAGCAGTAGTTATGGATTTTGTGTAACAAAAATGTTTCACAAAACTCATAACTATAGTGTTACAAAGTACACTAACACCCATAAACTACCTATTAACCCTTAAACTGCCACCCTCCCGTATTGCAAACACTATATTAAACTTATTAACCCCTAATCTACTGCCCCCCCCACATCACGGCTAATAAATAAACCTAATAATCCCTAATCTGCTGCCCACCCACACCGCCAACACTATTTAAATATATTAACCCCTATTCCGCCGATCCCCGACATCGCCACCACTATAATAAAGTTATTAACCCCTATTCCGCCGCTCCCCGACATCGCCGCCACTAAATAAAGTCATTAACCCTTAAACCTCCGGCCTCCCACATCTCCGCCACTAAATAAACCTATTAACCCCTAAACCGCCGGCCCCCCACATCGCAACACACTAAATTAAACTATTAATCCCTAAACCTAACACCCCTCTAACTTTAAATTAAAATTACAACATAACTCTATTTAAATCAATAAAAATGTACCTGTGAAATAAATATAAACCTAACATTAAACAATAAATTAACCTAACCTTACTATTCTAATAAAATAAAAAATACTACCAATTAAAATATCTAAATTACAAATTTTAAAAAACTTAACACTACGAAAAAAATTAAAAATCTAAATTACTACTAAAAAAAAAAAATCCTACGAAAAATTTAAAAATTCTAGGTTTACCAAAAGCAATAAACACTAAAATCACGAAAAATAAAAAAACACTAAGATTACAAAAATAAACAAAATTATCAAAAATAAAAACTATTACACCTAATATAATAGCCTTATAAAAATAAAAAAAGCCCCCCAAAATAAAAACACCTCGTAGCCTACAATAAACTACCAGTAGCCCTTTAAAGGGCCTTTTGTAGGGCACTGCCCTAAAAAAATAGCTTTTACCTGTAAAAAATACAAAGTCCCCCCAACACTAAAACCCACCACCCAACCAAGCCGATGCAGTTGGGATTCACGCGTCTCTCTGCGGCAGAGAGGGCCTTTAGGAGGAGGGAGGGGCTCTGCCTCTATTGTGGGTTACAGGGCCACCTTTTGAAGTCTTGTCCTACACGGCTGGGAAACACTCACACCTAAGGTCCTGTCGGGGCCAGACCTTGGGTGGTTTATCCTCGTCCCCGGAACCGCTAAAGGAGAAACCTTTGGTCACGGTTGTCCTTTCCTGGGTGCACTCCTCCATAGTCACCCAGGCTCTTGTTGACTCCAGTGCTGCGGGCTATTTCATTGACAGTGCTTTTGTGTCAAAGCACTCCATTCCTGTTTTGCCTCGGTTCGTTCCACTTGCTATTGAGGCCATTGATGGCAGACCCCTTCAGCTCACACTCGTTACTCATGAAACCGCTCCGTTATCCATGGGGCTCTACATTTTGAAACCCTCCAGTTCCAGGTGATAGATTCTCTGCATTTTCCAGTTGTTCTGGGTTATCCTTGGCTCCAAAAGCACAATCCCAGTCTCGACTGGCGCAGGTCCGAAATGTTGTTGTGGTCTCCGCAATGTATTTCCACTTGTCTTCGGAAACCAGTTAAACCACTTCTTCAGTATCTCAATTGCCAGAGGAGTACCGAGAGTTCCTAGATGTTTTTGACATGGTGCATGCTGGTACATTGCCTCCTCACCGGTCTTACGATTGTGCCATAGACCTGCAACCCAGAGTCATTCCTCCTCAGGGCCGGGTTTACCCTCTGTCTGTTGCGGAGAATTGAGCTATGGTGGAGTATGTTGCCAATGCTCTGTCACGGGGGATCATCCGCAAATCCTGCTCTCCTGCAGGGGCTGGCTTCTTCTTTGTGAAGAAAAAGGGTGGTGAGTAAAGACCATGCATCGATTATAGGGGTCTTAATCGTCTTACCATTAAGAATGCTTACCCTATTCTGCTCATTACAGAACTCTTTGACCGCCTCAAGGTTTCTAAACTTGATTTGAAAGGAGCGTACAATCTCCTTAGGATTAAGGAGGGCCACAAATGGAAAACAGCATTTAACACCAGGAGCGGCATTATGAGTATCTTGTAATGCCCTTTGGCCTATGTAATGCTCCTGCTGTTTTCCAGGAATTTATTAATGATGTCCTACGAGATATGATGCAACAGTGTGTTGTGGTGTATTTAGACGACATCCTCATACACTTACCCACACTTGAGGCTCATCGTTCTGATGTTACACAGGTTCTGCGGAGACTACGTGAGAATGGCCTGTTTTGTAAACTCGAGAAATGTGAATTCCATCATACTCAAGTAACCTTCCTAGGTTATGTTATCTTCGTTCTCCATGGATCCTGACAAGTTGTCTGCAGTTCTGCAGTGGCATGCCCAGTTGGTCTTCGGTCTATTCAACATTTTTTGGGGTTCACAAATTTCTATAGAAAGTTTATTAAAAACTTTTCTTCCTTGGTCAAACCTATCACATGAGCCGTAAAGAGAATGATCCACTCCATTGGTCACATACTGCCATTAAGGCCTTTGATAGTCTTAAGACTGCCGTTGCTGCTGCTCCAGTTCTGGCTCATCCTAACCCTGTCCTGCCTTTCATTCTTGAGGTCGATGCATCTGAGACTGGAGTAGTCTCAACGTCCTACTCCTGACTGTTCCTAGCATCTGTGCGGTTTCTTCTCTAAGAAATTGTCTCCAGCGGAGTGCAATTATGAAATTGGCGACAGGGAATTACTGGCCATAATTTTGGCACTCAAGGAATGGAGGCATCTTCTCGAGGGTACTAGCGTACCAGTGCTCATTCTTACTGACCACAAAAATTTAACTTATCTTTCTAAAGCAAAACGTTTGTCGCCCCGACAGGCCAGATGGGCGCTATTTTTGTCTCGGTTTAATTATGTGGTCTCCTACCTGCCTGGTAGTAAGAATGTTAGGGCTGATGCCCTCTCTCAACAATTTTTTGCCTTTGTCCAAGGAGGAGTCTGTACCTACTCCAGTTATACCTCCTGACCATATTTTGGCTATCATACGTACTAATTTGACTTCTCCCTTGGGGGAGGAAATCCACGCTGCACAAACCAATGCACCTCTTGAGAAACCTAGTGGTAAGTGTTTTGTTCCTGAAAATCTTTGAACTAAACTTTTGCACACTTACCACTATCCTAAAGTCGCAGGTCACCCAGGCAAGAACCAAATGATTTGGTTTGTTACTTGATAATTCTGGTGGCCAGGTTTTCGTTCTGATGTTGCTGCGTATGTTGCCTCCTGCTCAGTTTGTGCACAGAATAAGACTCCTCAACGCCTTCCTGTGGGTCTTCTTCAACCTATTGCTAATGGTGAGCGTCCTTGGGCACATCTTTCCATGGATTTCATTGTCAAGCTCCCTGTTTCCAATGGCAATACTGTTATCCTTATGGTGGTTAACCGTTTTTCTAAAATGTCACATTGCATTCCCTTGAAGAAGCTGCCTACCGCTCAGGAGCTTGCTTCAATTTTTGCGCGGGAGGTCTTCCGTTTACATGGGTTACCCAAGGAGATAGTTTTGGACCAGGGTAGCCAGTTTGTCTCCAGATTTTGGTGTTCCTTTTGTGCTCAAATGGGGATCCAGCTTTCCTTCTCCTCGGCATATCACCCTCAATCCAATGGGGCTGCGGAACGGTCTAATCAAGCTCTGGAACAGTTCCTCCATTGCTATGTCTCAGATCACCACAATAATTGGTCTGAACTGTTACCTTGGGCAGAGTTTGCTTGTAATAGTGCTATTAATAGTTCCTCCAAGTTATCCCCGTTCATGGCGAATTATGGTTTCAACCATCCTTGTTGCCCGATTCATTCATGTCTAAGGGTATTCCGGCTTTGGAGGAGCATCTCCGGCAACTCCATTCCACGTGGGTGCAGATTAAGGATTACCTTCATCATTCTATGCAGCGCCAAAAGTTCCAGACTGATCGTAGGCGTCTGTCCGCGCCTTCTTATTAGTAGGCTGGTGAGAAGATTTGGCTGTCCTCCTGCAACTTGAACCTTCATGTGCCTTCCAATAAACTGGCTCCCCGTTATGTTGGTCCTTTTCGAATACTCCAACAGGTCAATCCTGTGGCTTACGCACTTGACCTTCCTCCTGCAATGCACATCTCCAATGTTTTTCATGTCTCCCTCTTGAAACCATTGGTTTGTAATCAGTTTACCACTGTGTTGCCTCATCCCCGTCCTATCTTTGTTGCCAACCATGAAGAATATGAGGTCAGCAGCATTATTGACTCTTGTATGTCCAGGGGCCGCATACAGTATTTGGTTCACTGGAGGGGCTACGGTTCGGAGGAGCGTTCATGGGTTCCCTCCTCTGATGTTCATGCTCCCGCCCTCCTCTGGGAAGGGTCGTTGAGGGGAGGGTACTGACAGGGTTTTTTCCCTGCTTTGTTTGCCATGTGCTGCTGGCAGCCATTTTACTCACCTCTCTTGCTGACTCTGGTGCATAGTGTGTGATGCTGCTCATTTCCTGCATGCCCTTTTATGGCCAGACTGGTGTACATCATCCATGTGAGACAGGTTGCAGTCTCAGAATTGTGATGTCATCACTTATTATTTAAAGGGCCTCTGTTCAGTATGCTTTGCCCTTGCATTGTCTCAGACCTGTTTATGAGTTCCAGTTCCTGTATATTACCTGGCTGTCTGACGTCCCTCCTGGTTCCTGATCCCTGGCTTGTTCCTGACTCTGCTGTTCTCCTTGTTCCTGATTCCGGCTCGTCTGACTACTCGCTTTGGCTCCTGACTCGGCTCGTCTGACTATTCGCTTTGGCTCCTGACTCAGCTAGTCTGACTACCAGCTCTGGTTTTGACTCCTGGCTTGTTATTTTACTTGTGGACTTTTTATTATTTTTTGTTATTAATAAAGGTGTGATTATTTTTGCACTTCTCGTCTCAGTCTGATTCCTGGCACCCTGACACTGATCCCATCCTGCGCGGAGCATCCTCTTCATGCAGTCACTGCCGTACACTGAAGTTGAATGCAAGGTAGCCGTTTCAAAATGGAGTCCATTGCATTCCTATTGGCTGATTTGATTCTTCAAATTCAAATCAGCCAACAGGATGAGAGCTTCTGAAATCCTATTGGCTGTTCAAAACAGACAATAGAATGAGGGCTACTGAAATCCTATTGACTGTTCAAATCAGCCAATAGGATTTCAGTAGCTCTCATCCTATTGGCTGATTTGAATTTGAAGAATCAAATCAGCCAATAGGAATGCAAAGGACACCATTTTAAAATGGTTATCTTGCATTCAACTTCAGTGTACGGTTGCGACCATATGAAGAGGACACTCCGCACAGGATGGGATAAGCTTCCAGGATGGCTCCACTCCGCGCTGCAGGGATGAAGACCTCGCCACCTGGATGAAGACTTCTCGCCACCTGGAAGTCCAGCCTTCAGATGAGTAGATCTTCAGGGGTTAGTGTAAGGTTTATTTTTATTTTTTGGGATGTTTGTTTTTGTTTTAGATTAGGGATGGGCACTTGAAAAAGAGCTAAATGACATTTTAAGGGCAATGCTGATAAAAATGCCTCTTTAGGGGCAATGGGTATCTTAGGATTTTCTAGAGATAGGTTTTTATTGTGGGGCGTTGGTTGGGTGGTGGGTTTTACTGTTGGGGGGACTTTGTATTTTTTTTACCTTTTAAGGTAAAAGAGCTGATTTCTTTAGGGAAATGCCCTACAAAAGGCTCTTTTAAGGGCTATTGGTAGTTTATAGTAGGCTAGGGGGTGTTTTTATTTTGGGGGGCATTTTTATAGGGCTATTAGATTATGTGTAATTGTTTTTATTTTTGATAATTTCGTTTATTTTTTTGTAATCTTACGCCTAGATTTAGAGTTCTGCGTTAGCCGTCAAAACCAGCGTTAGGGGCTCCTAACGCTGGTTTTGGACGCCCGCTGGTATTTAGAGTCAGTCAGGAGAGGGTTTAACGCTCACTTTGCAGCCGCGACTTTTCCATACCGCAGATCCCCTTACACCATTTGCGTATCCTATCTTTTCAATGAAATCTTTCTAACGCCGGTATTTAGAGTCTTGGCTGAAGTGAGCGTTAGAAATCTAACAACAAGACTCCAGCCCCAGAAAAAAGCCAGGAGTTAAGAGCTTTCTGGGCTAACGCCGGTTCATAAAGCTCTTAACTACTGTGCTCTAAAGTACACTAACACCCATAAACTACCTATGTACCCCTAAACCGAGGTCCCCCCACATCGCCGCCACTCTATTAAATTTTTTAACCCCTAATCTGCCGACCGTACACCGCCGCCACCTACATTATCCCTATGTACCCCTAATCTGCTGCCCCTAACAACGCCGACACCTATATTATATTTATTAACCCCTAATCTGCCCCCCCCAACGTCGCCACTACCTTACCTACACTTATTAACCCCTAATCTGCCGATCGGACCTCACCGCTACTATAATAAAGTTATTAACCCCTAATCCGCCTCACTCCCGCCTCAATAACCCTATAATAAATAGTATTAACCCCTAATCTGCCCTCCCTAACATCACCGACACCTAACTTCAAGTATTAACCCCTAATCTGCCGACCGGACCTCATCGCTACTCTAATAAATTTATTAACCCTTAAAGCTAAGTCTAACCCTAACACTAACACCCCCCTAAGTTAAATATAATTTTTTTCTAACGAAATAAATTATTTCTTATTAAATAAATTATTCCTATTTAAAGCTAAATACTTACCTGTAAAATAAACCCTAATATAGCTACAATATAAATTATAATTATATTGTAGCTATTTTAGGATTAATATTTATTTTACAGGCAACTTTGTATTTATTTTAACCAGGTACAATAGCTAATAAATAGTTAATAACTATTTAATAGCTACCTAGTTAAAATAATTACAAAATTACCTGTAAAATAAATCCTAACCTAAGTTACAATTAAACCTAACACTACACTATCAATAAATTAATTAAATAAAATACCTACAATTATCTACAATTAAACCTAACACTACACTATCAATAAATTAATTACATACAAATAGCTACAAATAAATACAATTAAATAAACTAACTAAAGTACAAAAAAATTAAAAAAGAACTGTTACAAAAAATAAAAAAATAATTTGCAAACATTATAAAAATATTACAATAATTTTAAGCTAATTACACCTACTCTAAGCCCCCTAATAAAATAACAAAGCCGCCCAAAATAAAAAAAATGCCCTACCCTATTCTAAAATAAAAACACTAAGCCCCTGAAGATCTCCCTACCTTATCTTCACCACGCCAGGTATCACCGATCCGTCCAGAAGAGGCTCCGAAATCTTCATCCAAGCCCAAGCGGGGGCTGAAGAGGTCCATCATCCGGCTGAAGTCTTGATCCAAGCGGGGGCTGAAGAGGTCCATCATCCGGCTGAAGTCTTCTATCAAGCGGCATCTTCAATCTTCTTTCTTCCGGCTCCATCTTCATCCCGCCGACGCGGAACATCCATCCTGGCCGACGACTTACCGACGAATGACGGTTCCTTTAAGGGACGTCATCCAAGATGGCGTCCCTTGAATTCCGATAGGCTGATAGGATTCTATCAGCCAATCGGAATTAAGGTAGGAAAAATCTGATTGGCTGATGGAATCAGCCAATCAGATTCAAGTTCAATCCGATTGGCTGATCCAATCAGCCAATCAGATTGAGCTTGCATTCTATTGGCTGTTCTAAGGGGTGTTAGGTGCAGACTTAGGGAGTGTTTCCCCATAGGAAATAATGGGGCTGCGTTAGGAGCTGAGCACTGCTTTTTTGCAGGTGTTAGATTTTTTTCCATCTCAAACTGCCCCATTGTTTCCTATGGGGGAATCGTGCACAAGCACATTTTTTAAGCTGGCCGCGTCCGTAAGCACAGCTGGTATTAAGAGTTGCAGTGGCAGTAAATTATGATATACGCTCCCTTTTTGGAGCCTAACGTAGCCCTTCTGTGAACTCTAAATACCAGCGGTATTTAAAAGGTGCAGGGGAAAAAAAAGCACGCATAGCTAACGCACCCCTTTGGCCGCAGAACTCTAAATCTAGGCGCTAGTTTTTTATATTTTTCGTTATTTTAGTGTTTATTATTTTTGGTAAACTTACAATTTTTTAAATTTTCGTAGGATTAGTTTTTTTCTAGTTGTAATTTAGATTTTTTAATTGTTTTCTTAGTGTTAGGTTTTTTAAATTTGCAATTTAGATATTTTAATTGGTAGTATTTTTTATTTTATTAGAATAGTTATGTTAGGTTAATTTATAGTTTAATGTTAGGTTTATTTTTATTTCACAGGTAAGTTTTTATTTATTTAAATAAAGTTATATTGTAATTTTAATTTAAAGTTAGGTTTAGGGGTTAATTGTTTAATTTAGTGTTTTGCAATGTGGGGGGCCGGCGGTTTAGGGGTTAATGGGTTTATTAAGTGGCAGAGATGTGGGAGGCCGGAGGTTTAGGGGTTAATAACTTTATTTAGTGGCGGCGATGTTGGGGAGCGGCAGAATAGGGGTTAATAGCTTTATTATAGTGGCGGCGATGCCGGGGTGCATGGAAATAGGGGTTAATAACTTTATGATAAAGGCAGCGATGTTGGGTAGCGGCGGAATAGGGGTTAGTAGCTTTATTATAGTGGCGGCGATGTCGTGGAGATGCGGAATAGGGGTTAATAGCTTTTATTAGTGACAGCGATGTCGGGAGCAGCAGATTAGGGGTTAATTACTTTTATTAGTGTCAGCAATGTCGGGGGCAGCAGATTAGGGGTGTTTAGACTTGGAGGCCGTATTCAGCATTGCACCAGCAGCTCACAAGAACTGCTGGTGCAACGCCGCCCCCTGCAGACTCAGGCCAATCAGCCGCCAGCAGGGAGGTGTCAATCAACCGGATTGTACTCGAACGGGTTGAATTGTGGCGATTCCTGTCCACCTGCTCAGAGCAGGCAGACAGGGTTATGGAGGAGCAGTCTTTCATAACTGCTGTTTCTGGTGAGTCTGAACACTTGCCAGAAACACGGGCCCTCAAGCTCGATTCAGAGCTTGATAAATGGGCCTCTTGGGGTTTATGTTAGGGTGTTAGGTTTAAATGTAACTGTGATGGATACCCCGGCTACCCCGACTGGGTAACTCCATCAAACGGGTCCTGCTTCCTCCCTGCAGACTGCAGCTATGTAGCTGGCAAGTGACCACAGTCTGTAGCCACCCCTAATCCCCAACAGCACCAGTACTCAGGGTCCCACCCTGTGGCAGACTCCAGCTACCCAGACTAGGTAGCTCTGCCAGAGTGTCCTTCTTCTGCCTGGAACAGGCTGCTATGTAGCCAAGGAAACTGATTCTAGCAGGAGCCCACCCAAATGACTAGACAGACTAGCATTCAGGTGAAAATAGAACTGAGTTTATTGGGATAAACACACATCTTTTATGCACACACACACATCTTGATAAAACAGGGAGACAATGCCACAGTTTTCCCGCCATTCCCGCCCCTCCAGACTGACCGGCGCATCGATAACAACCATAGTCACACAGAATCCCAGGATACAGTGGTGACGGCTTTGGGGTGATCATTTGAAAGCTCTTGGTCCCCAGATGCTGCAGTCCAAAAAGCGGCGTGATACGTTATTGGGGACCGGAGATACAGCCCGTTGAGGTTATGGAGGTAGGGATGTCCAAAACCCCTGGTTCCCAAAGCAGCTCCCCTCTGGTAATTCCCCTCACCTCTTGTCCTCCCTAGGGGCTACTAATCCCCAAAAGAGCGGAACTCTGGGGAACATGGTTGCTGGAGCGTCCAGGGGTAAAGTTAGCGGGTGTCCTGCTGTCCTGTGGCCGACCGGGAGTTCCAGGAGCCCAGACAGCCTGAGAGGGGTTAGGCGGGTGTCCGTTGTGAGGCGGTCAACTGGGAGTTCCAGGAGCCCAGCCAGCCTAGGAGGGTCTTCCAGGTCATAGACCAGCTCTTCTCCAAACAAGTTTAGAACACAAAACCATGCAAACAAAAGCTTCCAGAGATTGTGGTTGCGCTGAGGAGCCCGAAACCACTGAGAAACAACAGGGGTGAGGTTGTAGGGGGGGTGGGGGGTAGCTTTAGCTGTCTGGTATCCGTGACAGTAACTTTTTCCCCATAGACATCAATGGGGTTGAGTTATGGCTATCGCCATTCCGCACTTCAGGTGTTAGTTTTTTTTCTAACACTCTTTCCCCATTGATGTCTATGGGGGAAAGCATGCACAAGCACGTATTCTCAGCCCTAGGCTTTTGTGCGGTATGGAGCTTAATGCCACCATATTGCACGCACCAGGAGGCTTTTCAGAAACTCGTAATGGCAGCGCTATGGGGGGGTGAAATAACGCAACTTTTGTTGCATTTGTTTCTCACCCTGTTTAGCGCAAAACTCATAATCTAGGTGATATATATTTATGTGTTATTTTAGCCACTCCTTTTTTGAAACACTAATGCTACTCTTTGATTTATTTAGGGCCAGATTACGAGTGGATCCCAAAATATTGTTTGGGCAAGCACAATATTTGCGCTATACTCAGTAATACCAGAACACGCAAATGCGCACTGGTATTAAAAGTAAAGTGCAATGCAAATGCGAGACTTCATGTTCGCATTGCAAGGAAGCTCATGAGAGCACGCTTCCATAAGCCCCAATGTTAGCCTCGCTCTCATGCCTTCACACATGAAGGCTGAGAACCTAGGGTAGTAAATATTACATATATATGTATATGAATATATATATATAAAAATGAGAGCCCCTTCTAAACAAAAATAAATAAATATATTAAATAAATATCAATATATAAAAATATATAACCTTATATTAAAGGGCCACTGTAAGTAAATATTTTCTATGCCTGTTACTAACTAACTACCCCAAATACGCTTTTTATCAATAGCATTTCATTAATATATCTCTACCGTATATATCAGAAATCTTGCCTGCAAATTTAATTGTTTTCCAAACCCACTCCGTGGGTATACTTTGCTCTGTACCAATCAGTTTACAATACCTAGGTTTCAAAATGGCGCTTTAAACACAAAGTTATTGGTTTAAGTATTTTGAACATGCAGTGCTGAAAATAGTGGGCAGGATAACGTGACATCATCGGTGAATAAAAGATATAACTTTTAGAACGTTATGAAACTTCGTTTTGGAGAAAATATAGGTCAGTAGGTTTTAATTAATGTTTATTAACTTTAATATGTTAGTTGTTTAGCTTAAAAATTATAACAGAAAGTAATCCTTTAAGGCTGCTATCTTTCAAACAAAACAATCTTTAGAATAAGTAGATATAGACAGCACCAAAAATATAAGTATAAAATAATAAAAAAAATTGACAATAAAATATAACAAAATATCACAAGACATATGCATCTATACAGAACATAAACTAAAAGCAGAGTCGCAACACTAAGCTCAAACAATTAATATTTAAATTGATAGTTAAAAAAGCATTAGTGTTGAGAATATGCTTTTATTTTATGGTTTGTATAAATGCATATGTCTTGTGATATTTTGTTATATTTTATTAACAAAAATAAATTATTTTATACTTACAATTTTGATGCTATCTATATTTACTTGTTATATATTATTATTATTATCAGGTATTTGTAGGGCGCCAACAGATTCCGCAGCACTATAAAATAGGCGATATACAAGGTAACATTTATAGGGATCAAATAGATAAATTGCCCTGCCGACTCTTGTAGTCGTCTCATATGGGGGTGATCTACAAACAGCTGGGCTCATAGGCTTACATCATGCTAAGGGGTTCAAGGGCATAGCAATGGAGTTAGGAAAGGTTAGTGTAGGTTGTATGCATCCCTGAATAGTAGAGTCTGTAGGGAGCGCTTAAGCTTTCAAAACTAGGGGAAAGTCTTGTGGAGGAGGCAGAGAGTTCCATAAGATGGAAGCCAGTCAGGAGAAATCTTGTAGACGGGAATGTGAGGAGGTAACAAGAGAGGAGGAGAGTAGGAGATCGTGAGCAGAGTGAAGGGGACAGGAGGCAGAGTATCTAGAGACAAAGGGGGCGATTTATCAAACCCCATATGGAGCTTGATGCTCCTGTTTCCACTCGAGCCTTCAGGCTCGTTGGAAACAGCAATTATGAAGCAGCTGTCTAAAGACCGCTGCTCCATAACTTGTCTGCCTGCTCTGAGGCCGCGGACACAAATCAACCTGATCGACAACCCCTGCTATTGGGTTGATTGACACCCCCTGCTAGCGGCCGTGAATCTGCAGGGGGTGAATGCCCACAGCGTATGCTGTCGACATTTATCGATGTGCAGCGGACATGATACGCTACATCGTATCATGTCCATTCGCTATGGACAAATATCACCTCTAT